>NC_092865.1:14549618-14614408 GCF_032062135.1 Pyxicephalus adspersus | reverse complement strand
TTCGGACATATTTCTGTAAGTTAAAGGTCTACAATTTAAAAAAAAAAATTTCATGAAAAACAGTGGAACACTTTTGGTACAGAAATCTAGACCTCAGTGTAACGCTCAGGTGGTTAAGGACAACAACAAGTGTCATTATCCAGTCACAAGGGGGCACTGTTGTGTTGGAAATGTTAAAGACATACAGCAGTGTTTCCCCACTTTTTTTAAACATGGGGAAACTTTTAAAATAACTTTCAGATCTTCAGGGAACCTCTGACACTGTCTCTTCCATTGCCGGCTATTGGGAAGATTGCCATCCTTACAGACGGCCAAAAAAACCATTGGTGTTACTTAACCTGAGGCACAAATTGCTCATTGCTCAGGGAACTATGAAGAAATACACGGAAAGCAGGTTTTTTTTGGCGATTTTGTCAAATATATTGTAGGTAGGTTATATTCAGATCATATAGATACATAGAAAAAAGCATATAAAAACAGGCAATTTTGTCCCATCCTCCCCACAAAATCGTGGGAGGGAAGAGCACGTTAGGGACTAATGAGCTAGACAATGCTGATCCCAAAGTCAGAGCGCTTGAATGGTCGTAAGAGATATGGTATGATGTTCTGATGCGTTTGGCCCTCATAGGCTTCCTCATGGGACTTTTTAGGTCATACTAAAACAGTCACTGTATATGAAAATACCATGTACATGTCAGCATATACAATAAACTAATGGTAAAATAGTAACGAATCGTTGTTGAGCAGTCATATGAGTTATAGTTCACATAAGTCTAAGCATATACAGGTGATTTGGTAATGTAGTAAATATTGGTGGTCATCATGAAGATGTACAGATACACAAACACCATTGAGCAGTAACAAATATATATTATTGTTTAAATAGGTATATGTGTGTATGAGTAGTTCAACACTCTGAGTAAAGTATAATAAACCAAAATGGGAACACATCAAAAAGTTCTATGTATAATAAACCAATATGGGAAACACATCAAAAAATTCTATTTGTCACAGTGTAACATAGGTTTATTCATTTAGTTGGAATTCATAATAACATGGTGTCTAAAGTGGGCAGTTAGGTTACAAAATTTTGGCAGAAGGCATAGAGCAAAAGAATCAGGGTGTATTGCCTTGCTCATATAAGGATTGGTATACATTGGTAGTGTGGCATTACATATAAATAATGAATCTGTATAATGAATGGTCATAAGATTTTGACTTATCCAAACATAGTCTTTAACATAGGTTAGTGAACATAGTGGCATATTTTGCATCAGATAGTATCAAAAAAGAATCCACAATATATTGCTAGTACATGGTTTCTAAAAAGGTAGGATAGTAAATGAATATAAATGAATTACTTACAGTTCAATATGCACTCAGTATACTTATGTTAGAGATAAGTGGAAAGGATCTGGATGGATTGTTTTTAAGCTGAAGGAGAATAGGGGTGGGAAATGAATAGAAAGGTCTAAATGAGGTGAAATGGCCAAAATAGTAGCTCATAGATAGAGCTTACCATATGAGTATGTGGAAATAGGAGCATGATGGTGGTGCTGTCGTTTGAATATTGCAGAAAAGTGGGTAACTGAAAGTATAGCACTTTAAGAAGGGAGAGTGTGGGGTCAGAAAGTAGGTAATGTGCATGAAATTGTTCGTTTACAGGAGCGGGCGAGAAGCTACTTCTGCCCTTGTTACGTGCCAGTGCTTGTGAGGTGAGCGCACGCCTGCGCTGCAGGAAAGGGGGGGCGATATCCGCCCTCACATTACCCTTTCCATGGTGTAGAACGGGATAACAAGGGGAGGGCAAAGAAGGGAATCTATATGTTGTATTGGTGAAAGGACTGATCACTGGGGAGTTGGATAGGGAAGGATCAGCAATGGCATTAAAGGGGCATATAGAAACATGAAGAATGAAAGTAGAATAAATAAATAAAACTGTATTGAGTCATTATTATCTGGAAAGGGTGTATGATGTGTTAGTGACAATGTCAATGATAGCTTGGAATGGGATAAATATGTATGTATAGGAAGTGTAACATAGGGGAGCATTTTGGAGGAAGGTACATAGTATAAAGGATGATATTATAACTGTGGTACTTAAGTATATTATGAAATAAATGTTAAGACATAGTAGGGGTTGGAACCATTAAAAACAGTTTCCACGTTGCTGCAATATTCAAACAACAGCACCACCATCATGCTCCTATTTCCACATACTCATATGCTAAGCTCTATCTATGAGCTACTATTTTGGCCATTTCACCTCATTTAGACCTTTCTATTCATTTTCCACCCTTATTCTCCTTCAGCTTACAAACAATCCATCCAGATCCTTTCCACTTATCACTAACATAAGTATACTGAGTGCATATTGAACTGTAAGTAATTCATTTAAATTCATTTACTATCCTACCCATTTAGGAACCATGTACTTTCATTATATTGTAGATTATTTCTTGATACTATCTGATGCAAAATATGCCACTATGTTCACTAACCTATGTTTTAAGACTGTGTGGATAAGTCAAAATCCTTATGACCATTCATTATATATATATGTAATGCCACACTACCGATGTATACCAATCCCTATATGAGCAAGGCGATACATCCTGATTCTTTTGCTCTATGCCTTCTGCCATCATTCTGTGAACTAACTGCCCACTTTAGACACCATGTTATTATGAACTTCAACTAATTGTATAAACCTGTGTTACACTGTGACACATAGAATTTGATGTGTTCCCATTTTGGTTTATTATACTTTACTCAGTGTGTTAAACTACTCATATGCACTTATACCTATTTAAACAATAATATATATTTGTTACTGCTCTATGGCGTTTGTGTATCTGCACATCTTCATGATGACCACCGATATTTACTACATTACCAAATCACCCGTATATGCTCAACAACGATTCTTTGCTATTTTACCATTAGTTTATTGTATATGCTGACATTTCTGTACATTGAATGTACATGTATGTGAACTAAAACCCATATGACTGCTTATACGTTTTATCGTTTCAACAACCATTCTTTGCTATTTTACTATTATTTTATATGCTGACATTTATGTTCTTGGTATTTATATATACAGTGACTGTTTGTGACCTATAAAGTCCCCTGAGGATACCTATTAGGGCAAACATGTCGGCACAGCACACCATATCTCTCACGACCAATCAAGTGCTCTGACTTTAGGATCAGCATTGTCTAGATCATTAGTCCTCAACCTGCTCTTCCCTACCACGATTTTCTGGGGAGGATGGAAAAAAAATGGCTGGTATTGTTCTTTTTTACGTTATTTTCTATGTTTAGAGAGTATGTTAAATGATCTAAATATAACCTACCTACAATATATTCTACAAAATTCTAAAAAAAAAAAAAAAATGCTTTCCGTGTCTTTCTCCATACTTACCTTACTATTGGGGTTGGCAACACCTAAATACTTTAGCTACATACTCTAGGGCTGGTAGTCTCCAAATCTATCTATCTGTCCTGCATTGCTCAGGGAACCCCTAGCAACCCTTGAAGAAATTCCTGAAATCCCGAATGACAGGAATAGAGCATTTTCAGTAAGGTTTAGTTTTAAGGTTTACATATGCTGTTTATCACTTTTGACTACAATATTCAATCAGATGTGAAGTAAAAAAGTGAATTCTGCAGCCAACCATTTGCGGGCAACCAGTTTTTAGAACCTCAATTGTTCATGTTAATTGAAAGTCTGCAAATTCTATTGTGCCTAGGAATGATTGAGCAAATCTGACTGAAAGCTCCCACCTGTCCTGTGGTATTGTATATCTGAGTGCCTTATGTTCATCTGGTCATCTGAATGAATATTACCAATCAGCTGATCAAGAAAAATGGCAGTGGATCTGCTCAGAGGTAAGAGGCCTAAAATTATAATCTGAGGTATGGCCTTTGTCCAGGACTTGGCTTCCAACACAGAATGATTTCATAGATTCGGGGAAACTTAGAACATGTGGAGCTGTCTTGGGACTGTCAGCAGGTCCCCTAGGCATCAAAGATGTAAGAAGGGTTTCCAACATAACAAAGAAGAAAAGGAAGCTGTAGTGTAACTGTGACAAACAGGCCAGGTGGAAATCTGCTTGGAATTTCAGTGAAGCAGGGACATCGCTGTCACATCACTACAGGAAATTACCTGATCACTGGATTTCTAGTAAGAATGTAAAGATTCTTTTTATTTTTAAGACAAAATATGGAGAAATGTTCATATATTTCAGAGACATGCTGCTTTTTATTTTGTTTGTATTGTTTTTTTACCCAGACATTTATGTTCATTTACTGTACCTCTTAAGACTTTTGCCCAGGGAAACAAAAGGTTGAAACAGGTTCACATTTAGATCCACATACACCAGTAAGTACTGTAAATATTTTTATGTACATTGTATAAAACAAGCTCTGCAGCATTATGTTTGTAGGAAGAAACCAATAACTGAACATAAATTGACAAGATAATTAGAGATAAGTGATAGGTTTCACCCACAACAGAATGGGGAGATCTGCTAATTGTAGCATGTCGGCTCTAATTGATCCCCAGGAAAGTTTGTACCAGTACAGTCTCCAGGGCATGAAAATGCCGCCATGAGAAGCCTTTACACAAGGAGAACTAGCCAGGGTTACAGTTTTTATAAAGAGTGCACATACACAAACTACCATAACACGAATAAAAAGCAGCAATCTAAACATTTTTTTTTACCTTTCTCTGGTAAATGGCGATCCAATCTGTAGTTGCAAACCACTTGTGATTCTTAATATCATTTACCCCGTTCTTCAGATTACCATATCTTTTAGTCAGGTCAACCTGCAGCAAGTTCCTTAGTAAGTCTTTAAGGTCTGAACTGAAGTGGGATGGAAACCGTACCTAGGCAGAGATTAGACATCCTGTGTTAGCTGGGTAGGTCACATCATCATCTGACCGTTTTCAATGAGCACAATACCATTATAGATATGTCAATTTTCCACATAACAAAGTCCTTCAGAAATAAGGAACAAAGTACTGGTAAAACTCCTCAAGTATAAAATTGTACAATTGAAACTAACATTTGCATTGCCAGCTTAGACAGAAAATTAGAAAATCACTGGCAAATCAACTAAAGGTTAATGTAAAAAAAACAAAAACAAAAAGGGTACAAAAAGTTTGTTGTTAGGGTTTATATACACACTCATTTTTCTCTACAACTTTTTGGAGGTAAAATTTTGTACACAGCTGCTCTTCTTGTTTGACCTGTAAATGGGAGTCTGGCTTAACACTGTTCTGTATATTAAATTGTGTAGAGTTACTAGTGTAACACTGCACCTTGCTCTAGAATTCTAAGATTGTAGTTGTTTAGTACAGTTTTAGAAAATTATGCAAAAAAACAAAAAAACAAAAACAAAAAAAAAAAACATTGCCTTGTGATTAGGCCACACCAGGGGTACTCAATTGTCTAGATTTGTTTTGTTTTAAGAAAAGTTTTACCACATATGGACTTACCTTTCCTGAAACAATTTTTTCATATATCTGAATGGGCTGATCGGCAAAAAATGGAGGATAACCAGCTGCCATTTCATAGATTAAAACACCTAATGCCCACCAATCGACTGCTTTGTTATAGCCCTAAAAAGAAAAACAATTGTTATCATCATACAATAGAAACAAATTCGATGATGTCTATAGCAACATTCAGCCTTAATTCAGAACAGTTAGAGACAACTTTACATTATTGAGATACCAGCACCAAAGTAGGAAAGCACAGTATGCACATCTTCCTATGTGTTTTATATGCATTTGTCATTTAATTCATGTCATTTACCTGCAAAAGCCTCCCTAGTTACCAGCCCTAGAAAACAGAAAGCAGTCACCCAACTGAAATCATTTAGGATTTCTCTGAATGTCTTTCATCACAGCTACATAAAAGTTATATAGGATAGTGAGGGGCTTCTTCTAGCAAGGTTCATTGCTAGCAAATAAAGTAAATTTATAGAAAGGAAAAACACTGTAAGCTTTAAAAAATGTAACACCATTACCATAGAGCTGATTTAAAAAAACAACAAAAAGCACCACAAATTTAAAAAGCAGAGCAGAATGAACTATGTGCTTTTAGACTGAACCAAGCAGAGCACCAAAAATAAAAGCTATGAGGAGGCGAGAACAGTAATGTGACGACTCCAGTCACATAGAATTAACCTGAGAGAACTCTTTAGGACTTTTGGCTTCATACTTTTTTATATGGTTTTGTTACAACAAAAGTTAAAATGTGTCACTCCATAGTTACATGAGAAACATCACATTGGTCTAAAAAAAAAAAAGGACTGAAAAACGAAGGCCAAAAAAGGGCTAAATGGTGAGCTGAAATAAACCTCCTGGGAACAGAAGAACAATAGTATTATTATTATATAACTCCTTTAGTAAATTCACCTGGATGTCTATTATGCAATCACAACCAGTGTGTTTTACACCTGTTAATACCTGAAGAAAATCTGACTTGTATATCATTCACTAACCTTGCTCAAAATAATTTCTGGTGCCAGGTACTCTGGGGTCCCACATAACGTCCAAGTTCTTCCCTTTACTCTCTTGGCAAACCCAAAGTCTGTGACCTGAAAAACAAACACCAATTTAATCAATCCTTGTGTGACTGAAATCCGTAAACAGCAACACAAAATAAAAGGTTAAATAAATAATTTATTGCAGAGCTATCACCACATTTTAACATTATGTAAAACGATGGAAGAAGATGGCTGTGCCCGCTGTTCAGTATGCCCCATAAAGAAAAAGTTTATCCGGCCATAGCAGCTGGTATTTGAAGTTCTGAAGCCAAAAGTAAAAAGTTGTGCGTATCTTGATTCATTCATCTAGAGGGGGACAGAAACTAATGTCACACTGCAGGCGGTACAGGTACCAGACTTCTGAGAGGGTCTTGTAGGTACCCCCTCCTGCAGTTTGTTGTGGTTTCCTCCTCAAACCCCTCAATGCAAATTTCCATAGTTGAGAGGAGCCAGGTCTTAAAACCACAGTGACATACACAGGCATATCATATGTTCTTTTGCAAAACCTTTTTTTTTTTTAATAAGCGATTTAATATTTCCATAGGGATCAGGCCCAAATAACTTTCTTGTTTTCTGTTGGGAGCAATGATCCATCATAAATAAAATGATAGCTGTGAAGTGTGAACTCATATGATACAATCATTGCCTTACCTGAATATATCCTTGTTGGTCGATTAAAAGATTTTCTGGTTTGAGATCTCTGTAGATGAGGTCTAGTGAATGGAGGTACTCGAATGTTAAAACTATCTGAGCTGCATAGAACCGTGCATGGGGCTCACTGCAAAGAAATACAAACACTCAACAAACAGAAATAACATATGCAGAATACAATTTATGTGGCATATATAAAAATGAACATTTTAATTTCTGACAGTACATGAAGAGTGAATAAACCGATACACAATACAAAAGCAAGGGCATGTGCAGATCCTTTGACAATAGAAGAAAAGCCTGAAAAACCAGCTGTAATATTTTTACTGGCCATGTGAAAAGGTCACAAATGACAAAGACAAGCAGAGACCAATGGAAAAAATCCAATTTTCTTACACCAGCCCTCAACACAAGCACCCTGTGTAGTCCTTGACATATGGCAACATTTATCACATTGTACACCGAAAAACTCAAACTGCTGTATTTCTGCTAAGCAGGGCTGTAGTTATATTATTGTACTGCGATATAAAATACAAGGCCAACTAATCAAAGGTAACTTTTGTTAGATAAATATGGGGTTGCAACTGCTGGTCTAAAGCTACGTACACACGGCAGATTTTTATTGCCCGATAATCGGCATCGGCCAATTATCGGGCGAAAATATGGCGTGTGTACAGTCGGTGTCGTCCATCGTCCGGATGACCGACCTGCCGGATCCACGGACGATGGACGACAGCCGATCCTAATGAAAGGGAAGGGGAGAGCGCGCAGCAGGGTGCCGCTCCGTCGCTCTCCCCCTCCCCTCTCCATAGAGCATGAACGGTGCTGTATGTACAGCACCGTTCATGCATCGTGCAGTCCCTTGTCGTTGGAAAGGATCGTGAAAGATCCTTTCCAACGACAAAAATTGGCAGTGTGTACGCAGCTTTACTCTGTGACTGTCTTATTTGTCTGGCTTCAGCCAGCTTGAATGCTTCCATAACACCAGGCATCCAAAAGCATGAAAGGCTATTACCATAACAAACGAAATCAGAATTTGTAATCTGTATACGTTTTCTGGGTCAAAGCTCAATACAAAAGCTAAAGTATTAGCACGTCTGTGTGCTGCTAATATCCAAGGGAGAGCTCAGCAATGGAAGCGTCAACTTGCTCTCTTGACAGGTTTCCTTTAGAACAAACCTGTGTCTTCCCAATTCAGGACAAAGAATTTTGCTTCCTGCTATATATACGTTACTGTTCTCTAGCTCTCCAGTAGCTGTATTTAACGCTGGAAGCTTAAAGACTAACTCCAAGAAAAATAAATACTATCCTTGTAGTCCAATGGAGTCCCACCGCAAAAGTAATTTTTCAATGTTTTGGAATTCATGAATGGCTTTTTTTTTTGTCAAGATAGACATGAAAGATATTGTCCTATGCCTATCCCCCATAAAGACTTGTTTTCTGAGGTGCCCCAGACCTCACATTAAAGATAATGCAGGACCAGTAGTCTTGCATTATAAGTAAGGACACCGAGGACCGACGTAAATGGAAAGTGTCATCTGATGGCACATAAGGGTTGAACTGTATTTTCTATTCCCCTGAACAAAAGAGAGCATTAAATTGGCTTCAGTTTAGGTATAATACATTGCAGGATGAAAACCCTCCGTCAATCATGATAAACATTTTAGATACAAGGTACAGACCTGAACCTGCCGATTCTTCTTAGATGTGAGAACATTTCACCTCCAGGCACATATTCCATAACCATGTATAAATTTGAATTGTCCTGTACAAAACAAATAAGCATTAGCTGGTGTTGCGCAGGTGATCAAATTAAGTTATACAATTCCTCATAGATTGCATGCAAATCTATGGACCTCGGTGCTCTGGTCCTGCCATTTACTTTTAGTAGCTGTATTGTAAAATGCACCCAAGTCCAAGACACGAAAATGACCTGATAATGCCCAGATTAAGGTATACCAATCACACAAGGGAAACACACAAAACCATCAGTGATTTTGTAATGCTATCTAGAAAAACAAGTCCACTCATTTTATCTTAATCCTTTACAAATAAAATTTGCATCTGCTATGCTTGTACATCATGCTAAGTTTTCAAAAAGAATGGCCAGCACTACAAGCATGCTTTCTGATAGACTGTTACTACATGCTTTGTAGTGCACTTATAAACATCAGGCAGCAGCCCGCCACACTCCTTTCTAATTCAGACCCATCTTGAAAGATGGAATGTAAATAGTGATACAGAAAGCAAAGAAGTGGGAGAGAAGGGCTCCCAAAACCAGTTTCATGAAGAACAAACCTGCTGCCCATCTACAGAGAAACTTTCTCATTGCAGAACAGCTGAAGTATACAAATCACTGACGAAGGACTTTACCTTGAAGGAATACTCCAACCTGACCAGGAAAGGGAAGTTGACGGCTTGTAATATCCTCTTCTCGTTAAGTGTGTGCTCTATCTGCTTCAACTTTACCACCTGTGAACAAGGGATAAAGGTTATTTATAGGTCAGGGCATGAACCACACAGGATAATGGCACTTTATTTAAAATTGAGGTTATCCTTTAATGCAAACCTTTATGGATGCATATACTTAACCTGGCTCCTACTCCCAGGTTGCCAGGAGTGGGGAAAAAAGCCTTGTGTAACCTAATACTGACCTAGCACTGCAAGGTGCATATACATGGTGTTAATTCACATACTGCCCCATACCCAGATATTTTGGATATTTTTTTTCCCCCCTAGCATTGCATGCAGGGTCGGGGAAGAGGAAGTTATTATATGCTAAGGGTATATGGAGCAACCCATTGCTTTGGTTTAATAGGCAGTTGTATCAACAAAAAGGAGTCAGGCAGTAATAAGCAATATTGCATTCCTCATTGCAGCCTATTCCTTTACTTTGCACTGCAATGTGTTACTGTGTGCAGGAAGTTTTCTTACTAGAAGCAGGGTTTTGCATCCTCAAGAAGGCTAGTAGTCAGAAACAGTGCCTTGTATATCGAAGTACAGATATACAGTTGTAGACATGAGTGTCTAGTCACACTCAGGTCCAATGTATTGCACACAGATGACAGACTCACCTTCTGTTTATCCAGAATCTTCATGGCATAATACTGATCGGCTCCCTTGTGCTTTACCAGCATCACTCGTCCAAATGAGCCAGTTCCCAAAGTTTTTATCCTCTCAAAGTCATCTAGGCTGGCAGTATTCTGAGAGAAACAAAAAAAAAAAAAAAAAAAAAAAAAAAAAAAAAAAAAAAAAGTTATTTAAGAATTTCATTTAGTAAACCTACATGTTATCAGGCTGTTTGAACTTTATCTGCATGGCTCCCTTACATTTTCACTCCAACCAAAAAATGTTCCAAAGCCAACTATACCTAAACACACAATAACCTTTAAATTATGAATACAATCAATGCAGACTTTTTTTCTCCAGACAGAAAAGTTATTAATGGTTTGTAATAAAAGTGTAAGCTCAGGCTCACCATGCTGACCCTGACTTGTGAGCCTGGTGAGCCAGGAACCTGAAACAAGTAAGCAACTTATAAAGCTTCACTGGTGGCAAGATTGCTTTAGATCACGACTTACGAGGCCAGTAATACCTACAAACTAGTCAGTGGTGGCGAGTCACAGATTGATACCATCCCGGGTGTCTGAAAGCATACATCTAAATTAGGAGTATGAAAATAAATAGGACCATGCACTTTAAAAACACAAATGTTACTTGGCACAAGGAAAGTAAATGAAATGAAGTGCAATAAGATCTAACAGAAGCTAGGCTGACTAACAGGTTTGTGACAAATCTGGAACGGCGTCAGCAGATGACTGAACAGTGTATTCAAACTAGATACACAAATGTGCAGAGACTGCCAGCATGCCAAAGAAACAGAACCCAGCCACCACTACACAGACAAAGGTCCTTTATATTGCTTGAATGTACATTCTAATAATAATAA
The DNA here is from genome assembly GCF_032062135.1 of Pyxicephalus adspersus. NCBI lineage: Eukaryota > Metazoa > Chordata > Amphibia > Anura > Pyxicephalidae > Pyxicephalus > Pyxicephalus adspersus. The sequence continues at coordinate 14,603,247 of NC_092865.1, read as the reverse complement.
AGAAATATATTTCGGATGAGTAGGTGAGTGTGCACATGTGTAAGATTCTGGAACAATTGTCATCCACAATATCTATCCCCGATACACATACACATCTACCAATATCTGACCAGGTATGTGCAGCTCAGCGATTTGTGACAGCAATCAGGTAGTATTACTTATTGCAGAAGGGATATCGCCACTCACCGCAATAACACCTTGCCTAAACACAAATCTTTAAAGAACATCTCCAGGCTTTTAACAATATATTAGTAACTAAAAAGGAATCTCCTCTGACCACACAAGTTAGGTGTGATGAACTTATATGGTTCTAGAGAAAACTACAGCAACGAGGACAAGAATTTTAAAGTCAGAAGGTGAATTTTAATTCAGAATTTTTTTTTTTTTTTAAATGTTGAATCTATATTTTAGGGCACACCAATTACAAAAGAAAACTGTGGGCTACAATGGTGGACCTCCTAACGAGCACACCATTTCCTGCTGTAATGCTGATTCTCTGGATTGATTATGAACTCAGTCAGTGACTCAGAACAAGCGTGCAATTTAAAAAAAAAAAAAAAAAGTAAAGCAAGAACTTGCCATCTACATATTCATTGATGTTCCTAAATGCAGAAGATCAGTATGACTTTCAGTCGGTTAGCATTTTTAAAGTCAATCAGCAGCAGCAGTATAAATATCATATCCAGCTAACAACCTAGAGTTCAGTAAATTTGAACATAAATGTTAATAAAGGACAAAAATAATATTAATGTAATGATGATTCTATGTGAAGGGCCAAGTTGTATATCTGTAGCAATGATACATCAAATAGAAAAAGCAGAATAAATGTGGTCAGGAGAGGACAGAGCAAAGCAGAAACATTTATCTGACTTTGCAAGATGCAACAAAATAATACTCATTGCTTTATCAGATATCAGCTTAACTGTTGCAGCTTTGAGTTCTGTGATGACCGCAATGGCACAGTCCAATCTATTATTATGTTCCCTCCTATTTCTGGTTCTCTCTATTATCACTTAGTCATTTTGAAACATAATTGCATTTCTTCAAACTTCCTTACCTCCAGGCTTTTTTTTCTTTGTATAAATCAAATGTCAAAAACACTAACAAAAAAGTTGATTGTTCAGATTTTAGAACTTGTTTGCAGACTGCATAGCCAACTTCCCGAGAGTTGGGACCTAGCTACTTTAAGAATCTGGGCATTACCTGTGAAGGGGTAAAGCCTAACTTCAGGTATCAGAAGAACAGAGTACCCCAGGTTTGCAGGCGCCTAAAAAAGAATTCTAAAAAGGGACACGTGGTTATTAGTCAATATGTACCCTATCTAGGGCAAAGTGACAATGTCTGCATTGTGAACATCCAATGGCCACTTCATTGCAGCCATTAGATTTGAACCATAAAAATAATTTTCAGGTTCCATTTACCAACAAGAGGCTCCTTTATTCAGCATTGTGTAAAATGCCCTACCAATAGGTATTTCCCAATAGTGACTTGGTAGCATTCTAATATCCAATGTAAACACAACGCAAAACACTAAGGAGGAGTAAGCAGTTTGCCGAGTGGCTAATCTAAACTATTTTACCAAATATCTGTAAAAATTTGAGGATGAATTGCTTTAAGGTGCCTGCAGCTAAGGGGTTAGTAAGGGGTTGTGTAAAGCTCATTTACTGCTTGAAAGTATATATCAAGGAAGTTTTCTGTCTGAATGGCCATTTTTACACATTAATGCTTCTAAAAACCTGAAGGAAGGGCTTCTGACCAACAAACTGTCTGCATTATTTTCATAGCAATCCTTTTACTTGCTCTGGAAGAATCGGATTCTCCTTTGCTCCGTTTTAATTAAGCAGCTTCTCTGGGTTCTGCAGACATACAACTAAACATATGAACAGCTTCACCTGAAAATGATTTGCATCTGTACATGATTTTGATTATGTACATAGAGTTCTGTGATCTGGTTAGCCTAAGCCTATTGCAGGACTGCCCATGACCTTTTTGAAGACTTTGTGGTGGTGAAGCCATATGTAGGACACACTCTGACCTGTGACTGGGCCACCATTCAGGAATCCTAAAATGTGTTAGATGAGCACACAGTACTGATGTGCCATCTTCTACCGGGCAGAATACTGTTGGGAAGGGATTATAAAAAAAAAAATAAAAACATACTACTCCCCTAACCTGCATACACCTAATTTTGTTTAATTTTAGCTGTATTAAGTGCAGGGAGCTCATGGATTTACATGCTACTACTGTGTATGGAGCAGCATTTGAATCTCTGTGTGAACTATGACTATAGCACCTTGCAGCATATAATAGACTTTCCTTTGCCTCAATGAATGAACAGAGGGCAAACAAAAAATTGCTTACGTGGGGATCTTTGAAAATAAACTAATAGCATTTGCACAGTTTATCTTTAAGGGTAAAAAACAGAAATCCCATTTGCACCAGTTGGAGGATTAGAAGTCCAGAAACCCCAAGAATTTTTTAAAGTGCAGGCAATTTAGGACTTGCATTACCTACAAAAAGCTGGGTGGACAGAGAATGTCATATGATCAGCTTTTCATTATCTGGTGAAGAAGCTCAAATTCTACTTACCTAGTCTGATCAAAAGAAGAGCAAACAGAACATTACTGCAAAAGAATGATTATAGATATATGCATTGGCTAGAATGCTAGACAATTGTGAGATAGTTGAAAGGAAAACTGTCATCCTGGTGTTAAAGGTGCGTACACACTTCCAATTTTTATCGTTCAAAACGAATGACGAACGATCGATTGGGCAAAAAATCGTTCGTAAAAAAGTAACCAACGACGCCGACGAACGAGGAAAGTCGTTGGAAACGAACGACCGGACCGGCGGATCGGATTGGACGACGATCGTTGAACATCGTTCGTGTGTACGGTCGTTCGTTGATCGTCCATGATCTGAGCATGCGTAATGAACGAACGTTCGTTCACTTTCCTGTCGTGCACATAGTTCCTCTATCGCTCAAACGATCGTATCTATTGTGTGTACAATATCTACGAACGATCGTGTCATTATCTCTATGTGCAGGATCGGTGCTATACGATCGTTCGTAGATATCGTGCAGGATCGTTCGTCGTTCGTTTTCCAACGATAATAATTGGAAGTGTGTACGTAGCTTAAGAATTATGGGAGATCCAAGGTTTTAGGTCATCGCAGATCATGCCCAATTTCTACAGAAACCACTGACTGGAGTAAACAATCATTTTACTTTACCATTATTTTTTTTCTTTTAAGAATAGACCATGCTATGCACAATTTTCTAACCAGTGTATTAAACAAATCCGTACAGAAGTAGAGAGCAGAGCATCTGTTGTCAGTCTCCACAATAAAACAGGTTTCAAGTGTATTGAATAGAACACATGTTCAACTTCCCTCAACTTACCTTTCAATAAATGTGATTTAGGCAAAAAAAAAAAAAAAATAAAATAATTTTTTGAGAGAACCTTAAACAAAAGGTAAAGAATGAAAGATAAAGGCAGAAAACAGAGAAAGACCAGAAGCTCTAGAGCTGTCCCCATCATCTCTCCCCCGAATTATCTGTAAAGTGGATCCAGGATGACCCAAATATGGAAGATGATACAGATGCTATAGATTAGGGCTGTCCAACTCCAGTTCTCGAAGGCCACAAACAGGCCAGGATTTTCTTGCTACAGTATTTTTTTTTTTTGCAAACCACATCTTATTAAATTTCCTGCTGTCTGTAAGAGAAATACCACAAATGCCTGCAGCTAATAGCCAACTAAATGTTTCCTTTCTAGTTGTGCAAAAATATAAATCACAAGACAACTACCAATGTATTTTAACTACGTATAGACACTTGTTAAGAATGTCATATTTTTGCTCTCCCCCCACACTGACTGGAAAAAGTGAGAAATGAAGCTCCACATTGAGCTTACACAAGTCAGCTTCATCAACCCCATGTGAGCACAGAGGGGTAACTACTAAGCATTGTCACAGGTGAGGTAGAAGAGAAAGTTACTCCTCTATTCTCAAAAGTAAAGCCATGTTGAAGCCAGAAATTTTTTTAAGCCGGGTGGGAAGAATTTATAGGTGGGTGGCAGGCTGTATTGTGACCCAAATCTTCAGTAACCTCCCAAAAACAGCTGGCTGATTATTAAAAAATGCTATTTGGTGCCCCCAGCTAAAAGGGGCTGGGGAGAATACTGGTAATAGGGTATTTTCTTTCTGCCCCAATCTAAACAGCAGGACAAGGGTGTGAAGGGAATGCTAGTTATGTGCTGTAAGGGGAGCAGCATTTATAGAGAGGAACAGCTAAATAGACAGAGAAAATGTGGGTAAATAAAATTGTTTTACCTGCCAAACAATTTTTTTCTGTTTTTCCAGTGCTAAAAGTCACGGCAAACTATGTCTTATATCTACCTGGGGTTCAGGTACAAGTCATTCTCTGCTTCTTATAAAGATGAAAAACATAAGTTTGCTTTATATTACAAAGGTATTACAAAGGTCCCAGCAGTAACAATTCAGAGAGCTGGGCTAGTTGTGGGGAATGAGGAATTAGATGTTAACAGTTCTGACTAGATTGTTGCCACATGCTGCTAAATATGTGAAACTTATATAAATCAGAACTTCTCACCTGGGGCGGACTTTCCCATTTTCGTAAAAAGTCTTCTTTGGCTTTGGCTAGAAACTCTTTCACTGTAGGAGAAAAAAGAAAAAAAAATTATACATTAGGCACAATTTTTCCCTGAAATACAAACTGTGCCCTAATAAAAAAAAAAAAAAAGTTTGATAGAAGTATCTGGATCAAATCCATTCTCATATTTTTACTGTCATAAAGGTAAAAGCTGTCTTACGTGCCAGGATTCTTCATTCACTTTTATTTACACCTGGACACACCAAAGCTATGAAATGGGGCACAAAAAACCACCGAAATACTTGGGAGTAACCTCACCGAGCGTTCATGAAGCACCCACAAACTGCTTTGGTACTGAAAATAAGTGTTCTTATGGTGCTTTCAGCCCATCATGTTTTGTGGGCTATCACCCAAAAATACCCATATGTTTCCTGTATCTTCCTTTAGACAATTGCTACAAAACCTCACATAGTATGGTATTAAAATAATAAATTAAATCCCACTATACTCCACTTTCTCCATTCCACTGTAGGGTGTTGTCATCTTCGGCCATCCTGATTGGCCAGGCCAGTAGTCATTTCACTCCCAGTAAGCTCAGGGGAAAAGCAGGGATTGTCAGGTATCCTTGCAACCAAAGCCAAGCTATGCATACGCAGCTCAGGTTTTGTGACAGCTCCACTGAGAAATCAGGCAGGTAAGAGGGATTATTGCAGATGAGACATCACCTGCCTTTCTACAATGATGATATGCCAAATGGGAAGTTTTTTTTTTAATACAGGCTGTAGAAGAGCTTAGTAGAGTTTATGACAAGGCTTTTGCAGACGCCAATGATGTCGACAAAAAACAGGGGGCTTGGTCATTATGACCATTTTCTGCAAACACTTCCTAGAACACACAATTTCCGTGTCAGATTTTCCACTTCTAATTTCTACGATTCCAACCCAAAGAGGAAGTGGAACGCCTTCCTTTGCATCTGAATGTAAAAGGTGTTTTTAATGTGTTTGTAAACTGAGAATTTTTCATGCTAACAGAGACAAGGCTTTAGGGTAACAAGAAGGTATTTTACATAAAACACCAAATATTTATACAGTTTTCTTTGATCAGTGCCAAGATATATCTATTTAAAGTGAACCTGTGCCCAGATCATACACACTAAAATATTTACACTTCCTGTATCAGCAGTAAAGGCACTTTAAAACATTCACTAAAACATTGTAAGAAATAGAAAGAAATTAAAGGAGATGTGAACAAACATCTAACAACCTTTAGGGAAATAAAGCCAAAAGGTGAAAACCAAAGTGAAAGAATGTGCCAAGGTATGTTTTAGGTGACAATACACTTTCATTTTCAAAGTTTGCAAAGCTTACTTATGAGAAGAGAATCAGAGAAAGTTGCCGGACCTTTAATACAGCCTCTCCCAGCTTTTTTTAACAGGGGGGGAAACCTTAACCACCATTCAGGTCTTAAAGATCCCCCAATATAAATAATTAGTGTGGTGGTCATTGAGAAGAATGTTAACCTCTACAGATAGCCAAAAAGACAATTAGTCTCAGTTAAACTGACCCAGGAGACACAACTTGCTCATTGCTCAAGGAACCCCGAGCAACCTCTGGAGAAAACCTGGTTGAAAAACACTGAACTAAAACGTACCACTCAGAGGTTCCCCCATTCATTGACTATGCTGGCATTGCACCATTGTGACATCAAGGTGACAAACAGATTTGCCTGAACACTGAAATGTGTCCAATACAAGCTGAGCCTACTATTAAGGAAGCCCAAAATTTCTACAAAGGATTACATATAAAATAATGAAACTTTATTAAAGCAAACATAATTATAATGTTCATTTTGACTGCTCTGTACCTGTGGTAAGTCAGTAAGGACATTTGTAATTATCCGGAATCTCCAGGTGCCTATATATAGCTTTAGAGAGCCTTAACACCTGATGTAACTTTGTATACAAATACCCACATATTGAATCGCTGTCACTGAGCTGTTCAAACAAGTGCCAATTCAGGCAGCAAATGCAGGCTAAATCTATAGCTTTGCTAGCCAAGGTTGGTATTTATCCAACACAGCCCTTCCAAACCTTAAAAAAAACCCTTGAAATAATGTTCATGTTCAGGGAACCTCTTCTATAATCATTATATCCACAGCTCACAATACATAGCCTGGTGTCCGTGGGAAGAATGCCTCTTACACTGTTGGCCAGTTAGAAGAACGTGGCCCTTAGAGATCGCAAAAAAAAAAAATTGGTGTAATTTAAACGGACCTGGCAGATCCATTAACCAGGTGATGTGCGTAGCTGGATGACAGAGAAAGTGAAAAATAGATGTATATACACAATCAGGTTACGGGGAGGGAAATAACAATAGCTTCAAACAGATCTGCAGAAGATCCCACAACACATCTGTGCAGACATCTTGAAGATGGAAGCTCCATGTTATCTTGCTTCACATACTCACATTCAGCCTCGTATCAGGAGCTCCCACACAAGAGCAGCCCCATATAAATTATTAACAGACATTTGCAGCTCTTCATACAGTAAAAGCTTCTTATTCTCAGTCAGTACAAGAGTAAATGAAGAACCATTTTTACACAGCACACAGAGACAAAGGTTCAGGAAACCGCTCTGAACTAAAAACATGGTCATAAAAAAGGAAGTCTTTTTGCTCGATGGGCTGAAAATGCAACATTTTTAAAATGCGATTAGGCTGGGTCTACACGGACATTTTTAAAAACACATGTAAACATTTCTTGCCTTTAAAACGCCTATACCATGTTTTTTTGTGTTTTTAATGCGTTTACATTTTTAGTGCCTCAAAATGTGGGACTTCCATAGAAGTCAATTGTTTACCCGTGTTTTTAGGTGTTTTGCAGCTGTGACCCAGCGATTTATTTTTTTAAATGTTGCAAGCAACGTTTAGGATAAAGCTCATAAACGTGCCTCAAGGAAACGTCCTGGTGTAGATTAGCCCATTGGAATGCATGGGGATTTGAAACAAGGGCTTTAAAAGCCTCAGGTTAAACGCTGGGGAAAACGTCCACGTAGAATAAGCCTTCATTGACTTAATTTAAAATGTTAAATATATTTAGGTACTCAAAAATGGGTATTTCCACCCCTCTCTTCAGATTTAAATCTTTTGTGTTTCATTTCTCTCTCTCATGACAAGTATATTAGAAGTTTGTTCTGCTCACGTAAAAGAGCACTCAAAACCCATTTTTTTCAAACTTGCCTACCCATCTTTTTCGGTCTCTTGAAACCATCTCTACTTCCCACCACTACATATCTCCCCTCCTATTGTGTGTTAATTCCCCCACCTCCTAGATTGTAAGCTTCTTGGGGCAGGGTCCTCTCCTCCTGTATCACTGTCTGTATCTGTCTGTCACTTGCAACCCCTATTTAATGTACAGCGCCGCGTAATATGTTGGCGCTATATAAATCCTGTTTATTAATTATAATAATAATAATAAAGGTCTGTAGGAGCGGGGTAGTGCTTACAAAAGACAAAAAGAAATAGGGAGCACTTGGGTGTTGCTTACACTCTGTATATAAGGTAGAAATAGTGCACTGCATGTTGCACAAGGGATTTTAAAATATCCCATGCATTTGATCTTTTGCTACACCAATTATAATTCATCAAATAATAGGGTTACAGTATATTCTCGAGTATAAACCAAAATCTAGAAATTACAGGAAAGAGCAATCTTGGTTTATACTCAGGTTAGCTTAAATTTAAAAAAGTCCCTTGGCACTAGGAGGGATCTTATTTATTTCAAAGTCACCAGCCAGCACCAGCAGAAAGCTCTTTTGCCTGTCAAATAAACTAAAGTTCCAGCAATGCACAAGAGAGCAAGCTGCTTTGCTGGAAACAGGCCCAATAACACGAATGAAGGGATGATCACGTCAGAAAGCCTTTGGATCAGCTAAACCTTCAAAAAACATCCCGATTTCATAAAGACTTCAGTGACTTTTTTTAAACACAGGCCCTGGCCCTCCTGCTGAAATGGAACCTTCACAATCATCTTGCTTAACCATATAAGAAATTACAAACTGCCCTGGTCAACCTCTCTGGCCATCATTTTGAACCTTTGGCTTTCAAGTTTTCGAAGACACGTTACCAAAACAAATACAGATCTGGAGCTCTTATAAAACTTACTCAATGCTTTTCCTGGGTGAGTGACAAAGTATTTAAACCAGAAAAAGCCAGGGAAAACAAGTTATCAGAAGGAGCTTAACAATGGAAACCTGAAAATTTCTCATCAAACATTTTCTTTAAGCTACAACTACACCTTTCCATTCTTCCCCCATCGGACATTAATTCACCTCACTTACTGAAAGAGATGTAATAAATATGTCCTAAAACGGACACCAAACTCCAGCCTTTTGGCATCTTCCATCCTATGTGGATAGAAGGTCTGGCAAAGTATTGTACTGTAACTGCTTCACAAAAATTTAGACATTTTAAGCTACTTGAAAATTATAAGCGTATAGCATTTGCAGACCTCACACATAGGACTCAGTTTCCAGCAGGGACCCCATCTAAATGGAGTTTTTATGTTCTCTCCCAAATGGACCGAGCATAGCTCTACACCTTTGCAGGGGTATTAGGATTTTAACATCAAGAGAAAAGAATAATGTACATGGTATGACAATCAAGCTTGGCAGAATGTATTATAACTAGGTAAAGAAAATATAGAAATATTACAAGACAGGGGTGAAATCCATGGCAGGTGTAAATTTACACAAATGCATAAACCGGAAAAAATTGTCACAAAGCAAGACATAAGATATTGGTGAACCTTCTAACCAAGAAGTCTCCAACTTGTAAAGAAGCTAAAAAAAATTAGGCAGAGTGAACCCAACCGAATGACTACAGGCCACCCTAATAATCTATCTTGGTGGTGAACAGAAGGGTCCTGATTATTATGGCGGGGTAAATCTGTAGACCGGCTTTCCCCACTCAATTCTAAAAAACAAAACTGTAAGTGACCAATCCTGGCTTGATTGTAATATTAAAGCCAAAAGTCTTTGGGAACACCGATACAATTGGGTCAAAATGACATTCTTATAGCCACCATTGGAATAATAAACCACACTGGTCTTGTCCAATAAGTTCAGACATTAATGTCTCTGGAATAGGAAAAAGGGTCAAAGTGACAGCAGATTGCTCAAAATACAAGGAAAAAAGAGACACATCCACCATATTTTCATAATAAAATGACATTTCAACTGATCAGTGCCAATATTCCACCGTCTCCCATCCAACAAGGATGATAAAATCTACAGGCATCAGGGCAGGCAAACCCAACAGACAATGTTGTAGGGATGGAGCTTAATTTAATAGGAAAGCCAATATGTTTGCTGGATTTTTATAATCAGAGAGATAGACATTTCTAAACAACTCATTACACTAAAAGCTCATGCCATCGTCTGTCCAATCACACGATAAGCCATCTCTGCAGAGTTAAGCTTCTGGCTACCTCTCCACTTTTACATAACCGAGTAGAAGAATATTTATTCTGGATTTATGTTTGAAATTAAAAAGAAAAAAAAACACAGGACCAAACAATACTGCAAAACACAAATACAATACATGATTTAATTGATGAAGAGTGAAAGCCCCGTAAAAATATAAAAAGCTCTTATTGCAATACTCTTCAGCCCAGAGCTGCCCCCACATTACTTCTACTCTGATGCAGTGAAAGAGAACCACCACTAATGAACACCGTGTCACTTTGTAATCTACTGCTATCAGCAAATCCCTTGTCCACACATGAACCAATTGGCTTTTTGTACCGCTTTTTCCTCTACTAATCTGAGTTTTGCTGGACAGTGGACTGCAAAAGGCTGATACTAGGTCAGCTCTATACTGCTTGCATTAGAAAAACAAAAAAATACATATAGCGATGCAGTTTTGAATTCACAAGGGACATTGTGTTACTTACACCTGGCAAGCGTTCAGCTTCCACCATCACTAAACTGAAGAATACTTTAGAATCAGAGCAACTTGGGGGGCTGCCCTTGCAGGCCACCTTCTAAAAAAATGCTGGATGCCTGGCTGCGTCTGTCTTCAATAATATCGGTGTTATTTAGTCGCAGACCCTGAACAAGCACGCTGTACAAGTGTCAGAACTACTTGTCTTTATGTTCTGGGTAAGCCATCCAGCATTGAAGCTTCAAGACTGACAGCTAGGATTCCTAAACGAGAATTTAGTACAAGCAGCTTCAATTAAAATGGAACTAAAAGTCCCACTTTGAAAATTGGCAATCAGACAGGTGTTTATTGCAAAGGGAACAGGCAATGTCCCTTGTGAAAAAAGCATTCTTACCTGCCTGACCGCCAACCAGCTTTCAAGTTTGGTGCCAGGGATAGCCAGCAATCGCAGCTTCTCTTGCATCTGCCCGGACTGAATGAACTCTCTTGTATCTGGGTGTCCTCCCGACCTGGCCAATCAAGATGGCTGAATATCAGAATGCATTGAACAAGCAGCTAGTGAGCGCTAGTCAAAGGATATGATCTAAGATTTTATTAAAGAAGCAAATCCACATCCACTGACCATTTAGGCTTTTCATTATAACTCTGCAGTAGGTCAAGGCTGCATGTGAAGGATGAGAACAAACCCAAACCCTGGAAAGGCATTGGATTTAGAAGACTGACATCTGAACAAGCTGACCCTGTATAATGCTTACAAAACCAAGGCGATGGCCTTCTGGAGAGAAAAGCAAACTTATTCATTATGAAGGGGAGCACCCCGATTACCGTGCAAGCCAATAATTACCTGGAAGTAAAAAACATACACCTATTACCTAGCATACATTATAAATATATAAAATACCATTACAATATAAAATAGGCTGTGGCATGTATATGATGATGGCAGGCACTAACCCTCTGGGGACAAGGCTCGCGTGTATGGTCATATGTGCTCTGAAAAGCTTTGGGGAATGGGTTGTAAGTTAACATAAAACACATGTGGAAATTGTCTTCTGGCAGGACTGTGGAACATGGTGGAGATGTATAACTGAACTATGAATTATTTATGACATCAGAGCTTCCAGGCTGTAGTGCTTGCTGTTCAGCTTTTGTGATCAGACAGATTAGCTCATTTTAGACCTAATCTGCCAATAATTTTGGCATACAGAACCCCTTTCCCCCCACCTGACTGAAATCCACACAGGTATCACACAGCAGGACAAGCAATTATGTTGGCCAGTTTATGAATGCATTTATTATATAATAGTTTCCACCGCTACTGTCACAATGGGGAAGTGGAAATAGACAAACATATATATATGAAAACTTCTAGAACTATGAAGTTCTGCTTCAATATATCAGTCAGGTGAGGTACTTAACCTTCACATTGTATAAAGCTGAACATTAAAGGGGATATAAAGACAAAAACAAAATATAAATTATACATCTATAAAGGTGCTTTTTTAATGTAAGCAGTAAAGGTGTCTACAATTTTTTTGTTATCGGTATCCTGCAGTCCTTGTGATGCAGAAAACGAGACCACTCAGCTGTGCATAAGGGAAAGAAGAATGACAGGAGAGATGAACGCTTCAATTTGCTGATTCTTCTTTCACTGTCCAGTCACAGGCTAGGGGAGGCACAACACCTGTAAACTGAACTGCAGCAGAGAAAACCCAGGTCCCCCCACCATAGCAGACAGGGCTTTGACAGTTGTGTACTAGATAGGGATAAACACATCAGATCTCTCAGATGTAGGCCGTCCATACAGTTGTGCCGGATTCAACATTTTTAAAAGCAGGACATTTTAGTAAAAAGGGACAGGCGATGCCCCTACTGCAATAACCATTCCTACCTGCCAGCTCCATGGACCTGTCAAAAATGCTGAGCTGCGCATGTGTTGGTTGCCAGGATACCCGGCAGTCCTGGCTTCCCCTGCTGTTGCCAGGACTGAATGGACTTCTGTGTCCAAGTTAGGTAATCTTGGCCCAACCAATCAAGATGGCCGAAGATCATTCCTAGGAAGAAGATGGTGGCACCCTGTAACAGAACAGGGACAGGTGAGTATAGCAGGGTTTAGTTCCACTTTAAGCCTGGAGTTAGGACTTAAGAAAACCTGGTCATGGCAAACATATGGATTGCTAATGCTAACCCCGGTCTGAAAATGCTAGAGGATGGAATGTATTTTTTTTTGACCAGGGACAGGAATATATCTTTACTGGAGTCAGAAAGGTCTATTGGGTCTTAATTCCAAGACTCAAAGTTCTGAAGAATGAGGGCAAGACAACTAGATGTTGCAGAATGGCACTGGCAGACTACATATTTCACTTATTACACGTTTCCTAGAAGGTATATTGCTTCAGAATCTTATTTCTAGCAATGGGGGGCAAGTGAACATATCCCCACGCGCCAGCAGACTTCTTCTATGGTTAGATTTCCAAAGAGGTCACTGAGGTGGTAGTTTCCACTCCACAGTCCATGAAATGGTCCTGATGAAAAATCCCTAGAATGAATCCCGACAATCTTCCACTGGCTTCAAGTAACTTTTAGGTTCTTGATAACAAAAAAGATTTTGTGTAGGTTAAACACTGAATATAAGGCACACATGGCTGTGGTAAGCGTGGCTCTTGGTAAGATGTGAGGATGTTTCAACACTGGGTGAGACCATCGGCGTCACAGTGGAGCACACCGTGGCTGCAAAGCATACGCCAAATGCATCCCAGGCGCTGCATGCTTGAAGATGGATGAATTCGGCAAATGCACCACCCCTTGTGTGTGTTGGTGGCTGCGATGGAGCAGACATCAATTTATCTCAATCAGGGTTAAAGCCGGCCAATGTCCATATGGTGGAAACCAAACCCAGTGTGTGCATGAGGCCCATTTCAAACAGTAGTATAATGCATAAAATACTATAATATGCTATTCCAGAACAACAATTTCAATATATATTTAAAGAAGATACAAGAAGATATGGTATGTGTATATATAATATCTATGCGCTTTTTAATTTTTTTAAAGCTTGGTAAAAAAAACAAAAAACATATCTCTTAATTCTGCAGATTCTGCAAAGGAACCAGAATAATACCGGTTTGATTCTAGATGAAAGCTTGCTGTCTTGTAACATTAAACTAACTGAAACATCTGTTCGCTATAAAATTGCAGTAGAGGATTTGCATAGAGGCAAAGTTCCTTTAGCATGCAAATATACACTAAAGCAGTAAAAAAAAAAAAAATAAAAAAAAAAAAAGAAGATCGTAAAGTCGTAAAGATCAAAAACGATGGTAAATGTTGGTAGCCTACCCGGTATATAGACCCCACCTCAGTCATAGATGAAGACACAAGCATACAATAGTAATCAGTGGAAGATGCCAACCGGCCGGCTCTGTGCTACTCACCGTTCATGCTGACAATCTTGCCCGCAGCACCATATTGCTCAGTGCAACCAACAAAATGACATAGCAGGGAGTTTTTTTTTTTTTTTTTTAATTTTAAATCCCAGCAGATAGTATAAGATCCCCCTCTTGGTTTACAGCGCTCAGAGCAGCTAAGGCTGGTGATCTTCAGGAGCGCTAGGCTTATTCATGCTACACGCCACCCTGCAGAGCCGCTGTGCACTCCCATATTTAACCCTGCATGTTCCATGATTTACAGCAAGTGCAGTGTGAATTTTGCATTATAGGGTTAAAAGCAGCAACACCTCCACCTCAGAAATCATCTTCTGGAGGGGAGAGGAATGCAAGATGTAAAAATGAAAAAAGGAAGGGGGGGACGAGGACTTATCCATGAAATAGTTAAGCTTCCTTTATTAAATCGGCCCTGTTTGTTTCTATGGCAACGTAAGCTCTGAATGATCAGTTTATTTGTACCCTCCTGAGTTATCCCCACAAATCTTTAAATCTGCCCCTGCGGCCATGACTATGTGTGACATAACATGATAATTGCTTTGGTAGCTACAAACCACCCCCCCCCCCCTCTTTAAATATTGGGGCACCTAATAAAGAAAAAAAAAAAAGAAAAAGCTGATCATACCGGACCGCGCCGCAGGTGCCGCCGAGCATAGCACCGGACAGGGCCGCAGATGGCGCCGAGCATAGCACCGGACAGGGCCGCAGATGGCGCCAAGCATAGCACCGGACAGGGCCGCAGATGGCGCCGCATAGCACCGGACAGGGCCGCAGATGGCGCCAAGCATAGCACCGGACAGGGCCGCAGATGGCGCCAAGCATAGCACCGGACAGGGCCGCAGATGTCAGTGGGAAGAATAGCTCTTACCTTGCTGACCAGAGGGAAGAATCTCGCAGATAGCTAAAAAGATCATTGGTGTCAGTTAAATTGGCCTGAGAGGCACGAATTGCCCATGGAACTCTTAGCAACCTCTGAAAGACTCCTAGGGGTCCATGGAACACTTTTTGAGAAGTGCAGAGATAAATTGTGGTGGTGTGTTATGGACTTGAGTAGTAAATGTTGCTGTTTAGGATAACAAATGTACTTGTTTTTTGGAATAGAATAAGACTGTTCAGGCAGCAATGTTTCTGGCACCTGGGAAGAGGGTATTGTTTAAGACTTAAAAGCTCTGACCAAAACTGATTTGGAGCTTTTATTGGAGGACTTTTATTTTTTATCCTTTCATCACTTTACTTGTAAAGTAAGCAGCTCAGGGTACCAGTTACCTTGACACAAAGTATCTACAGGTTCTCTTTAAGGAAATCTGAATGGGCCCTTTGCAAGCTTGCAATGATTCCGACACTGGCTGCCGCTCAGATTTCATTCTCTGTTTGGAGTTATTCTTTATCAAGCAGCATTTCACGCATATTATTTGCCGTTTTACTTTGCCTAATTGAAGTAATAAGCAAGAAGTTTGTAAACATCATCGGGAAGCCTTGGTTGCAGCGCTAGCTGACGCAGATCGCACTATGCGTTAATAGCGGGGACAATGCCACGTTTGTGGAGTGCTTTGTGCCTGGAGCTCACACAGTACATGGGAGCCACTATGTGGGACACAGAGGTTGTGAAAAGATGTACAGAACAGCTGACGCACACTGGATTGGGAAATAAAGTACAGAGAAGCCATAGTCCCTGTGGTAACTGGTGATCCAGCCCTCTCAGGTCCTCCAATTAAACCCTTCACGTGTTTCTAATGCAGAATTTTTGAGTCTTCGAAAACACTTTTACTAAAACCCTGCCCAGCACGTTCTGCCTGTCCAAAATTACTTTTACACTAAGAATGCCAAAACAAGCTCTGTCTGTATATATCCCGAGGGAGGGAGGCTTTACACAGTGCATCTGGGACAAGTAATGTCTTTTTATTACTAATAACCTAGTTTTTGGCCTTTTTTTTTTTTTTTTTTTTTTTTTTTTTTTGCGCAGCACAATCTGCAAGACACTCAAAGACCAAATACCCTATTCCAGATGTGAGTACTTTGATGACAACTAATCCTGTGTCTACTACAACACTTATTAAGTGACAAAGGATTTCAAGAGCACTCATGTTAGATAAAGAAATGCACAGCAGATAAAGCTTGATTTCCTCTAAGTTATCGGATCATAAAGAACTCACACACATTTGTTCACTCAGTTCTGTAATTAACAGGGTTCAGCACTGCCTAAAGTGTAAATCCCCTAAACTGATTAGTGGACAAAAGCCTCGGGATATTGTCACATGCTCTCTAATAAAAGGAAAGCTCATCTTAGTTTAGACCATACAACCTTATGCCTAGGCTTTGTAAAGAGCACCAAAAGAAGCCTGGAGTAGAAATTTATACAGTAAGCTCAAGTTTCGTAGCTCTATTATTACATTTAACCATTGGTCGCCAACCTTTCGGACCTCATGGACCACTTCATCATTTTAAATCCCGCTGACCATTAATATGATTTTTTTTTTTTTTTTTTAAGTAAAATACATTTTTAAAATAATGATCTTCCTAATGGTGCCTGACAAAGACTGTGGAGGATCAGATTCATTCATCAGCTGACAGTTAAGTTAAAGCGTACCTAAACTCAGAATTTTCACTTTACAAAAAAGGTAAAAATTCTGTGCAACACCCTTAAAAAAAAAGGGGGGGGGGGGTGCAGCACCGCCCCCTAATGCGATGGAGAATGAATAGGAGCGCACAGCCTCCCAGGATACCTACGTCACGCACCCTGGGAGGCTCTTTCTACTTCTACTTTCTACTTCTTTCCCTTCTACGTCACCCGATCTCGCGCCTGGGTGGAGTGAAGTAGGAAGAAGAACCCGGAAGAAGATGACGGCGCCCAGAGTGTCGGCCCGAAGACAGATGCTGAGGCGACGCGGGACCCGATGTAAGAGACCTCCGGACCGATCAACTGCTCTGCGGGATCGAAGGTAAGTGAATTTTTTTTAGTTTAGTTCCTCTTTAAGTATTACTAATATCATTAGTTGTATTATCTTTGGTAAGAAATACAAAATATTTGATTGCTTTTTCTCACTCATAATGGGTTTATTTCATTCCAATCTAAGACCAAACAAGAAATGATAAGTTATCAAACTCAAACTATTTGATGGCACTAAATATACCAGTTAAAGAAAATACACAGTTAAGGTCATAAATACCTAAAAGAGCATCTGAGAAATAAAAAATAAAATAAAACAATCGTATGAGAATCGGTATTGGCGGAGGTGATTGCTGTAATGGTGGAAACAATAGTGAAGCATACAGCTCGGTAACGGTTGCATCATACAACTTAAAACTACACTGACCTCCCTTGTTTTTCAGTCTCTAGTACAGTTCGTGAATTTAGTGCAATATAAAGGCAAAAATTGACATTCACAAAATAGCCTTTTTTTGGACATTTTTTGTTTTATTAATATTAAAGTATAAAAATAAATTGCAAATGTCCAAATTTTTCTGTGGACCACCAACATTTTCTCACGGATCACTACATTAAACTATACCCACCATACTCACCTATTCTGATTGCCAGGCAGGGTGCTGCAATCTTTTTTTTTTTTTTTTTTTCTTACTGAAGACTTCAGTCATTTTAATTGGCTGGGCCAGGATGACGTCCTGGAGTTCATTTATTCCCAGCACGCGCAAGGGATGTCAGGATTGCAGAGTATACAGGCAACCAAAGCTGAAGCAGCACATGGCCACCTGACAGATAACTGGATCAATATAGAGGATATCGCAGAAGAGACATCGCCTGCCCCTTTCTGCAATAATGGGCGGCCTGATTGTGTATTTTTAAAAGTGGAACTTTACTTCTGCTTTAAGGAAAAAATGGAGATACCAATTTAGATGTATGTGTAAATTTTTTGTTTTGTTTGGCATTTTTGTTTCTTTTGGGCATTCTTACAAATTTTATCTTTTCTATACAAAAAACACCACATCTTTTTCTGAAAGCTAATTATGTTTTAGATGTAAATGCTGCTAAAAAATGTGTACACATTTTAGGAACATTTTTAGAAGTGATAGAGAACAACTGAAGTGAATGTTATGGTATGAGTTGGAGGATCTCACGAGTTACTCCATGATTTCCTTTTCATATTAGAAAAGGGAAGTTCTTTGCCACAAAGTGGACTTTCAAAGTAAGAAAAGTTGTGTCAGGTCCTGGTGCTACAAACATTTCAATAAATTGTGATGATATTCCAGCACGTTAAGAGTTGTGGTTGGGTATGGCCGCACCTCTACAGAGGTTCTCCATAGCAATCATTTTTACTTTTCTAATCTAGCAATAAGGTGCACAGCTATTCTTAACATTTTACTATAGGAAAGCCTTGAAACAAAACTTTCAGGTCTTGTCTTGGGGAACCCTTACTATAATTTTTATATTCACAACTTACTATATTGTGGTGATCAGTGGGAAGAATGTCACCCTTACAGATAGCCAAAAAGATCATTGGTGTCACCTAAACTGGTCTGAGACACAAACTGCTCATTGCTCATGGAACCCCCAAGCAACTTCTGAAGGAACCCTGGTTGAGAAACACTAGGCTAGCACCTTGCCTTGCAGTGCAGAGTCTCATGTTCAAATATCAGCCAGGACACTATTTGCATGCCGAGAAATTGTCTTTTGTATACGTGGAAAATAACTAACAAAACCAAAGTGCAGCAAAAAACAATAATAAATATATTTTTGTGCACTAGAAACTCAATATGTGGAATGGGTTACGCACGGATTACTATAAAATATTTATTATTAGACCCTACAACACACTATTGTGAACATTTCCAATTGATATTTTTTTTACATCTGTTTGGCAAATGCAAGGTGACTAAACAAAGACTCCTCACATTAAAAATCATATTGTACATCCAAGACCCATACAGCTAGATCCCTAATAGAATAAATATATAATATATTAATATATAAAAAACTATATATATATATATATATATATATATATATATATATATATATATATAAATAAGACATGGGTGCACAATCAGACCACATTTCCCATGGTAAATGCTTGAATTCTGGCTGCCATCAATCACTTTTTTTTGTGGTTGGTCAGTGGTGACTGCACTCCATCCAGAAAGGGACAAGTTACCATTGTCAGAATAAATGCACATGACACCCAAGGTGGGGGTTAGATGAACCTGATATAAAAGTGACAAGGACATTGAAGCCTAAAAACCACTCTAAGCAGCTACAAAAAAAATCTGAATGGCCTATTCTCACATTAATACGACAATCCATCCTAAATCAGTTTGGTAACTGTGGAAAAAATAAAAAGGCAAAACAAAAATTGTATACTAAATGCTATTGTCACAGGTTATTAATCCAATGCAATTACCAAGATACCATATTTTTGGCTTTAGTGGCTTGGTGTGCTTAGCAAACAGGTATGCATGACAGTGCTGTCATTTCAACTCGATAAATACAAACTAAAAAAATCATATTAGACACCAATAGAAAGTTCAGTTGCAGCAACATGCTTCGTCTCACGCAGCTGCTGGTTTAGCAGGAAACTTACTTGTTCTGTCCCACTGCAAGGTGCTTTCAGAAACCAGCTGGCCCTCTTGTTCCAGGGCCGCCCTCGGTTCTTGTGTGCCGTGTTTACCATTTCGATGGAACAATCTGTTGGCAAAGCCCTCTAACTTCTGCAGGGCTGTCGAGGTGCTGGTGGCCTGAAGGCTTTCGTTGTACGATGCCATACATACAGGCAGTTTTTGGGAAAGTGGCTAAAACAGCTTAATAACTTAAGACAAGGGGTGGAAAAAAAAACCCCTGCAGAGCAAAAAGCGTCTTGTACTTCCTGTTTGTCTGTGTGCACAAAACCACCACGATTGCTACTGGCTCCTCTAGAGAACTTTCTTGCTGCAGGCTTATTTCAGCTTTGCTTGTGCTGCATTTATCTCGCTGGTTTTGAAGTGGCTTTCTTACAAAAAAAACAAAAAGACAATTGGTAAATTTTGTTACCTTACTCTAGCAGAAAGGACTAAAATCGTTTAGAACTTTTCTGCAGCTCTCCAAATAGAAAAATGCTCTCATATGACAAAGCTGCAAGCTCTCCCATAGGTCATTGATGCCCCCAGGGGTTATGAATCTGTAGTTATGTTATTAGGTATCCTAGCCACATATCTGTGACAAAGGGATGAGTTCAGAGGGAATGTCGCACAATGGCCTGACTCCACCTTTCAGGGAAAATGCTTCATTTCCACACTGGGTGGAGCTCTGTTTGAAAAGTGAGATGCCTAATTTTTTTATCTTTACTTCCTAAAAGGACAACAATCCTTGGTACAAGGTGTACCTGGTATCCTTGGTTGGCTTTTAATATTGTGAAATACTCTCAGCATGCAGCCCACTTGGACAAACACTCTTTACCTCACCATGCCTGCAGCGGCACAGCCTTGGTCCTCTCCATCCTTTGCATGCGCAATACGGCCAATTTGTTTTTATAACACATGGCAGCCTCTACCAACCAGAACACCCTCAGGAGACAGAACCTACTTGCTTACTGGTACAACCGGTGTAATGTATAAAATTATGAAAATATTAGTGCCTCAACAGAAGAAGCTTATATTATATGGATTTTGAACTAAACTGCTACTGAAAAACCATGATCAGGCAGGTGGTTATTGCAACAAGAGAGTGATGTCCCATATGCAATAACCGTTCTTACTTGCCTGATCAAATTTTGTTGAGCTGAGCATGCGCAGCTCAGGTGGTGGTTGCTAAGGAAACCATGGAATTCCCTACTTCCACTGCGTATGCTGGGAATGAATGAACTGAATGAAGCACAGCCAATCTAGATGGCTTAAGATCCTAAAGGAAAAAAAAAGAAAAAGAAATGGCAACTCCCAGTGGAACAGACAGGCAAGTAGCATGGATTTAGTTCCACTTTAAACCGTACTGAGCTTAAGTAAAAGTTTGTCCTTATAGGTACACTTAGCCACTTTCCCTTTTTTCCTTTTTCATTGCTGCAGAACCTGGTGCCCACAGCATAAGACAATATACCAGCATCAGTGTTCTCCCCAGCACCTTTCATAACTCTGCATGTCATTTAGATTTTGCACATAGATCAATGTTTCATCTATATATGTGGCAGGCATGGTGGTGGCTTAGCTTGATAAGTCAATAGGACTGAAACTAGTCAGTCACAAATACTGGAAAATCGCCTTGTGTACGCCAGCATCATCAGGCTTTTTTTTATTGAACGTTAAGGCAGGTACATAGTGCCTCCTTACTTGATTCTCTGCAGTGCAACCTCCCTCTTATGCTCCAGTGTGCATGACCAGATCTGCTATAGGCAGAGATCAGAAGGCATAGCTAGAAACCTCAGAACTTTCAGCAGCCATAAGGATTTACTACGAGAATTAGGCAGCTGTGCAAGATGAATGCCAGGATTTTTAGAGACATCTGACAACTTAGGTTGTGTCCTCCCTGACGAAATTACATCCAGAATTTTATTGGCAGACTGAATTTAATAATAATTTCTTTATCCAAAAAGAATCTGGCCTATAATTATACGCGTACAAAAAACATATTCTGCTTGTAGAATTCTCGCTTCCTGCATTCTCCTGTCAAGCCACCATTTTTGGTTCATTTTCTTTCTAATTATAGCCCACCGCTGGCTGTGAATGTTCCCATGGAGATTTCCGCCTGTTTACACGAGACATTTCCTGCTCTAGATTTTCAGAGCTTGAAGGCTATGGAGCTTCCACTTGCAGTTAATACCAGAATTCCCTCTGCACAGGAACATAACAAGGCAGGCTGACAACATGGAGCCTTTCATCTATCCACATGAAGAAGTGATGTGCACCCGCTAGGCTCTCAAATTGTGATGATAGTAGGGAAAATGTTATAAAAGTACAGGAGGGGGGAAAAACATTTGTTTATTATACACGATTAGCAATAATTGAAACAAAGTGTAAGTAAAAATGCCTGAACCTCGCTCCCCTCTGCTTTTCCTGAGCAGGTTCTGCAGGGAGGATTAGAGAAGATCCCACTGGACAGAGGAGAAGCGCTGACTATAAATAGCAAGCATATGACAAGCAGGAGGGAGTGACATCAAATAATCTTCATTTCCATCCACAGAGAGGAGCTATACTGCCACCTACTGCTTAAATTGCAGAATTCATGCAAGACAGCTACCGTACACACGATAATGTTCTGGAGGCCTGTTTCAATCTGTTTCTATGCCTGAAACTTAAATATATGAGGAGAAACCACTCCAAATAGACAAAAATGTAACTAACTGGGGCAGGCCAACTTTTTATTTGCATCTCTGTTTTAGCTGTGTAATATGTAGGCGCTAAACACATCCTGTTTGATAAAAATAATTCAACAATTATGCACAAGTGTCAGGGTCTGCAGGAAACAGATCACTTGGAAAGCTATGAAAAGAAGGCTTGTGGTTGCCCAGGGACTATGCCATGAACATACAGATGCCTCCCTGACAGCCAGTGCTAGCTGTTACTCCTGTACTGTAACAAGCTGGTAGCCTTTTTTACAGAGTGAATGTGCACTTTATTTATTTACTAGATTCAATTATATGCAAAGGTGTAAACACATCAATACCATGCTGCAAAAGGTGGACAGCAAATACCCAAACCAGCTCTGCATTTTCACATTGTTGCTGGAACAACTAAGACAAATTTTTGCTGCTGCCAGGAAACTGGCCACATACCGCCTTCCCTTGCTGCTACCAGGATTGAATCGACTTCTATGCACCGGCGTGGGAGTTACATCATCCTGGACAATCAGGATGGGCAAAGATCAGAATGAGGAAGAGAAGGAAAAAGATGATGGCGACACCTGAGACAGAACAGGGAAGGGTGAGTGTAAACCGGGTTTATTTCTGCTTTAAAGGCAAACTCCATATAAAATCTTTCATTTTAGATTTATGACACAGTGGGGGAATATTCCTGGATTTTAACACCCCCTTGGAGAGATTTACCTTAACCTTCTGTCAGTGAGAAGATGTTAAAAGAAATAGGATTTTGCTGGGGGGGGGGGGGATGATGGGGACAGAGACCTTTATAAAGTAAAAAAAGAAAAAGAAAATAGCTGGAGTTGGATTATAAACTCTACATTTCTGCACTGTCAATAGAATTCTGTCTTTGCCCTCAGCATTGGGCAGTACAACTGGTTATTGCACTGAACGATAAAGAAGGGACCTGGGAATAAATTTGTGACAAACTTTAGAGTTTCAGGGTTTCTTCTGTTACAGTTTTGTAAGTGAAGCCTTCAAAAGTAATTTTATTACTGCTCATTAATAACCGATTACTGTAAACCTAGCACTTCCAGAAATATTGCATTTCATTCCATACTGATGTGGGAGTATGGCCTGTCATGGCATTGTTTGCTACAGCTGTAAACTAACCGAGACAGCCAAGAAAGCCTTAATATGGAACTAAACCCTGGGGACACTTACCTGTTCCTGTACTGTCAGGAGCAGTCAACTTCTTCCTTCTTTTCCTCCACATCCTGATCTCTGCCAATCTTGATAACCCGGGGCCAGGATGATGTAACTACAACACAGTAATGTGGGAGATCATGCAGTTCTGGCATGCACAAGGGAAGCTGAGTATCCATGGCATCAATTTTGGAACTGTGCATGAGCAGCTCAGGAAAGCTTGACAGATGAAAGAGCAGGATCACACAGGTAATACTACTTGAAAAAAAGGGACAATGCCTGTCCCTCTTTGCAATAGTTGGAACCTAAGTTTAATCTTTAGTTTGTTTTTTTTTTTTTTTTTTTGCTTTTCTCTTTTTTTTGCTTTTCTCTTCCTAACTGCTTCAGGACAAGGTCTACTGAAATAATTGGCACACAGTTATTCCTGACCAGTCATTGATCAAAATAGCTGCAGCCCAGCCTGAACTTTGTATAGCAGACCTCTAAGCTGTGATTACTTCTATATATCATAAATGTGAAAAATGCATATAAAATGCTATAGTCATGAAGTAAAGAGGCTGCACTGAAGGTAATTAACTAGTGCAGCTATATGCCTGATGTTTTCATAAACCTAGCAGGAAAAAAAAAAAAAAGAAAAAAGCTTGAAGTAGAACATAACTTCAAAAGTGAGGACATCAGGAAATGTTAAAATTGAAATTTAACTTGCCAATCTTTTGCATTCAATAGATTTGATGTGAATTTTGGCTGTGTCAATTGTTCTCTCTGCTGGAGTTTCTTGCATACGTAGTGAAAGCTCAGCCTCTACCAAGATGGCTGCCTCCAATCAGTTATAATGTAGAAAGAAGCAAGGTATATCACTAAAAGAGTAAAAGATCTGTTTTTAGATTTATAGCTCCTCTCTATTGACAAAACAAAAGTTTCAAAGGTTTCAGCGCCAAAATATTTTTGTGGAAATTGGAGAGTTTTTAAAGATGACATGGTACTAAGATGACTCTCAAAGAAATATTCTGTAAATGATATCCTATTCTGATTAGGCTACATACCAGACCTGCTGGTGCCCCTGCCTGGTGTACATATAGACTGCTCCTTATTGTGTATTGTGCTGTGGCGTTATGTTGGGACGGCATACAAAGTTAACTTCCGGGCTTTAACCCAAGAGGGGGCTGACGAAAAATGAGAGAGCCTGCTTAAGCCAGAGAGATAGTAAGTAATAAAGAGAAAAGAAGACAGTGAATGACAGATTAATGGACGAATTGTAATTGAATGAATATACCTACAGTTCAGTCTCTGAACTTTCTGGCTCTCACTGAAACTTGGCTTTCCTCTTCTGACTCTGCCTCTGCTGCTGCTCTCTCCTATGGAGGCCTGCACGTCATTTGCAATCCCTATTTAATGTACAGCGCTGCGTAATATGTTGGCGCTATATAAATCCTGTTTATTAATAATAATAATAATAATACAGGATTGGTAAAATTCCACCTATCACCAGTAGGTGTCACTATGTGTGAAATGTAAAATCATAATCCCAGTGTTACATCAGATCAGGTGAATTTCCTCTTTTCTATACATAGAGGAACATTTAAACACTGAGGTGAGTCCTGACACATCAACATATAGAACTATAAACTAGCAAATAACTGAATAAACAAAGCTGTAAACATTTGGAAAAACAGCATATTTCAGTAATATACCTAAACAATGACACTTTAGTTGCATTTTCTTGAAGCTCAGCTTCATTCACTCATTCGCTACCACTTTCTATTTCACTACACACTTGTAATGTGGACACACTGTTGTGATCCCGGGTCACTGCCAGTTTTTCAGGGTAGGAAAATAAAAATAGTTTAGTTGTTTGATGTCGTCTGGAGCGTATGACCTAGCAGTCTAGCAATAAATACAGATCGACTTCAAAAGAAAGTTTTCGTGCATAGCGCTACTGAACATTCAACAATTTAACTTTAGAAAGTAGTCATATTACCTTCTTGGTAAGCTATTTATAAACTGTATAAAACTAATATAGAAAGACACATTGGGAATAATGACAAAATGAGAATGTGTTGACCTCGGACAAGAGGCCAGCTGCCGGTCAACTGGCCGTGTGTGCCAAAAAGTCTGCAGATAACTGGTGTGTGCAAGCAAGAAGATGGTAGAAGCTAGAAGAGAGAAGACGGTGGTGGCTTTTTAGGGCAAAAGCACAAAAAGAGTCTAATCTTTTAGGAAACATTGTTCTTATTTTAAAAACGTACAAAATACAATGACGCCTGTCAGAAAGAGTGTGCAGTCATATCGGGACAGAAATAAAATATTAGTTATTCCAACCTGGAGTAAAACTGTAAAGTGGCTGGAAGCCCTAAATGAATGACAGCTTGTTCGCTAAAGCATTTTGTAGCAAACAATGACCATTTGTAAACTCAAATAGTTGATTTTGACATTTTTGCTTTCTTTAATCTCAGTGCAAACTTTCCCCTGCAGCCTTTTGCAGGCACTTTCTTACTACATGTACTCCAGCAATGGCTGCATGGCAAAGGCTTCCCCGACTATGGCTCATGCCTGTACAATGTGTATTGAAATGGCAACTTCTAGCTGGCAACATTGACTCGAGTGACAACACAGAGGCAGAATTGTGAGAAAGAGTGATGTTAGCTTATAACAAAATGTGATACAGTTATTAAAAAGCAAAAGTGGTAAATTCCTGCCTGCCAGGTATCATTTCTACTGGCCATTCAGTGGCAATACACATGAAAACACATAGCTGGAAATACGTGATACAATCTGATGCTCCTCTGTGATGCACGGTTTGGCTCTGCCTTGTCATTTTGTCAATGAGCAGGACTGTGCCACAAGTAAACACTTCAAGGTCACCATGGCTGTAAAGAGAATTTTCCATATACAAACGGACACGACTGGCAGATGAAAATGCAGCCCTTCAAATTAACCCTCCAGGCGAAGCGATGCTACCTTCCATAGAAACTGTGAATTCATTTTAATTACTTCGTCTGTAACCTGTGTACATTTTATATGTAAAACTTTGAAAATTTTTTCTGTTTTGTATGGAATTTGGAACATTTAGAAACTTTGTCTTGCAACCTCTATGAGGGAAAACAGGAGGAACAGTTGAAGATTCAATTCAACGTTACAGTAAAGGAAAATCCCAAATTTGAGGTTATTACAAAAAAAATAAAAAAATAAAGAGGGCACTTATAGTTGTGCTGGTCTTGGGCGAGAATCTAACCTGTGTACTACGGTCCTCAAATGCCACTCATCAAACCACCATAGCAGATTGATGAACAACCACCAGGAGGGAAAACAGCTGGAGCCAGTTGCTCATCCTTCCCCAGTCACTCTTCATAGAACAGCATGGAGTTGTGTGTACAGAACTCATTCAATAATCTGTCACATGAAACGATCACACAAAAGATAATTTCCTGCAACAATTCTCAGACATCTGTACAGGGCTTTTAAGTTTTCCTCCAGAGGCTGCTAGGGATTCAGTGAGCAATGAGCAATTTGTGCCTCCCAGGTCAGATTAAGTAACATTAATAATCCTTTTGGGCATCTATAATAATACTAATATACCGAGGATATAATATCATATAAAGATTCCATGAAGATCTAAAAGTTTTTTAAGGAATGCCCAATGTTAAAAAGCTTGAAAGGGATTTCTTCCTAGTTACTTTTGTGTGCACAGGACGTGAAGAAGTGAAGACAAATCTTCACAGATGACAAAAACACCCTGACAGGGTGCGAGACTGTTCTTATTTGATCCAAAATGAAAAAATTGCTTTTAGACATACTTGTGTGTTGCAAGTGTCTGCAAATCTGTTGAATTGCCCGGCACTGCATAGCTCCAATTACAATATGATGATTTCATTCTTGGCGCACATGGTAATGAAACGGTAATTATTACAAACAGAAACAAGTTTTTAAAACTTTTAACACACACTAATACAATTGTTTACATCCAAATTACTAAACAATTACACATCCTCTTAAAAGAATAACCTTTAAAAATAGATAAACACACAGGTAACACACATGTATGTGATCTGCTCTACATTCCAAACATGTTTCAGTTACAACCGGCCAGTATTGTGATGTAGGCA
This sequence comes from Pyxicephalus adspersus, assembly GCF_032062135.1. NCBI lineage: Eukaryota > Metazoa > Chordata > Amphibia > Anura > Pyxicephalidae > Pyxicephalus > Pyxicephalus adspersus. Next base: position 14,575,731 of record NC_092865.1, on the reverse strand, counting down.
TGTTGGTGGTTTCCTTTGAATACACTGCAGTTAAGCAACATGGCTTGGTAAGCAAACTTCTCTCGGTGTGTTAATGGAAAACAAAGGAGAAGCAATTCACTATATTAAGAGCTCTCCTTCTATTAGCGTAAAACTGACAGCTTTATTTAATGAAGACAATCCCCCAATGGTTTCAGAGGGCAGGATCTCATCTTGTATAAGTATCCTGGTGCAAGAGATTGTCATGATAGCTTCGTTTTTAAAAATCCACAATCAGGCATCATAGGTGATGTCCCTTATGTAATAATCCCTTCTACCTCCCTGATCACTGCACATAGTTACCAGAATACCCAGCAATCCGGGCTTCTCCTGCGCATGCTGGGAATGAAGGAACACCCGCACGCCTTTGGGGGAGTTACATCATTCTTGGCATGGCTGAAGTTTATCGCTAAGGATAAATGATAAGATGGTGGATCCCTGAAACAGGTGAGCACCACTTTAGGGTTGATTTTTGCAGAACATAAAGGTCTCCAGCAGCCTTACCCTAATGGTACCTGTATTAATAACTTCTATTTCCTTGTATGAAGACAACACACTGATGTTTTTTTATTGCATCCCCAATTCTGTGTGCAGGCAGGGTTAGTTTTGTTCGATATATAGAAACAAACAGAAAGACTATTGATAATGCCTCCTGCACACAGCCATGAGAGGCCCCCAGGCTACAAGGCCAGGTATTAACTTTTCACATGCTACAAGTATATATAATGTATAAAAGAAGAAAAAGAATGAGGCTCACGGCTCAGGGATTGTATGAAATAATATATACGTGTATTTGTTACGTAGTATCAAAGAAAAACTTTACATAACACAATCAGGTATTTTACCTTGGTCCTGTTAACACTTCACAGGACCTAGGTATGATATACTGGAAACAGTACGTCTATGTCATTGGATTGGTGTTTCATTCATTCACTGTGCTCTCAGTGCTCATCCCCCTGCAATACTCCTTTGTGACCCCATTCATTTCAGCTTACAAGACCTGTTTCTAAAATTGCAATGGAAGGCCTGTGCCTCTCCAATACATCCTTACAAACTTGATGGATGAATGAAACACCAATCCTCATGGAGTACCAAAGCTTTTACAAATCATTTATGTACATCAATAGAGAAATATACCAAAATCCTCTTTAAGGCTTAAGGAGCACTAACTTGAACAAGGTTTTCAACCTTCTCTTTGCCACATTTATCATCACGCATGTTTGTGTCTTTTATGATCTCCCATTGACCGTATGGTACGTACAAAAGATATCCCTAAAGAAGCCTAATGGTGGCGAAACGTGTCGGGAAACGCGGCGGATTTTTGCACAAACTCTATAAGGTCGGGACTTTTGCGGTTCTTCACACAATTTTTTTGTTTTATGACATAGAAGTACTGTGTCTAGTATATAATACCTAGGTCCTGTGAAGTGTTACCAGGACCAAGGTAAAATACCTGATTGCGTTATGTAAAAGTTTTTCTTTGATACTACATAAAAAATACACATACATATTATTTCATACAATCCCTGAGCAGTGTACCGCATTCTTTTTCTTCTTTTATACATTATATATGATTGGTTAATGAGGTGGTTCAACATTGAAAGTTATTAGTGAAGAGAGGGGAACACCTTTAATGAACTTACATGCTACAAGTGGACAGAGTTTCACAGCAACACATACATAACAAAACAATTCCGAATCATGTTAGAATTCTACACTCCATGGAGAGAATCTGCCTGTTCTGCTCAATGAAGCAGGTGATCTCTAAACAAGAACATGAGCTGGTTTATTTACACATACAACGGACAACTGAACCTCATTAGTCAGCACCAAAACACATGAATCACCTCACTTCATCAAAAACACCAATAAACAAAAGATCCTCCACCCCATTTCTGGAAATCAGTACAGAAGATAGAGTTGGGGATTAACCTGAACCAAATGACGATACATTGTGCACTAAAGATTGGTTTAAATCACCTCAGCTGCAGGCCAATATATCTGTGTAAATTTTACTAAGCATTATTATAATGAGAACAGAATATTGTTTCATCTTGTAGGGGGAGCAATGCATCACAGTGGCAGAAACCCTGGGTAAGAGGGCATTTACTCTAATGCAGATGCAATCTTGCAGAAAAATATATTACTTGCTAGCAATGGTATACAAACCAACAAGAGTTAAATCCATAGGAAAATATATGTTTAATTGTAACGGGATCACTTTTTTTCAAACCTAGTTTTAGGAAAAGGCTGCACAATAATGAAACTTCTTTTAAGAGTCAAAACCTACAAAAGCAAGTATGTCTTTACTTTTTGCTCATTCTTCATTCTAAAAAGAGACCGTCACATTAATAGAAAGCCAAAGTATCGGAGGGGATACATGAGCTGCTCTCATGATGAATTAGGGCACAGCAGCCAATCTCTAGGCCTTCAAACAGTCACAGGATATTTAGATAATATTACCTACTCACTGGGTGCTTTATACTTGCAATATTTTGGGGGATGATAGAAGATCTATGAAAGAATAGTTAGGGATCAGTAATAAGGCAAATACAAAGTGGCTGATAGTTTATAAGGAGTTTTTAGTGACAGGTACACTTGAAAGAATGACACCATATTCCCATGCAGCAGGATTATGAATACACGCATACCTCTCTCCTCAGACGCAATTCCTGGTTACAGTTTAAACTGTACGCTTGAGATTTATGACTCGATTCAGTCTCTCCAGCAGTCACATACTGGAATTCAACAGAGAAGTGAGGCCATTGACGACAGCAGGACTCAAAGCTCAAAGAGGTTCTTTTAAAGGGCCAGTCTCAACACCACTGAGCCCCTACTTGTGCAAAATACTTGTGAAGCAATGAAAGTTTCAGCAGCTTTACTTATTGTAAAAGAAAAATACTGGAAGTCAGAGCTTTAATATTATACACGATTTATAAAGAACCAACATATTACCGTATTTTTTGCAGTATAAGACGCACTTTTTTTTCCCCAAAACTGGGGGGGGAAAGTTAGTGCGTCCTATACGACAAAGGTGTGATAAAATAACTAAAATAATATACTCACCCGATACCCGATCCTGCGTGTGTCTCTGGCTGCAGCAGCGTCTGTCTCCTCTTCTCTCTGGCAGCAGCATGTGTCTTCTCCTGTCTGTAAAGCAGAGCGAAAGAAGCCGGCACAGCGCCACCTGCTGTTCCCTGTCCTAACTGCCGTACAGTGGAAAAAAATCACAGAGTGATCAGAAGGGGAATTTGAATGACAGAGTGATCAGAAAGGAATTTTGAATGACAGAGTGATCAGAAAGGAATTTTGAATGACACAGAGTGATCAGAAAGGGAATTTGAAAGGCATAGAGTGATCAGAAAGGGAATTTGAAAGGCATAGAGTGATCAGAAAGGGAATTTGAATGGCACATGAGTGATCAGAAGGGGTATACCGGTATGAATGGCACATAGGTGATGAGAAGGGGAATAATCTTTCAGAATCTTTTTTTTCTAGATTTTCCTCCTTTAAAATTGGGTGCGTCTTATATTACGGAGCGTCTTATAGGGCGAAAAATACGGTGCGCGTTTTACAAAGTCTCTAGTCATGTCACTAGCGGTCTCTAAAAGGTGCTCACAATCTAATGTCCATACCATAGTCATATGTCTTTATTACAGTCTAAGGGCAATTGTTTTTTTGAGGAAGCCAATTAACCTCTCATGTTTTTGGGAGGAAATCCACACAGACACCGGGAGAACCTGCAAACGCCATGAAGATAGAGACCTGACCGAGATTTGAACCTGGGACCTAGCGCTGCATAGGCCAGAGTGCTAACCACCAAACTGCTTTGACTTCGACTTTAGTTTTTGCTTAATAGATACAAAAAGAATAAATTTGGATGTTGGAAAGGAAATGCTGTCACACTAAAACCATTGTGCACACTACAGTAATCACTGCACTGTAGCCCCTTCCCCTTCACACTACAATGTCTGCAATTTACTTTTCACCAACATGCCTGAAACTCTCTCACCACCACAGCTGAACCCCCCCCCCATGCTCCCTTTTCAGCATCACGCCAACATATAAAATAACCATCACTTATACACATCACATGAATCTCCGAGTTCTCTCCCTGCACTGATGCCTAAATCACCCCCACCATGCACTTCTCTGCTTATATCCAGTGCAGTCCCATGGACTTCAGCCAGTTCAACCAGCAGGAACCCTTTTGCTACTATAAACTAATTCATACAATTTTGCTGAGTAGCCTGTACTTCTGTGCAAAAGAAGGAACCAAATGGCAGTTGGTTGTTTCCCTCTATATGAATATAGAAAAAGGAAGTTTGTTCCTGGGTGAAGCATACCCTCTCCGCTACATATCTCCTTCAGTTTTCTTTACTATTTGCTTAATAAGCCCCAAGGTGCATCTGCAACCAAAATTTCGGTAATGAGGGTTTGGAAGTCTATTGATCTTAAAAAAAAAAAAAAAAAAAAAAAAAAAAAGTTAACATGAGCAAATGGTTTAGTGGTATAATTAGGCAAGTGGTCGTCAACCACCGCCATATATTCTCTATTGGAAACTACCAGCAAGACGTTGCTTGATGGTTGCAAACAACTAAGTTGGGGATGCAGTAACTGTGCCACAACCTCACCAGTGGTGTACACAAGTCATGGAAGATGCTTGGGGCAGACTAACTTTCACTGTATGATTTACCAGGAGGAAGGAGAGAAGAAAGCAAAAAAAACCTGATGGGTGTTTTTGCACTAAAACAATATTGTTGGCTGAACATATACTTTAATAACTAAGAGAAATGCTGCAAAGCTACAAACAAGAAGTGACACAGCTTCTCACTCACTGTCCAGTCAAAAGTTGGAAGAGGAAAAATAAAAATAAAAAATCAGGGCTCCTGCTTTCCCAGACAGAGCTGTGTGTTGGAGCTTTGTATATCTCAGACAGAACAGAAATACAAATCTTTTGGCAGTGTTAACAGTACCCATATATGCATTTAATTTGTGTATTTAGCGGTTTGCCTTTGCCAGAAACACGGAAAAAGTTTATAACCAGCCACAAAACCCTGACACTGCAAGGTCACATATATCAAACTCCGTGTTTGGCGGCATGGGTCAGAACCAGCTACTACATGCTAGTCTAAACATTTGAGTGCCCAGGCTTTTTTATAAATCAGAATTTGAATCAGTGTTTTTTATCTGCCAAGTTTAGGCACTGATATTCCTTTGCTAATTTTGGCATGAAATCTACAGAATAACCATTTGTAAAATTGGTGCAGAATTCAGATGAGAAGCACAGTGAATTTAACAGTATGCACAACACAACCGAGTGCCAAAACCATCAACGAATGCAATAAAGAACAAAGTAGCCGAGCAATGCCAAGCATTTATATAGCTACTGTATGCCAACTACCAACAGCCTGTCCACATAAGTGTTTGATACAGATTCTCAAAGCACAAACCAGCTTATGGAATATTTACAAAACACACTGAAGCAAATACATAAGAGGAGGACAAACAAAGTGGAATCAACACACAACAAAGTGGTCATTGCTGTACTAAAAATATTAACAAAAAGGCCTTGAACATGTCATCTATTGTGAGAAGATTGTCATTTTACCAGCTCCTGTATGATATGATGTGAGATTGTACAGTATATATATATATATATATATATATATATATATATATATATATATATATATAAAAATCATGTGACACATTCAGTTCATTAGATTGCATGTAAACCTGCAATCCATTTTAGTATGTAAGGCATCATGCTTTACTGGATACAGTTTTCATTACATAACACTTCCTGTTGCTGACAGACAATGCAAAGCCATTGCCTTGCAAATTGGGGCAGTGTTGTCAGCCTGCCAAGCTTCTTCAGCTGGTTAATGCTGCTTGTTAGGTATGTGCAGCCACCTGCAGACAGCCCAAAGGCCATTTAAAGTGGAACTACTCACTCTTCCAGTTTAAAAAAAAATTGGCATCACGCAAGGCGTAATAGCAGATAGGGATGGGCAATGACCACTGAATGCTAAAGTTTGAAATCATGAAGAAAAGAAGGAAGAAGATGGCGCATGTACATACAATTGCGGAATACATTGCCCACACTTTTTTTTGGCTTGCAAGCTACTTTTAAAATGACCAAGTCAAAATGATCTACCAACAATAAAAATGTGGACCTAACTCCTGCGCGCTGTAGTGTTTATTTTTAAAGGCAGGGCTCTGCCATCTACTCGCGTTGCCTTTGCAATGTACCGGTAGGTTGCGACCACTTGTTGGGCACCCCGGCTCTATTGTAACAAAGGTTGGATGGGTCTTTTTCATATCCTGGTGCAACAACTTCTCTTTTCTTCAATACCATTATTATTATTATTATTATTATTAATAAACAGGATTTATATAGCGCCAACATATTACGCAGCGCTGTACATTAAATAGGGATTGCAAATGACAGACTAATACAGACAGTGATACAGGAGGAGAGGACCAAGGCAGGTTCATTTTCGTTAATAGAGAGGAAGCATGTGGGTATTGATATACTACTGCTATGTCTGGATGCTAATCGAGGACCTGAACTCACAGAAGGAACTAATTATACATTTTAGGGTACATTTTTTTTTTTTTTTTTTTAACTGCAGCTGGACATTGATCAAGCAGCAAATGCAGGTCCACAAACACCTGATCAGCCATTGTCACAGTGCAGGACAGCAAAAAGCTATTTGTTTCCCAAAGATGAGGTCGGCATTAGATATGTCTGTCTTTTTGTGTCTGCTCCGTATCTGTCCGTGATGATTTCTCTTATTTCACCCCGGTCATCAGAAAGCATTTTTATTCTAGGGAGATTTTGTGACAAATGGAGCAGATTGTCTCCCCATCTGTGTATCAATCCCCCAACAGGAGTCATATAGATATATATATATATACATACATATACACACACACATACATATATACACACACACACACACAAAAACTTTTAACAATCAGTATGTCATGGATGAATGATGTTAAGCTATGTACAGATGCTAGGTAATTGTTCAAGGTGAACAACTGTCATTCCAAAGCAGACAACATTTTATGCAAAAAAGGAAATTACACATTTGCAAAACATTTACTGCATACAGAAAAGCAATTTTTAATGTTAATTCTATATAATATATCTTGTAAATGACTGTTGGATAGCCTTCCACAACCTTTTAAACATTTTTTTTCTCTGAGAACCCGTGCTAAAATTACTATATCCACAGATCACAAGCACAATAGCATAATCGTCAGTGGGAAGAATGCCTCTTACAATACCGGCAAATGAATAGAATGCCACCTTTACAGATAGCCAAAAAGATGATTGGTGTCAATGGTAATTGACTTGAGAGGTTCATATTGCTCATGGCTCAGGGAACCATAGGAAACTCTGGAGGAAGCCCGATTGAGAAACACTGGTCTAGACTAAGTAGGCTAGGTACACATGTGCAATAATTATCGTTGGAAAACAAAACAATAATGACTCATCAACAAATATTCACGATTATTTTCAACGATTGTATAGTGCACGATTCTGTACATGCTGTAACCATACGACTGTTCAAATATAATCCACCAATAATGTACACACACTAGATACGGTCGTTTGAACAATGTAGGAAGTGACCTGTACCAGGGAAAGTGTACCATCAACAATCACTCCAAAGCCCAACAATCCAGGCAAAGTGTACCATTCACCAGAACCATCAACAATCACTCCAAAGCCCTTTTTAGCGGGGTGCACCCGGCTGTTTTTGGGTGGAAACTGATGAGTTGGGTAACAATACAGGGGCTTCCAGCCATCTACAATATCTTCCCATCCAGCTTAAAAAAAATCTGGGTTGAACAATAAAGTGTCATCATTAAAAGATTTCTCATAATCTCCCTTAAATGGTAAAAATGTTTAATTTCCTATAACCTATTAGGCTAATAGACCCTGATCAGTGATGGTAATCAGCAGATGTAAGCAAATTAACTACAAGGAAGAACACAACCCTGTTTTTTTAACTAAAGTATATTATTTATAATGAACAGAAGAACAGGGATAACACAGAATCAGATGACAAGAGGACACAGTTCCACCTAGAATCCCCAGTGACAAACAGACAATGTTCAGTCAGTTCAGTCAAGTTCCCCTGAAAAAAATAAGTATTTATCACACTGGTATTAGTTACCTGAAGACCTTCATAATAAATGAATACACTTCATATAAAGCCTCAGACTGGATTTGGACTTTTTACAAGCCCTCACGTACGCTTCTATTGCAGATATCTGAGGTATCTAGCAGCTTCATGTTAGAAGACGTCCCAGGGTCTCCCAACAAATATATGCAAGTTCTACATTTAGCAGTTCACTTTAAAATAACTTTTAAAGAGTAGAAACAAATCACAGCAAACCCATAGCACTTCCAGCAGAACTCATACATTGGTTATTTTATATTTATCTGTTTTGTGAACCTGTAACATAGTAATACCGCAAAGTAAAATTACAGATGGATAGTTGGCATGGGTAGATTTACACATGGGCAGTTGTCACTCTGAAACCACATTGCTCCCACCCAATACCCTACTGGTGCCACCAAAGCCTTTAGAAAAGTCATTGGCATAGGACTTTTCACACACTTTTACACGTGACCATGCCCAGGATTGGCAATAATTAAATGCATTGTCTGATGGGCACAGATCTTTTATATCCAAAAATTTGTGTCACATCTGGGAGGTGAGCGGAGTACCTGCACACCATCTACAGAATTACTTTAGTTTGGCACCCTGCCATGGGTTGAACAGATGACTTGAGTGCTGGTCTGGAAGGGGTCTCACTTTTTCAGTTCTATTTTTATTAACTGAATTTATACTTCAGAAAATGGGAAGTGAAATGAGAGCTGAAAATGTGACAAAGAGAACTTGCTATGAAAAGTTATAAGCAGCTAGAAGTATAATAGAGAGCAGGACAAATCCTCAAAGCCAATCAAATAAAGTTACAGCTGGCTAAAATGTGTTAAAGCTTCTATAATCTTAATTAAATAATTTTAATAATAAATTATATTAATTAGGGTTCAGAATCTTAATTTTATTACCGCTGGTTTAGTAGATCAAGTAATATATATTATTATAATATATATTATATATTAGTAATATATATATATATATATATATATATATATATATATATATATATATATATATTAATAAATGGTGAGAACACAAAAGTAGGGATGGTAATATAAATTTGAACAATATAGTAAATGCACAGGGATTACAGTATTATACACACACACAACAAAACTGCAGAGGAAAAAAAATGCTTCCTTCTTTACAAAACACATCCCACCCCAAGGAGGGGCACCAATCCACTGCCTCTGCTTGAATATTTATTCAAAGCTTTTGCCCTTAATTTCAGGTCAGTGTGGTGGTATGTGTGTTAATACCACAAAACTGAGTAGTATTGTATGACGGTGCACTCATTTCTAATTGTAGCCTAAGCACTCAGCAAACTAATATATATTGATGTTATGCACTCAAACACAACAAACTTCTCAGGGACCCTGTGTGAAAATACAAGATGCCACTGTTCCTAACCTTATATACCCATCGTTAAATGCCGCTGTCACTGTACACCAACAAAGAGAAAACCAACCTGGCACCTTACCATGGATGGACCCTAAAGAGGCCATATGTACCCCAACCAACAAATCTATATGCAAAGGTGCCAGACACATTGATCCACCTTACTACCCATTGATACAAAAGCCTTACAATGGCTGCACCATATTTCCCAGTGACAAATACTGCGCACATATCCCATAATTACCACATCTCTTGGTTGTTCTGCCACTATATAAACTCTTAACATGCAACCAATCTGGTCCTACACACATCACTAGTAAGGGGCCATCTCCAGTGATAATTCACTACAAAAAAAAAAAAATATTATTCAGGGACAAGGACTGACCATTCTAAGTGATAATCCCCCTATACACATTCCCATATCTCCTGATGGTCCTCGGTTTTTCTATACACCTCTGTGGCCTTCAACCCAAATTGCCACTTTCACTGATAGTATCCAGAATAAACCTGGAATTCCTTCATGTCCAACTTGCAATAAAAATGATAAAAGCTTACAATGAATGTCCTTGCACTACACACAAACATGTTTCTTAGAAACGGTTCCTAAATATTTTGTAAAAAATTAACAAATCCATCTTCACGGCTAAGATCTTAAAAGTAAAGTGTTAGGAATGTAATTCCTGGTGTGCTGGGTTCCTCTAATCTTCTAAACTAGTTTTTCTGTGAAACCCTCCAAGTCCATCCCAAGGTTCTCAGAGATTCAATGTGCAATGAGAAATTTGTATCTCTCATGTCAGTTATCACTGACACCAGCCATCTGTAAGGAGGACATTCTTTCCAATGACCAGCAATGTAAGAGGCTTTATTCACAATGACCACCACACTAATGTACTGTGAGCTGTGGATACAATAATTATAGCAGGGGTGCCCTAAGATCTGAAAGTTATTTCAAGGGTTCCACCGTGTATACGTATCTGGTGATCCTGCCAGTAACACAGTTCCTGCACAAGGATGGCTACTCTATTTCGTGGTACTATATAGTGGAACAGCATTATCATCTGAGGCTGCTCATTCCTGACAAATACCTCCTTCTGTCTAATACACAGGTAAGAGAGAAGGGGTTTTAAAGTTAGCTAAGAAAGCAGATAAATATGAGACATAGGTTCATTACAGAGGAAGTTACAAGAATACTGGACCTCTACCAGGATCAACAAGTGTTTTTTCTGTACTCTTAGTTGGGAAAACCCTCAATGCCAGAGTCATATCTGAATGTGACATTGACCCATTAGGGGTGTTTCCACACCACAACACTCTACAAAATGAATGAGCTGAAACGCAACACACACTGAGCATTTCACTTTCAGGTTGTGTGATGTGGTGTGTTGTAGATTTACATTACCACATCAATGCACATAAGTCCATGTGACCCGGCCCTTACAAATGCTTCATTTTAATATTCAGGATCACATATCTTTTTTCAGTCCTATCCCTAAGTAAACAAATCTCTTGGTGACACTTGACCTGAATCCCTCCATCCCTTACAGACAATAACAGAACACACAAATGTAATCGGCCATAGACACCAGACCATGGACGGACTTAAACTGACTGCTGAAAATTTCTCTGTACACTGGTATATGAAAATATATACAAGCCATAAATATGCACACAAGAGCACCAAAATGTGTGAGTATTCCAGGGATTGAGGTGAGGAACATGTCCACTTTCTGCACCACCAAACAATCCTGATAGGACGAAAATATAAAGCAGAGACAATGGCTAAACCCCCAGACAGCACAAATGCAGGGGCTGGAGCTAAAGCTGCACTAAAGTTATTTTATTGTTTACAATCTAATCGGATTCCTCAATACATTTTCCAGCTTGGATGTAACAAAATGATTGCAGAGCTTCAGGGTTTACATGAAAAAGCAATGACAATGCTCCTGTATGTAGATCTCTGGACAACACAAAAATCAGTGACACCAATTCTAAACATGCTCTGGCCACACACACCTAATATACACTATATATTACAATGTTCTTCCCGGACCCTTTTAGCTAGGCGCACCACCAGGCACCTTTCCTAGCTGTTTTTAGATGGTTACTGAAAAGTTGTGACACAATACAGGGTTCACCACCCAATTTAAAAAAATTCCTGTGTTAAGCACTGTAATATATACATATAAATATATATTATAAACAAACACAAATATTATTATATTTACACATACTCTAAATACATACATCTGTACACACTGGGTTTGCAGCTATGATTTGAGCACATCCGGAATGCGTTTGCAGCGCTCCTCATCTCTTACACATACATCTTCTACTGTCAGCGCAAGAACGCAGAAAACTAAATGGTCACATTTTCCAGTGACTGTGGCCCCATAATTCACATTCCAAAGTCACACCGCTCTTTTTGCAAGCTAATGCGGCCCAGTTGTTAAGAAACAATCAGCGCCATGCTGGGATCAGTAGAGAAACAATAAGCGCCGTGCTGGGATCAGTAGTTATACAATAGCTGCAGAGTCCCAGGCTTCTCAAGCATTGAGGAGGAAGGTTAGGGCCTCTGTCGGGTTTTCTTTTTACGGTTTTTCACTTGACATGCAGGTAATGCATACACAGCTTGTAAACAAAACCACCCACATAAAGAGGACCTGGCATGGAAATGCAAAGGCTGCTTATATTGCATCCCCAAATCTAAATTTCAGATCCTCCGCTTGCCTAGGTGCTTACAAGCCTAATAATGTCCAAGAATGGGGTACAGGGAAGCTTCTATTCCATTCCCCATTGATTCTGCATAACACAATGAAAATGAAGCAAGGCATACATAGAGAGCTATGCGTTTCAATCCATGCACATTTTTTGGCCCTATTGCAACCTGAAGACTGGGGACACTCCGTGTACTTTTTCTGCAATGTGACATTTTACTATTTCTGATAACTTATTCAGAAAAGCCAGCAAACCAAACCCCCAGCACCTGCAAAGAGGGCGCATTAATACAACATTACCAAACCCTAACATCCCTGCACTGATCATTTTTTTTTATATTAGGGTAAGAAGGGCTGCAAATCACAGGTGGAATTAGAACCCCGGCACAATTTACTGACAACATTCACATTCTCTTCCAATGGGGACACTCATTCTAGTAACAGCTATCTAAAACTCACTTCCTGTTGTGTTTACAGGACAGGAAGTCAATGAAAATCTAAGTGACAAAGGCAAACAACTGACAGGGGCTCTATGATTCTAAAAAAAACAATATAGCTTTAAGACATCCAATCAAATCACAATTGTAAAATCATGACAGATTACGTAGATACTGTTTGGAATGCTTAGATGCCACACAGCATATTGCTCCGAGATTGACCAATCAAATTGTAATGTTTTGCTGGGTTTACAGCTCATGTAAACAAAGCCTGATGGAGGAAAAGCAAATCAACAGTGGTGACATCACAACAAGATATCATTTTATTTGTGACATAAACTTGTCTGGTGTACAGGGCCCTTCTGTATGAAGAGAGGGACCAAAGTAAATAAAGGCTCGCAGATTACCCACTAGGCCAGGTGAATGCAGACTGGTTGCTATGGACAACCATTGGCCTTGATGGGATGATTTAGGGTAAGTGAAGCTGTTGTACCTGGTAACCAATCACCTTCTCAAGCAAAGCAAGAATCTGATTGGTTGCTAGGGCCAATGTCCCCACTGTTTGTGCTGCGGTTGCGAGATAAATACTCCCCCACTCCGAGGCCGCGGCCTAGATGTGTCACTAAAGCCTCGGTGTTTCCTAGCCGTTCTCCCCCCTGGGTCTCTGGGCCTCTCAGGCCGCACTCACCGCTCTCGATTTCGTTCCCTTTCTTGGCGGTGGCGGCGTTGCCCATGGCTGGGAGACTCGGGGCAGGGGGTGGCGCTGTATGCTGGGGGGAGGCCGCTTCCCGGCTCTATCCGTCTCTCTACTCTCCGCTCCAGCCGCCGCCTCCGCCACACGTCTAGAAGCGCTCCACCGGAAGTGACGCTACAGCGGCCCGACTGCACGGACAAAGGGGGCGGGTCGTTGTTACGGGAGACGCCGAGCGCGACCCCTCCCTCTGGTACACTGAGGGGTTTGGCCTCCAAGGATTTATTTAATGGAGGTGGCTGAAGACCTTCTGTTCCCGGCCTTCAAGCTCCCCTTTATGGTGTCCCCGGTCCGACCGCCTTCATATTATGCGCAGCCTCCAACCCGGCCTCCTCCCAGAGCCTTCCCTACACTGTCCCCAGCCTCCCCTACACTGTCCCCAGCCTCCACCCAGTACCTTTCCCTACTGTGTCCCCAGCCTCCACCCAGTACCTTTCCCTACTGTGTCCCCAGCCTCCACCCTGGGCCTCCCCTACACTTGCCCCAGCCTCCACCCAGTTCCCCTGTATAATGGCTTTGGTGTCTCCAGCCTCAATCCGGATCCCCTTCATTTTTCCGTACCATGACCTCTTTCTTGCTGTCCCTAGTATCCATTAGAGCCTCCAACTAAATCTCTGTGGCCTCAATCCAGACTATCCCTTGTCTCCGGGCCATTTCTTCACACTATCTTCAGCCTCCAACCAGATTTCCTGTATTATGCTTTGATGCACCCAGCCTCCATCCGGACCTCCTTCATTTTTCTCAAGCCCTCTTCCTCACTGTCCCACCTAGACATCCTCTACAATGACCTGGCCTCCATTTATTTTCACCCCTGTCTCTACCATTGTCTCTGCACTCTCCCTTGCCTCCAACTAGATCTCTATTCTTATGGAAGAAAGGGGAATCCATTGCTCACTATATCCTTGTAAGAATGGTTCTATCTTGTCAAGCCTGAAATATATATCAGACAATAAGGAGGAAAAAAGAAAAAGACAGGCTTTTGCTGGCTTAATATTTGTAGGTGATTAAAGTGCTTGTGTCTATGTTTTTTGAAAAAAGGACAATAGTAAAGTAATGTTGAATTAAAAGTGTATTACTTTATAGTTACATATTACAAAACGTATGAACTATATGAGTATAGAGGATAGCAAATCAATAATAAGACATACATGTGAAAAAGTGTTCATCAAAGGTATAACAAATCAGAGTGCATCACAGAGTTGTGCTTGAGAAATCTAAGTGTCTCTAAAATTGCCCGACGCGTTTTGCCAAATGCATGGCTTCCTCAGGAGACTTGGGTAGCTATAAAGTATAGAGAAAGGCATATAATACAGAGATTTTCTTAGCATACATAAAATCTAATTATATCCTAATACATGAAGAAGTTATATATTGATATGATTATACACCCAGATGGATGACTAGTTATCATGCATATTCAAAAACAATTATATAGACGAATGGATAACTATTCAAACAATATAACGCATTTATAAACAAAAACATAGAAATTCTTATTCATGTATACATCTAATATTTTTGATAAATGATTTTCCCAGTCAGTAAATCAGCATATTTAAGTTATAGAGTTATTTAACATATCATTAAGGTATACAAAGGATTTACTGAAAATAAGAGTGAGCCCAAAGTCAGAATGTGGGAGAAAGAAATCGCTGTAATGTCGTGAAAAAAAATGAAAGATACCAAGGTAGATATGGCGCTGGATCAAAGGGTTGCAGATAGGGATTTATATGAAAATCTATGGGAAAAGTAATATGTATAATATACTTGAGGTCATTTTAGAAAAAACAAATTGAGATGAGTAAAGATAATGAATGTGGGGAAACACTTACAATTTAGTGGCGATAAAGTCCTATTAGGTGTATCAGTAAACCTTGAAACAGGCAAACATGACAATAATAGACCATACAAATTGATATATAAGGAGGTAATAGGGTAACATTGGTAATATAGGATACCTCATCTTCTAATTTGAAACCAGAACACCAACCAGCTCTCAGAAGTCCGAAGCAAAACAAAAATATAGTAACCCAACCAGCCAACAAAGGCTGCAATTTAGTGATTTTGAGAAATGAGAAATTTGAAAGAAATTCTTCACAATAAAGAATAGTACCAGTTAATTTCAAGTATTCACTTTATTTTACTCTGATTTCTTCATTTTAATCAACAAAGCCTTTAACCAAGGAGTGATAGATCATAAGATGTGGACATACCTGGAAATAAAGAACCCTACAACCCCAACCTTCTACTTCCAAAAGTGCATAATGACATAAGAAACCCTACTGGGAGACCTATTATCTCCGGAATAGGCTCAATTACATCTAATGCGAGCAAACTAGTGGATACATACTGGAGACCGCTACTTGCCCAATGACCTTCATACTTGAAGGATACCTTGGATCACATCAAAACTATGGACTCCTTCCACATCATTACTAGTCACCACTGATGTGGAAGCTTTATATTCCAGCATTCCCCACCAAAGGGGAATTGAAATTGTTCGAAAACAACTCAATGTCACCTATCTCCACAATATGGAGTTTAATAAATTCATCACCTCCCTACTTACATATTTACTTACCCGGAACATCTTCATCTTTAACGATAAATGCTACTTTAAACACAAGGGGTGGCTATGGGCACCAGATGTGTCCAATCCTATGCGCATGTATATCTTGGCAATTGGGAAACCAACTTGCTATCCAATCCGGTCTTACAAAACTTTTGTCGCCATATACTCATATGGAAAAGGTATTGATGACATTTTCATCATTTGGACAGGCTTCATTCCACTACTCTTGGAATTCTTTTCCAAAATGCAAGACAACACATATAACCTTAAGTTTACCATTCAATATGACTATTATTAAATCCCATTCCTGGATATGTACAACAGGACTACCCATGAAGGCAAAATCAAGACTACTCTATACAGAAAAAGCACATCAGGTAATACCATTTTACACATTTCAAGCGCGCATCCAGCACCCCTGAAAAACTATTCCCTTCAGCCAGTACATAAGGCTTATGTGAAACTGTACAGACTTTGAAAAAGAAGCAAAGAACTAAAAAGAAGACATTTAATTCATTTGGTTTCGCATCAGTATTTAGTTTATCAGTATTTCTCGTATTTTTATCTTGTCTCTAGTTACCGTCCCTTTTGGACTGGTCGTCCCACACTATCCATACATTCTATCACTCTGATAGATACAAACGCCTATAGTAAGTAAGAATACTTTACTCCAGTTTTTACATACCTACAAACTCCCAATCCCTTATACAGGTGCAATGTACTCAAACAATTTCTCTAGTTTTCTCTAGTTATTACACTACTGTATTATTCAAAGGATTTTCCAACAAGTGCTATACCTCTTTAACCACACACATAGGACACAATCCTAATCTGTCTCTCAACGGTTTGTTGAGAGGTAAGTAGACTCCTTCTCCATTACCTTATATTACCAATGTTACCCTATTACCTCTTTATATATCAATTTGTATGGTCTATTATTGTCATATGTTTGCCTGTTTCAAGGTTTACTGATACACCTATTAGGACTAATATCGCCACTAAATTGTAAATGTTTCCCCACATTCATTTTCTTTACCCATCTTTATTTTTTCTAAAATGACCTTGAATATATTTATTATATATTACTTATTACTTTTTCTATAGATTTTCATATAAATCCTTCTCTGCAACCCTGTGATCCAGCACCATATCTACGTTGGTATCTTTCACGACATTACAGTGATTTCTTTCTCTCACATTCTGACTTTGGACTCACTCTTCCTATTTTCAGTAAGTCATTTTTTTACCTTCATGATATAATAATTAAAATAATGAACATAATTCATAAACACAATTAATAACATGGTAATTAACATAATACATTTCTCGACGCAAAACGCGTTGGTAATTTTTGGAGACACTTAGATTTCCCAAGCACACTCTGATTTGTTATACCTTTGATTAACACTTTTTCACATGTATGTCTTATTATTGATTTGCTATCCTCTATACTTATATAGTTTGTTTTATAATATGTAACTATAAAGTAATAAAGTTTCATTTCAACATTACTATACTATTGTCCTTTTTTCAAAAAACATAGACATAAACGCTTTAATAACCTACAAATATTAAGCCAGCAAAAGCCTGTCTTTTTCTTCTTTCCTCCTTATTTTCTAGATCTCTATTCTGTTTAATGCCTCCTTTACATTGTCCCCAATCAAACTTCATTTATTCTGTCCCTTGTCTCAGCAATGGCCTCCTCCACACTGTCCCCAGCCTCATCTTTCACAAACCAGCCTTCCTGTACAATATCTGCAGCCTCCAGCGAGATCTCTTACCCCAGCCTCCAACTACATTTTCACTACTTAGCCCCAGACTTAAACCAGACCTCATTTATTCTGACCCCTGGCTCTACCATGACCTCCATACAACCTCCTTCCTCCAGCTGCACCTCATCTGCTCCATCCTACAACTTCTTTACAGTGTCCCTAGCCTCCATTCTGACCTCCTTGACTACAACCTCCAGACAGTTCTGATCTATTCTGCCCCTGGCCTCTATGGTGTCTCCATCCTCCAACTAGACACATGTCTCTGTCTTTTACTGAACCCTGGTCTCTAGCCAGACCTTTTCTACAATGTTTTCAGACCTCTCTTTAAGCTGTCTCCAGACCTCCCTAAATCTATCCCTGCCCTCCAACCAACACTATTCACTTCACATTCACTGTTCCCAGCCTCCAATCGGGTCTAATCTACACTATTTACAGCCTCCAAGCAGATCTCAAATGCACTGTCCTTGGCCTCCATCCAAATCTTATGCACATCATCCCCAGCCTCCATCCACAACCTCTCAGCAGATCTGAGATAAATTGTCTCCAGCCTCCAAGGAGATCTCAAATACACTGTCCCTGGCCTCCATCTATATCTAATCTACACTGTCCTCAGCCTCTAGCCAGGTGTCCTCTGCAGCCTCCAACCATCTCTCATCTGTCCTCAGCCTCCAACCAGATCTCGACTTTTCTTTTCCTGTCCTCTAAACAGATTTCATCTACAGCCCAGCCTCCAGTAGGACATCAGCCACGTCATCAATCCCAAATCTAAAGTCTACACTGTCCCCAGCCTCCCACCAGACCCTCAATGTAAAGAAAATATCTCTCTCATAAGACAAAATCATCCTGAGATATGAACTCTCCATCTGTAAATGTGGGCATAATGTTTAAACCACATGACATGAATTTAGATTGTAAGCTCTTCTGGCGCAGGAAATCACGTGACTGGCTCAGCACTGCAGAGTTTGCTGGTAATAGACATCAATCAGCTCTGTGCTGGCTTTCATTGTAGTAGTGATCATCACTGTAATATATAAAGTGATCTGCCGCCATCTAATGGACAAATTAGATTAGTACAACACCACCTGACTCTACTAGAACACTGGGGCCTTCAGGCTTCATGCTGACATACTCTCCAAAATAAAGCTTTTGGTACTTACTAGGACTGATTGTTTTCTAGTAAGCCAGACAGCGATTGGCAGTATTTTTTTTGCTTATTATTTTACAGAGATTAGCTCAGAAGTTAGCAACAGTTAACAACAGCCTTTGCAGCTCTAGGTCCCGGGTTTGAATCTCGGCCAGAACACTATCTGCATGGAGTTTGCGGGTTTCCTCCCACATCCCAAAAACATGCAGTTATGTTAATTGGCTTTCCCCCAAAATTGACATTAGACTGTGCTAATGAAATATGACTATAGTAGGGACATCAGATTGTTAACCTCTTTGAGGGACAGCTAGTGACATGACATAGGACTTTGTACAGTGCTGCGTAATATGTTGGCGCTATATAAATACTGTGTAATGATAATGGCTTTATCTATTCTTCTTTTTATTTTTTTGTAGGCTATGCTGTAAAGAAAAAGTGAAGGGCAAACCATCTAACAGTGGCCATGGTGCTTACAAAGGTCAGTTTTTACACATTTATTGTCCTTGTTAGATAAAGTTAGGCTTTAATTGATTAATCACATAAAGAGAATCTGTCAACATTTTTACAAAATAGAGCCAAAGGTACACAAATATTGTACATTCATTTATGCAGAGCTTTTGCCTTCCAACAAACATTTATTTACTTGCAATTTGCCTCGAAATGTACTTTGGGAAAAGTGGAATAGAATAGAGCAGACATTCTGGTTGACTGTCCTCCTATCTTATATTACCTACATTGTTCTAGGCCACATTCCACGTAGCAGGGCTACAAGCCTAAATTGATCTTTTACCTGTCTATAAGGGTTGAATACTAACCAAGCGACATTCTTTACCCTGACCATCAATGTAAAGGGCATTTTTCCAATAAACTTATTCTAGCAGAGGTTCCCCAAGACCTAAACATTATTGTAAGGGGGTATTAAGGTTGAGAAAAGCTGCTATAGAGTGTCATTATTATTATTATTATTATTATTATTAAACAGGATTTAGAAAGCGCCAACATATTATGCAGCGGTGTACATTAAATAGGGATTAAATAGTCATTGGGCTGTCAGTTGAGTCTGCTGATATCACATCATTTTTAGGTGCCACAGACGTACCACTCGTCATGGCATTAAAGGCGAGTCTATGGGCAAAATCGGTTATCATAATTTGCTGTCTATTCATAAGCATTTTGAGGCTGGACATGTTTACTATCTATTCACCCTTTTTAGTCCACAGGCTTTATGGTTTCAGAAAAAATATTTTGTAGTGGTGCATTTTAATATGTGCAATAATCTGACAAAATTGCTTTTACAGCTGAAGCAGTATGATGGCTCAGATGTTAGCTAGCTCACCTTTGCAGTGCTGGGTCCCAGGTTAAAATCTCGGCAAGGCCGCTATTTGCAGGTTCTCCCTGTGTTTGTGTGGGTTTCCTACCACATTCCGAAACAAAACAAAAACACGCAGTTACATTAATTGCTTCCCCCTAAAGATTGACCTTACACTGTGTTATTGAAATATGCATATGGTAGGGACAGCTAGTGATATGACTATGGACCTGGTAAAGCGCTGCATAATATGTCGGCACTGGATAATAAAAAAGTGCATTTAAAACTAAATATCCGGTTAGGATATTCAACTCTTTTTTCATTGGTATCATCATCCAATTTCCTTTTTGTTTTGTGATGGAAGAATCGTGCAGCTTCTGTTTTTATAAGGCATTGTTGTGCTCTGTAATACAATGGAGGAGTTCTTGGTTCCTTATGGCTGTCTCACCACATACAGACTGGCCATACGCACATACTAGTGTTTTCCTGAGATAAGTATCCATTATACTGAAATGGAATTTAAGGTAGATGGCCTGTTGCAGTGGTCTCCAACCTTTTGGATATCACAGACCACTATTATTATTATGATTTTTACTATTAAACAGGATTTATATAATCTCAACATATTATACAGCGCTGTACATTGAATAGACAAATGACAGACAAATACAGACAGTGACACAGGAGAGAGGACCCTGCTCAGAAGAGCTTACAATCTAGGAGGTGGGGGAAGAAACCATCTGACCCCACTGGGGGGGTGCACTGGCCAGAACCACGGACCAGCAAAATTTTCTCGCAGACCACAGGTTGGGGACCGCTGGCCTATTGGATATTCAAAAAGCCAAATAAATGGAGCTCGGAGTTAAAAATAAAAAAAATGAATGGCATCACAATCTGAAACAACCACTAAAATACATAATAATAAATAAAAAGTTTGAAAAACTTAGTAGTGCCAGAGCCCCGGTATATACAGAAGACCCTTTGTTTGTGAAGAAGGCTGTTGATTCCTCTGACTCTGGATGGTACAGATGTACTGCAATGAATTACACCGGGTTTCCACTCAGCACAAAGTCCTTCTTTACAAAAGTTGTTCCAAAAGCATCGGTTGAAGCAATCACATTTCCAACCTTGCCGCCATCTGTTGAGGTAACAGAATCTACACTGGACGTGGAGAAGATGATCAAGACATATGCACCAGTAATAGCGATTGTTTGTGGCATCTCCATTGGTTTACTGATTATAGGAATGGGTGTGTATGTATATTCCAGAAGAAAATCAGGCAAATTACGAGCTTTGATGAAAACAAGGGATATAGAAAGCATGATGGAAGGTATCATCGACTAACCCTCAGGATGGTTAGGTGATCAGCACCATACTTATGAATAAGGGTTACGGTGAGATCAAGGAGGTGGGCAAGATCAGAGGGATCGGTGGGGTTATGCAAATTTAACAGGGCAAGTAAATCGAAAGTTGAGTACTGAGAAGGTCAAGGTCAAGGAGACGGGCAAGGTAAGGGAGGTGGGCGGGATTAATGCAAATTTCACTGACATTCCATTCTATCCAGTGAAAAATTGGCATTACTAACCTTGTTTAATATTTCTGCAGAAACATCAAGAAGACCATCAACCATCAACCTACTTCTGAGTACGGTGCTGATGACAATTGCCAATTTGGTGCATATCAATGCACCAAAATTGGCAGTTGTCATCAGCATTGTACTTAGAAGTAGGCAAGGTCAAGGAGGCGGGCAGGCGGGCATGGAGTTGATTTGGCTCCTTGCTTGTAAAACTACATGGAAGAATTTTGTCGGGTGCAGAATCTTTGCCCTGCTTCCCCTCAAGTCTTTAGCTATTCAGATGGAGTTTACAAGGATCAGCTATAGCTGGGGCAGCACGGTTCTGCTTTAGGATTCATAGAGCTAGTACCCCCCTGTTGCCATCTGGAGCTGTTTAAAGAAAATGTGCCGCGAACCGCGACAGTTCAGCTTTACACAGACCCATCATACCAGAAACATTGGCACCCATGCTGATCCTCTGTCTTCCAAATCACATGATAAACCAGAAAGTAACCAAGGAAGATCTATAATACACACTTGTGCCAATCCTCATCATTGCAGCTATGAAATCAGAGTGGCAGTCAGGCCCATTGGTATTTTTAGGTTACCTGGCCAACCTGAGTGTGACAACACCTGAGAGGTGACGTCACCTAGGTAACCACGCCCTCTTTTTTGTTGCTAGGGCCTCTGTTTGGCGTTCCAAGCTGCGAATCACGGCCTGATCCATGTTTGTTGGAAGGCAAAAGCTCTGCATAAATGAATGTACAATATTTGTGTACCTTTGGCTCTATTTTGTAAAAATGTTGACAGATTCTCTTTATGTGATTATTCAATTAAAGCCTAAAAAAATACCGCTGATGGTACTGCAGCTGGATGGCAATAATCCCTTTGTAGGACCCAGAGTCATTTTCCCCCCACTTTTTTGAGGGAAAAATGCATCTTATGGAGCAAAAAACACAGTAATACCCTTTACAAAGCACTGCAGTGAACTTTAAAAATGAGCCCCATAGTAACTGTCACAGTGTATGTTTTCTAAGCCCCCCCCCCATGTAATCTGCTTTTGGATCCTGCCATGTTTACAAAGCAAGCAAACTTTCTTACATAGGGACAGTTAGAAGTTTGGTACAAACCATTTGCCACTGACAGGGGTTTTTACAATATTCAGCTTTTAAATCCACATTTAAAAAAAAAAAAGTGTTATCGTAACCATCAAATAGTGTTAGACGAAGCAAGACTTTATTTTGCTATATACATATGTAAAATCCATCTCATAGCTATAAATCCTTCACACGCTGACAGTGCTGCTGTCCAATGTTAGCTTTGTTGCTTACAAGGTATAGAAGAAAGCAAAAATCGTCCTTTGGCTTATCAGGGATGTAGCCATCATACCTAGCAAAACATTGTAAAATAAGGCAGAAAATGTCAACCATAGGTTCGTTTTTGCTACATAGCAGGGTGACAAGATAAGTGAAAACAATGATGTCATCGGGCGCACTGTGATGACATCATAACAGTGCTGCTCTATAAGGAAGGGTTCTGCAGCTCTGGCTCACTTGCCTTTTGGCTTGCGTGCTTTGCAGATCTCTGTTTGCAAAGAGCGATTTTTTTTCACGAGTGAGTTGGGAGACAGACTGAAAAAGAAGACTCAATAACAACAACAACAACAATGGCCTTGATTTTCCAGAAAGGAATGCTGTGCATATTTCTGATTTTCGTGCTCTCTGTGGGGAACACTCAAGCCTGTTTTCACTGTAGCACCAATGCTCTTACCACCATGAGATACTTGTTATACAGGCTGAAATCGGATCATCAAGACGATGAGGTTGCCATGGAGAAAATTATCACAGTGGCAAAACAATTGATAGAGGACCTTAAGGAAGAACTGAACCAGGACATGCTGGATCATTACGCACTTTCCCAAGTAGCTGTGGAATTTGAAAAATGCGTAGAATCGATCGTAGACACCAAAGTGAAAGGAGATCAACTCAGAATTTTGTTAAAGCTACGATTTTGGAAACTTCAAGCAAAGATCAGGGACATTGTGCAGGACTTTAAGAAGAGAGTGTGCCCAAACAAGCAAGGTGGATCGAATTGTGGAGTTGCCATACAAGAGTTTACAGAATGCGTAGCCTGCGAGAGGACAAGAGTATTTTGTATTGGAGGTCCTCCAAACCTGCAACAGTGGTTTGATAAGTGTAATTGTTTTTGTGTTGATAACTACTGTACCGATATGGCCACCGGTGAACAGTGTAGTCCCTGCAAAGATCATAAAAGTCAGCTCAACAGAGCTTTGCATTGTGGAGAGCAAGATATTCACTTTGTTGAAAAGCAGGACCTAAGAATGAATTGTGACATGGAATGGCATCACAAACTGGAACAACCACTAAAATACAAGTTTGAAAAACTTAGTAGTGCCAGAGCCCCGGTATATACAGAAGACCCTTTGTTTGTGAAGAAGGCTGTTGATTCCTCTGACTCTGGATGGTACAGATGTACTGCAATGAATTACACCGGGTTTCTACTCAGCACAAAGTCCTTCTTTACAAAAGTTGTTCCAAAAGCATCGGTTGAAGCAATCACATTTCCAACCTTGCCGCCATCTGTTGAGGTAACAGAATCTACACTGGACGTGGAGAAGATGATCAAGACATATGCACCAGTAATAGCGATTGTTTGTGGCATCTCCATTGGTTTACTGATTATAGGAATGGGTGTGTATGTATATTCCAGAAGAAAATCAGGCAAATTACGAGCTTTGATGAAAACAAGGGATATAGAAAGCATGATGGAAGGTATCATCGACTAACCCTCAGGATGGTTAGGTGATCAGCACCATACTTATGAATGAGGGTTATAGTGAGATCAAGGAGGTGGGCAAGATCAGAGGGATCGGTGGGGTTATGCAAATTTCACAGGGATTCCATCAGCATTCCAAGTAAATCGAAAATACCAAAAATCCAGCACTCTACTGAGAAGGTCAAGGTCAAGGAGGCGGGCAAGGTTAGGGAGGTGGGCGGGATTAATGCAAATTTCACTGACATTCCATTTTATCCAGTGAAAAATAGGCATTACTAACCTTGTCTAATATTGCTGCAGAAACCTCAAGAAGACCATCAACCATCAAGACCATCAACCTACTTCTGAGTACGGTGGTGATGACAACTGCCAATTTTGGTGCATATCCATGCACCAAAGTTGGCAGATGTCATCAGCACCATACTCAGAAGTAGGCAAGGTCATGGAGGCGGGCATGGTTAGGGAGGTGGGTGGGATTAATGCAAGTTTCACTGGGATTCAAATCAGCCTGGCAGCATTCCAACAAAATGTATCCAGTGAAGAATATGCATTACTATCCTTGCCTAATGTTGCTGCAATAACATAAAATAAAAAAAACAAAAAACATTGACACATACACTGCAATGGCAGTTTGCATCATCCTGATTGTTTTACTTCCTCTGTGCATATTTATATTCTAAAAGAATATCCGCCCAAATACAAACTCATAAAAATAAATGCTATAGAAGGTATGATGGGATGGTTAGGTTTTAAATGAGGGTTACAAAGATGGATGAGATTGAGGAGGTGGGAGTGCAAATTTCACTGGGATTTAAATTAGTATGACTTTATTCCAAATAAAAGTACAAAATCTATCCAGTAAATAATTTGCATTTCCAATTTTGCCTGCATGGAACATTGAGAAAACCACCAACATCATCCACCATGATTGGTATTTTGCAGGGTCCTATTGTTTTACTGCCTTCAAGTATATGTGCAAATATATTCAAAAAGAAAGAAAAATAATATTTGAGAAATGTACTTCCTAATTCTCAAATATTATTTTGCATCCTGGTATCCATGCTCCTGGATACAGATGGAACGGTTGGTGCAGAATAGGACAGGATGCATCCTGGAGGGAAATTTCTTTCCTAAACTACAATTCTTAGATTTTAATTGGCACCAAAAGGGATAAAAAAGTAGTGTAGAAATTAACACGCACTATTGTCCCTGGGTGCAAAAAGACAGCAGAAGTTGAATGGGAAACTGAGTTGAGTTGGTTTGGCTCCCTGCTTGTAAAACTACATGGAAGAATTTTGTTGGGTGCAGAATCTTTGCCCTGCTCCCCCTCAAGTCTGTAGCTATTCAGATGGAGTTTACAAGTATCAGCTATAGCTGGGGCAGCACGGTTCTGCTTTAGGATTCATAGAGCTAGTACCCCCCTGTTGCCATCTGGAGCTGTTTAAAGAAAATGTGCCG
>NC_092865.1:14546970-14547872 GCF_032062135.1 Pyxicephalus adspersus | reverse complement strand
CGAACCGCGACAGTTCAGCTTTACACAGACCCATCATACCAGAAACATTGGCACCCATGCTGATCCTCTGTCTTCCAAATCACATGATAAACCAGCAAGTAACCAAGGAAGATTTATAATACACACTTGTGCCAGTCAGAGTGGCAGTCAGGCCCATTGGTATTTTTAGGTTACCTGGCCAACCTTAGTGTGACAACACCTGAGAGGTGACGTCACCTAGGTAACCCCGCCCTCTTTTTTGTTGCTAGGGCCTCTGTTTGCGTTCCAAGCTGCGAATCACGGACTGATCCATCTTTCCGGTGAAAAATGGGGTGGGGAGTCAGCATCAAGCCATTGTAGATTTTTACCAGATTTGACGAGATGAACTCGTCCTTCCCTGGGGACCGTCTCTACCGAACAATTACAATCCCGGGAGGTATGTTCACGTGACAAGTGCAGCGCTCACTCCCCCTCTCTGAGCGCGCAGTGGTACAGTCCCGCTTTGCAGTAACCTCCGCTTGTCCGGGGATATCGGAGCTCAGCACCGGGGACAGGGACCGGGGACATCGCCTGGATAGGTTGGTAAGTGGCCCTTCTCCTATACAGCTATTAGCAGAGGAGGGAGCGGGGGATAAGACTGGTCAGCATGAATCAGCATCATCAGCACCCAAAGAAAGATGCACAGAGGGCAGCAACCCGTCACCGTGCTCTGTGCACATCCTATATACAGAATTATTTATATATTACCTCCTATGTACAGGATCATATATATATATATACATTTATACCTCGTATATACAGAATTATCTATTTATACCTCATATATACAGGATCATATATATATACACCTTCTATATACAGGATCTCATATATATATATATATATATATATATATATATATATATATACATTTATACATCCTA
>NC_092865.1:14281491-14546504 GCF_032062135.1 Pyxicephalus adspersus | reverse complement strand
ATATATATATATATATATATATATACCTCCTATATACAGGATCCTACATATACATATATACCTCCTATATACAGCATATATATATATATATATATATATATATATATATATTTATATACCTTCCATATACAAGACCCTACATATATATATATATATATATATATAAATATATATACCTCCTATATACAGGATCACCATGACATGATAATATAACATATATATACACCTCCTATATACAGGATCATATATATATTTATAACTACTATATATAGGGTCATATATATATATATATACCTCTTATATACAGGATCACCATGACATTATAATATAATAATGTATATATCCATATCTATAAGATCATTATGACATGATACGACAATTCTGTATATATCTCTGTATAAAGGATCACGGTGACATGATATAACATTTATTGTATATATCCCTATCTACAGGAACACCATGACAAAATAAATTGTAAACACCCCCATAAATAGTATTAGCATGACATAAGATAACAATAATGTATATATATCCCTATATATGTACAGGACCGCTATGACATGGTATATAATAATGTATGTATCCCCATCTACAGGGTCACCAAGACATAACAATAGTTGTATACATCCCAATCTATAGGATCACCTTGACATAATATAACAATACTTTATGCACCCTGTTTGCCTTCAATCTACTGGATCACCATGACATGACATTACTGCTGCTTTTGCATGATCTGCCTGGCAATCTGAGCACCCTCCAGGGGTGTGCTCTGATAATTTTTTACCACAATTTGGTATATTACATAAAATGTTACTTCTGTTTTGTAATATGTAAATACTGAGGCTATCCCTTGGTCAGAGAAGGGCCCGGTGTCTATGGACAGAATGCTCTGTTATAATAATAGAATGTAGAAGAACAGTGCGGGACGCTCAGTAGGTGTTCTCAGTTAGGTCTTAAAGTGGAAGTAACACACTAGAATAAAGAATCACAGCAAAGGAGATATATAGTGATTTTTTAAAGCTTGGCCTGATTTATTAAAGCTCTCCAAGACTGAAGAAGAAGATAGACTATCATGAGTGAACCTGGGTAAACCTGCAAACCTTGAATGGATTTGGTGCAGAATTGAAAACAGTTACCAAAAAAATACAACATTTTAGGATTTGCTGGATCACCCAGGTTCTCCCATGATAGTTTATCTTATCTAGTCTTGGATGCGCCAAGATTTTTATGATACAAAATTTTGAAAAAAGTAAAATCAGGACTTTATACATTCTACTTTTACTCCTTCCACGCCCAGCCTGTAACAGTTATGGTTGGTAGGAAAAATGCCCATTGCAGTAATGGTCAGTGCAGCGCCCCCATACCATGGGGACAATAAAATGAATGCCCTTTACATAGGTAATCATTGTTAGGGATGCACCCCTCTCCAAACTTATGGACGTCTAACATGATCATTAGTGTCAGTTAGAGGTAGGCATAGGGAGGTGCAATGTCTGCCAATGCACAAAGGCTCGGATCCTCCTCAACCAACAGCGGATGCCATAAGGGCCCCAAGTCAGTTCAGTAGGGGAGCCTCAAGTCAGTTCTGCATAGGAGCCCACTGTTGTCTATGTCTGCCACTGATGTCACTGGTTACTTACATGAGCAACAAGAGGAGCAGCTCCACTGGTCCCATGTTGATGGCTTTGCTGAGTGGCAATCATTGCCAGAACAACAAGGGCACCATAAAGGTCAGTCAACCCCTTTTCAAGGAACACCTAGCAGCCTCTAGACCCCTGCTTCCAAACTTACGGGGTGGGGGCCCCATGGGTCTCTGACTTTTACTGTGCGGTCCTCAGGGCCCATGGAAGTTAAAGTCTGAGTTTTTACAAAATTAAAAATATATAATTGAAGTAAAGTATCTCCTACACTGGCTTCTAGTTAAGCTATTATTATTTATAAACAGGATTTATATAGCGCCAACATATTATGCAGTGCTGTACATTAAATAGGGGTTGCAAATGACAGACAGATACAGACAGTGACACAGGAGGAGGAGAGGACCCTGCCCAGAAGAGCTTACAATCTAGGATGTGAGGGAAGTATCACACAATAGAAGGGGGATATAGATGGTGGGAAGTATGGGGGGTTTTAGGGGACGGGCAAGTTTGAAAAAATTGGTTTTTAGTTTGCTGTTTATCTATCTTCTTGTTTTATGTTGTTTTCATTTTCCTCTGATTTGTTATGGATCTTGAGGAATATCAAACATATCACAGATAGGGTTTGCATAGGGGCTATACCATCTCTAGTAGTCTCATGTAGCATGTCTCCAGTCTATGACTGTATCTGAAGGCATGCCCTGGTCTCCAACAACTCATAAGACATTTTTTGACCATTGCTTATTGTATATCTGCAGTCTCTGACCCTCTTCCATAGAATGTTTTGCAGTCTCTGACCATCCCATGCAGTATGACCATTTATTGTAGAATGTCCACAGTCTCTGACAATCTTTTCTACAGGGTCTAAAGATTTCTTGAAAGTCATTTACTATTTACTAGCAAAAGTTTTGAATCTTTGACTGGATCCATTCCAGGTTTGCTTATCACCCAGGTTCACTGCTAAAAGTGTATCCTCCAGCCTTGGAGAGCTTTATTAAATGAGGCCAAATGTCTGTAGAGATTTTGGAGAGATTTCTTCTCACTATATGATTTGTTTATGGAATGGGAAGTAAATGTAATTCTCTCCAGCTGTACATAGACGGAGGAACAATCCTGCCCATGGAATTAATACTTTTTTAAAATTAGCTGTTAATAACTGAAATTAGATCACTGCATTGCTGAAATACTAGCTGTCTGTCTGTACCTGGCTTCATGATTTCTTAAAACAGACCTAAACTCTATAAACATAAAACCACCAGGATGTAGTACTAATTGACAAAGGAGATGTGCAATGTCTCTTGTCAAGAAACTAATTCCCTGGCTCCTGATGGCTTTTTTTTTAAGCTCTAAACTATATGGCTTGAGTGCTGTGTAGTTTAGAGCTGGGCTGCTGATGGGGGCAATGTAATTGTTAAATCATCCAACGAGTATCGCCGTCTTCATGGAAGTCCTCTGTGGAACTGGTGGTGAATATGGCGCCTTCCTAGGCTTGTCATTGCAGCAGGGCAACTGCACACAGGTAAGTATGTGCAATAATCGTCAAGTATACTGTGCAGAAACTCACCACCCACTAAAGTTAGTTTTGTGTTAAGTTGCTGAAGCAGAACAAGTGTGCAGATTAGAAAGACCTATTGGAGCCAGAAATTCTGATTAGTGTGCATATTCCAGGTCTTTGCCTTGGACATTATTAAAGTGGACCTTACAAAAAGAAGATTTGTTATGTAAAAGGGAAAATCAGTGGATTTCCAGCTATGTGGTAATGGGGGTGTCTAGGTAATGTGAGTTCCAAGGAGTGAGACTTGTTGGTGCCATTACTGTTCTTCTCATTGTTCTCCTTGCTGGAGGCTCTGGTATATGAAAGCAATGCCCTGCCCCTACCAAGCTGGCTCTATCCAAACCAAGACACATATAGGATCTCAGTTATTGTAGTACTACTTCATTTCTTGACTTTTTTGGGGAAACTTCCAAATTTCAGATCCTATTCAAAGCCAATGGATCAACATGAGCGCATCCTCTGTTTTTTTTTAGTACAAGTTTTGTGTGCCTGTTACTTCTTTTCCCTAAGCTTGTAATCCCTTTGTCATGATATACTTGAAAGGTGACAAGGGTATTGCTTTTTCAATTTGCTTTTGTAATTAATTACTCACAAAGAAATAATTACCTGGAAGAGTATAAAGTGGTTTCGCTGTGTGCAGTGGCTGCTAGTGAGGCGCAACATATTAAAAAGTTTCCAAAAGATTGTGGCATTGCAGATTGTGGTCCCTTCTGGCCTGTTAGTCCTTAGAGATGTCCCCGTCTTTTACAGCTGTCATAGGTGACTATTTTTCATAGTTTCCAACCAGGATTCAAACCAATTTTTCACCAAGGCTCACACATTCTTTACATAAGTTTCACTTAAAACAATGTGTGAATCATGGGTGAAAATTGTGTGACTCTTGAGTGATGACTTATAAATAGACCACCTAACGTTCTATAAAAAAATTTCTTACACGCTAGGCTTCACGCAGTTTATAATATAATGTTTGATTTTGATTGGTTTCTCTATAAGATCTGATCTTTTGTTCTTTGTGAAAAATGATTGGTGTTTTTTTAAACAGCATATCTCGTTATAGCTTTATGAGAAGCAATTCCTTCTTTTAAAGGATCATTGTAGCAATCATTTGGTTATGTATATTGACTGGGTTTTATGGAACCTTCAGGTCCCTCCAGAGCAGTGTTTCTGAACCAGGGTTCCTCCAGAGGTTGCTGGGGGTTCCTTGAGCAACGAGAAATTTGGACAGGCCAATTACCACTAACACCAATGATTGTTTTCGCTACCTGTAATAGTGACATTTTTCCCACACTGGCCAGCAATGTAAGAGGCATTCTTCTTACTTATCACCATGCTAATGTGCTGTGGGTATTGTTAATATAGTCATGGTGTCCCGAAAAGGGGTCAAGGGTTCCCCAATGCTAAAAAAGTTGAAAAAGTCTGGGTTACATAATTGAAAGGGTGAAAACAAACTTGCAGCTGCAGGCTGTGGGCGTGATTTGAGCAACTGTATGCTACCCGATCACCCCCATGGACGTTTGCCCCCGACTCTATGAACATTCCACCTTTCCTTCCCGGTAGAGCCAGGGACTTGAAGAAAGTGAGTGGGAAGGTTGACAGGGTCCTTGAAGGAGTGATTGTACACCCGATCCACTTACCATGCAGTATACCTGAAAGCACTACTTCAAACAAGAGATCATGCACAGTCATGTGCGCGATCATTTAAAAAATGCATGTCCCTTGTCATTTAAGAAGTAAAGTGGAACTAAAGTACAAATAAATAATTATAAAATTGTAACCTTTCAGGACCTTTATTGCAGAAGGGACCAGCAATGATCCTTCTGCAATAAAATAAAATAAAAGTACCTGCTTGATCACAATCCTGTCCATGCTCCATCACAAGCACCACCATCTTTATCCAGTTGTCTTCTGGGCGTTGGATCTTCAGCCATCTTTTCTATTCATTCAACATATTCACATCTTGTAACTTTACAAAAAGTTATGAAATTGATTGTGTTTGTGTACACTGAAATTAATTTAAAGTAGAACTTTCATAAAAAAAAAGTGAAAAGCCTTTGATTCCTCTACAATCCAAGCCTAGTGAGTCCCAAGCTGTCCCGGCTTCCCTCTTCTTTCCAGGGCTGGATGGAACAGTGTGGCTGTCTTCTTTCTTCCAGTTTCTTCCATCACCTAAATTTACACCATGCAGGTGTGAGATCAGGTGATGTGTCCTACTGTAAATGTAAAAAAAGTGCAGATTCTCACTGCAAATGTGTGAGATCGTCACTTTTTTTTTACATTATAAGGAAAGCCCCATATGACGCATACTCTACCTCCGTCATGTGCAAAAGGAACAGCTCATAGTCTCATGGGATATGTGTTACAAGTACAGTGTTGATCCCAGAATTATTTGGGAAGAAATTGTAGGAGGGTGGCAGCCCCCTGTGTGGTTGCTGAAAAGTGCCGGGTGGTGCACCGGGCTAAAAGGGGCTGGGGAGAACACTGAAGTATCCCAGCAGGCTGTGGGTTTCCCTATATAAATAATAAGTATTAAAAAACATAAATACATTTCTTAGATCAGTGGTCCACAACCTTTTGGATCTCGTGGATCACTAATTTAACGCACTCCTGACTGTGCTTTCGCGGGGAGCCATGTGTCACTCAAAGGGTAAGAAAATTCCCCCAAAGTGACGTCATGATGCCAGCACGCACCCGCTCTCACATTGCAGGCTCAGACCTGTCCAGAGACACAACCCCCCCACCGTCCTGAGCCTGCAAATAGTTCGAGGGACATGGTCAGCTCTTGGTTCTTGGCGGTACGCCCTCCCAAGCTGGGTCCTTCTCCTGAGCCTGCTGGGGGGTACACCGGCCAGAGCCATGGCCCACCTGTTAGATGTCCGTGGCCCACTATTGGGGTAGTTTTTAGATTATTTAAAATGTATAGCCACCCTTTAATATGATGTTAAAAATGTGATAACATGAATTAAACTATTCGATAGGTGGTAGCTCAAATATTCTGCAATTTACAAAACCTGCAACCACCAACACTTTATTTTCCAGGGTCTCTGCTATCAGAAAACATATAATATTTAGAGGTGTTTGGTAATCTTCAAGGCTAAAATGTGAATTAAATTTACCCTGTTCATAAAATACAAAAATTATCCAACAGCGATAGACAAAAATGATAATTCCAGCCACATGACCTCAAATAATGAGCTCAGTGGGTAACATTAGGGCTTCATTTTTAAGGATTCTTTTCCAGGCGCTTTTTTTCTTTGGTTTGAATTGAGCTGATTGTCACGTGGTTTAACACTTCATCAGTGAACCAACTGGGTTTTGGGTGGCCTGACGCTTTAAGAATTCATGCAGAGCAAAATTGTAAAGAGCAATGTAGCACATTAACTGGTTACTGAGACATATGTAATAATTATATACTGCATCCAAGTTTAGAGTGAATTATGCTCCACTGAGCAGGGTGGAATTTCTGTATAATAAACATAGCCTAGGACGGCAGGAATGCCAGGGCCGGCATGCAGCCACCCACATAATGCATGTAGCTGACCGGACCGGCGTTCCCGAATCTTCTACATACAGGGTACCATAGGCAAAAAGGATACATGGCTGCAGGCCTTCCTTACAACATTTATTTTGTCAGTACAGCGACTCAGAGTACATTGACTCTCGCTGCCTGAAGATATGTGTACCGTCCTGGTTGATGGCGTTCTGTGAGGCATGCTGGCAGGGACTTTTTTTATGTACCTGGAGGCAATGAAATGAGCCAGCTTTTCTATAATGCTGTCTATACCAATGACCTGCCTCTAACAAAGTTGTCTGAAGCCGTCCTGTTATTCAACATTGAAAGGTTTACTGCCTGGAGAAACTGTATAAAAACAGTCGGATACGGCTGATTTACCTTGCTTTGGTTTATGGGAATCTGCTTTGTTTAGATATGTATTCAAATTTGATCAGTTTACAGTAACTCTGTATCTTAGCTGGGGCTGCTGAGCTCTCTTACTGCCCTAGGCAATCATGAATGATGACACCAAGCTTTGCTCAATCCTCCGGAGGAATCAGAGTGTGGAATTGTCTGCGGTTCTGGGAACAGACTTCTTCCATGTATTTACAGGATTTAATGGTTGCATCATCACTACAATAACATCATTTTCCAGCATTCTCCACACTTATAACCCTTTCATGGGTCCTACGGCCCTTCCCCACCCTGCAGTTTTCTAACACAGAATGCATTTTGTCCCCTTTTGCACTGCTTCTGCCACAGTGTTTACCCATCATTCTCTCATGTTGGTGCAGTGTTCTCCTCAGCCCCTTCTAGCTGGGTGCACCGCCTGGCAATAACCACTCAGCTGTTTTTGGGTAGATACTGGAAAGTTGGGTCACAGTACCACCCACCTACAGATTCTTCCCACCCAGCTTGAAAAACATTCTGGGAAGAATACAGTGGTGGCTGTGCACCACTTATATCTGTGGTGTGGTGCTGAAGGCCAACCCTGCAACTGCTTGGTGAGAGAGTAGAGATTGGTGTGGACTCTAAACCAAATAAATACATTTGTTGTGTATATTTTATATTGCATTTGCAGTTGAATTCTAGGTATTTATATATGTACACGTACACCATATTTACTCATTACATATGCAGACTGTACTCCTTGCTTAGGCAGTGCACATATATTGCAGCTTACAGGTTCTCTTTCCAGTTACTCAGTGCTTGAAAATGAATAGGGTTATAGGTGGTCTAACACCCTTACTTTATTCTAAGACAACCAGTTGGGAAATAAGTGGGGGGCAGTTGTCTTGGTGTAGTCTGTCTTTCTGCAACCATGCAGGGCAAGAGAAGTCTGTAACTGCAATTCCTTGTTAAGGAACTAGATGCTATTGTTCCTTATATATCACGTTTGGACCAAGCTGTGCCACTTCACAAATGAGTATACAATTGGTGTCTGCTGGAGGCATGCTACTACATACAACGCTAATTGAGGGGCAGGGGTAAAGCTTATACCCTACCTTGAGCCTCATTCCTCCCTAATTTCTCATAAATAATAAATATATAGTCAGGTATTAGTATCAAGTAGCTAGTTGGGTGATGTTAGTGAATGCATATTGTCTAATTTCAGGGTAGGGTTTAATCTTTTGTGTTGGTAACTCAGGGATTTGGAGTTCCAGTGACTCCAGTCATCAGAAAGCCACAAGTCTAGTCATTTCTGGTTCCAAGCTTAGTTACGTTTACTAAACAAATAGTTTATGAACACTAAGTACATAGGGATAATCATTTGACTTCCTTGTGTGTGAACTGGTGGATCGTTTTAGAGAATGAAGTGACTAAACTGAAACTAAGCCTCCTTAAACAATGCAAAGTAATTGTATAGTCCTGTACCTGGAGGCTCTGTATTTGTTTCCTGGGTCTTATTCATTGTGCGTGCACCCAGAAAAGGTAAAGGGTCATCTAAGTGTAGAAGATGGCCACAGTGTAGACCAATGTTTCTTGACCTTTATAACATGGGGGGAACCCTTGAAATAACTTTCAGGTCTTCAGGGAACCCCTTCTATATTTGCTGTATCCACAGCTCACAGTGGTGGTCATTGGGAAGAACTTCTACTACATTGGCAGCCAATGGGAGGAATGTCACCTATACAGATAGCCAAAAAGATCATTGGGGTCACTTAAACTGACCTGAGAGCCCCAAACTGCTTATTTCTCAAGGACCAAACTCTTCGGTAACCACCCAAAAACAGCCGGGTGGGTGCTGAAAAGTGTCAGATGGTGCGCCCAGCTAAAAGTGCCTGGGGAGAACCCTGCAACCCCTAGCAACCTCAAGAGGAACCCTAGGGTTGCATGGAACCCTGGTTGAGAAACCCTGGTGTACACCAATAGCATTCTGAATGGAGAATAGCTTGGTCTCTAATTGCTGATTACCTGGGACCGTATTTGAAGTATGTGCAACTAGAGATCAGTAACGTTACCCAAAGACATGAAGTAAGAATTTCTGATGCAGAGACCTTAGTTCAAAGGATCCTGACATAGGAAAGATGAGCATATAAACCAGGGGTCAACTTCATTGGACAGGACTAAAGTTAAGCTAACCATGTGTGCTACAATTTGATTGTCCAAAAACTGCTAGCTGCTATGGGGTGTGTTTTTAAATAGTGAAAACTTAAAGAGTGAAGATATTTCTCAGAGATTATTCAGAAAGAGATTATTCAGTAACCACCCAGCTGTTTTTTGGGTGGTTACTGAAGAGTTGGTTCACAATACAGGGCCACCTGCCTAAAATTTTCTTCCCACCCAGCCTAAATAAACTATTTCTGGGTTGAACACTATAATTTTATTCTTTCCGTTACATTGAATTGAGCTACACTCACCACTTTTGCTCTATTCAATGAAGCGGAAAAAGCTTTGTTAATAGAAGAGCTCTGTCCATGTGACTTTTATGGGTCATTAATTCCTGGTATGCTGCCCAAGCTTTACAGTCCCCAAGCCGGTTTAGGGAAAAGTTAATTTGTAAAGCACATTACTGATTGAAATGTGCCTTGCAACCATACTCCTTTTGACGTGAACCCTTATGTGATTCATAGGACTGCCTGATTGTGTACAGATTGAAAGGACTATTTAGGTAGGTGACATGTCAAGTAGTAATGGTAAACCTAAGGAAGGTTGCATTGCTATTGAAGATTTCATTGCAGTTGGATTACAAACCATGTGGCAAGCTTTTGGTTTATGGATTATCAGATTGACAAGAGCATTGCACTAACAATACTAAAAACTCATCTATCCTTAAAGTCATCTATAGATAAAGATTTACATAGTTAGGTTGAAAAAAGACATCACATTCCACAACTTTGGAAATGAACATACGAAAAAAACAGCATGTTCCAGATAACACTATATATGCATCAATGATCCAGGTGAAGGCAACAAAAAAATCTTATAAAACACGTTTCAATTTACGCTTACAGGGAAAAAATCCTTTCTGATCCCATTAGGCAATATAATGATCCCTGGATCAACAGTGCCCGGTGTTATTCCTTTTAAACGTTAATACTGAGATATATTCTGTGCTTCTACAGAAGCCCCCAGGTTTTTCTTAAAGCAATCTATAGTAGTTGCTAAACCAATTCTTAAGGGAGCCTGTTCTACATTTTTACAGACCTTACAGTGAAGAATCCCTTCCTTATCCTGAGATTACATTTCTTTTTCTCCCTCTTATCCTTTGTAATGACCTTAAAGTGAAAAAATTGGGAAGAGAGTTCCTTATATGGACCATTTATATATTTATACAGGGTGATCATATCCCCCCTTCAAGGGAGAATGGATTCAGTTCAGCTAATCTCTCCTCATAGCTTTTATTAGTTTAGTTGCCCTTCTCTGCACTCTCTCCTTTCCCTTTTTGTGAACTCCTTCCCCAAAACTGGGGAAACATGAGATGACAATTGCCTGGGTGCAATCTCCTTCTTTATGTGTCTCTGGATATAGTTGTTCCCTTGCTGATAATTCAACTCCTGCTCTTCCTTTACCCAACTCATTTAACTAGGCTAGGTTCTGCAGATTGCAAGGCCACACTTTGAATTCTATGGGCACCTTTATTGGGGCAAAAATCTTGAAACATGATGCACATGATCACAAAAAGATACACACATTGGCTACAAGAGAGTGCTGCATGCTACAAGAGTATGGTGCCATATAACCAGATTTACTGCTGTGTTTTGATAGACAACACAATGATGTCCCCAAGAAGCTGTGGGTGAGTGGCAGCCCCTGTATTGTGACCCAATTTTTCAGTAACCACCCACAAACAGCTTTGTGGTTATTAAAAAGTGCTGGGTGGTGCTGGGTTTTGGGGAGAACACTAAAGTTTATCTAACGGATAGAGACTTCCATGTTGTTGGAGCTTTAGCTCTGTTTCTTCAGCCTTTCTTTGTTCTCATTGCTTATTTCACAACCTTATTAAATAAAGCAGTAGGAGTTTATTACATACAAAAGTCATGGGGTGGTGACAGGCAATTGGTGGGATCATGCTCATTGATAAATATGTGTTAAAATAACCTATTATAAGAGTGAACTTCAGCGGTGCTGTTAGGCTATTAAACTGTGTCCAATATAAATCAGCAATCCAGTCATTATCTTCAGGAACTTCTCTATTTAAGTTCCCCTTTCCTCTCACTTTTTGTAATTGTTTCCGAAAGTTAAAACCAGCTAGGGTTAAACTCTATATCAATTTTTTTTTTGTTGCCTTTTATCCATTGTGTAGATTTGTCACTGTTGTCACGGTGGATAAGCGTTAAACAGGACAGAAAGTCAGGCTTCCTTTTTCTTATTGTACTTGGTGATCCTGAGAGTTCCTTATGTCTTCTTGTCTTAAGGTGACAACACTACCTTACTTTTAGCCTGCCTGGAGCAGGTTGTCACCCCAGGACATCCAGTGCAACTTTTTTATGTTTACAAACAGACTTATTCTGTGCTTGCACATCCTGCTTAAGCTTTTAGAACTGGAAAGCTTTTAGGGTCATAGGACATTTATTTTCATACAAGTTGGCTTGGAAGCTCATGCACAAAGCAGTAGCGGAGGAAGCAACAGCTTTAATTCCATGCATTTACGGCTGAATGCCGGGTCATTTTGACTGGCATAGATATGGCACTTGCTGAAGCTAGCCCACTGTTTCTTGCCTATACAATCCTTTTGCCTTGGGAGGATTATCCCCGTAAGTTTGCTCACATTAGCACTTTATTTGGCATTTAGGCTTTTACAGCATTGTAATAGAGGTGCTGTAGGTATGAAGCGTTATAGTCTGCTAGCAAACAGCTTCCTAACTCATTTAGAGAAACATGTGCAAGCACTAGCGAAGCACTGGAAAACCCAAGCATTACCATTTACTGAGGTTTCAAAGCGGGTTCATAATACGTTTCTTAACAAAAAACTTTCCAGTGTCCTGACTGATTCCCATGAAAAATGTAGTACTGTATGGGAACCTTGGCGGCAATACTCTTTGTTGAACGTGGGTCTTGGCTAACTAATTTTGTCTTCTGTTTATATGAGGGTCGCTGAAATCAGTCCCTTTTGTCTCAAGTTTCTCTGATTATTTAACACAGAACATGCGGTCTTATCAATTTATCCCTTCCCCTCTTTCCCCTAAATACCCCTTTTATTCCCCCTTGTGTTGTTCTTTCCTTTTTCTTTTTTCTGTAATTGTTTTGTCATGACTAAAGGTGTCATCCATTTCTGTGTTGTTTTTCTAGTTTGTACACTTGATATCTGTGTGGACTAGACTTTTTTTTACTGTATGTTATATTCATTTGTTTTTGTTATAAAACTTGTTAAAATGAATAAAAAACTATTGAAACGAAACATGTGTAAGCACTCTATGCTGCTCTTGGCTTGCAGGAAGGACTGGAGCTTCCTTAGATGATTTAGTTTTGCAGCTGCAGGAGGGAGTTAGTAGTTTGGTATGGGATGGGCAGCGTTAGGGGGCAGTTGGCATAGTGTCTTTTCAGTGGGCATATGTGAGTTTTTATTTTACCTTATTTTAATGTAGGTTTTGCATTTTAACATGCTGTTTTCATTATTTTTTTGTATTAAATATGAAAAATGGTAGTTTGGCCACAAGACGATGTTTTGCTTTTTATTACACTCACTTAACCTCAGTGCTTTGTTGGAATAGGACTTCAAGAGCAGCCATTGGTGTATTAAGGTGCAGGTAGCCCTGTAATCATTATCTTTTCTTTGTTACATTGTACAATGCTGGCCCTTGTACAAGAAGAGACATATCAAATGTCTACATACCATCAATGCATATGCTTATCTCAGGTTAATGAAGCACTGAACATTGATGAAATAACTATGATCACATGTTCTGAAACTTGTAAACTTAATAACAAGAAAACAGTGGTAGCACCTATATTTCTGTTCTGGCAGGTTGCCTGAAATAGCTAATGATATATAGGCTGCATTGGGGTGTTCTGGTTTCAGAGAATTGGTGGATTCATTGATTTGTATTGTGAGTAGGACCTGTAAAGCACAACCATTGTGCAGCACTGCAGAGCAGGAAGTAGAGCCTAAACATGTAAAAAGCAAATACTAAGTTGGGCTCATAAACAAATAGAATTTCAAATTAAAGAGAGAAATAAAGTTTTTTATTTTTATTTTATTTGACAGGTCACAAGGTAGGAGGCTACAGCAGAGCCGTGTATACATTTTATCCAGAAAAAGTGTTAGGTTATTCTACAGTCTAATTAAATGCTAGTCTTAGGAGATTTAAGCTACGTACACACGTCCAATGGTTCTCGCCCGATAATCGGCTCAGGGCCGATATTAGAGGAGAATCTGGCTTGTGTACAGCGCCCGACGTCCGAACGACCGTCGTGGCGGTTTCACGGACGACGAACGATCCTAATGCAAGGGAAGGGGGAGAGCGCACAGCAGGGTGCCACTCAGTTGTTCTCCCCTCTGTATAGAGCAGAATGGGGCTGTATGTACGGAACTCGTTCATGCAGCGTGCAGTCTTTTGTCGTTGGAAAGGATTGTGAAAGATCCTTTCAAACGACAATAATTTCACGTGTCTATGCAGCTTAAGAGTGAGAATTGGTGGTGCCATTGTTGTGCTGCTCATTGTTCCCCTTGCTGGAGGCTCTGACATGGGAAAGTAAAGCCTGGCCTTTACCAAGATGCCCCCATCCATAAAGAGACACATTGGACCTGATTTAATAAAGCTCTCCAAGACTGGAGAAGATAGGCGATTATGGGGGTAACTGGTTGATCAAGCAGACCTGGGATTCATTTGGTTAAGGACTGAAAACATTTGCTAAATAATAGGATATTATTTTTAGGAAATCTATTTATGGTTTCCTGCATCATCCAGGTTCATCCATGATAATCTATTTTCTCCAGTCTTTAATAAATCAGGC
This sequence comes from Pyxicephalus adspersus, assembly GCF_032062135.1. NCBI lineage: Eukaryota > Metazoa > Chordata > Amphibia > Anura > Pyxicephalidae > Pyxicephalus > Pyxicephalus adspersus. Next base: position 14,532,421 of record NC_092865.1, on the reverse strand, counting down.
CCAGTGTAGAACAAAGCATGGTAATTTAACCATGGGGAAAAGGTCAGCTACTGGCATTACTGGTGACTGGTACTTTGTCCACTCTTTCTTTAGTTGGTCATATCTTCAGTTCCTCTGTAAGGCTGTGTCTACACGGATGTTTTCCCCAGCGTTTAACCTGAGGCTTTAGAAGCCCATGTTTGAAATTCCTGTATATGCTAATGGGCTAATCTACACCAGGACGTTTTCTTGAAGCATGTTTTTGATCATTATGGATAACCTTCCTTGCAATGTTTTAAAAATTAAAATGCAGTAAACACATCCATTGATTTCAATAGGGCTGGTTTCCCACGTTTTTCTGTGTTTTCCATCGGTTTAAAGGCAAGCCTTAAAAATGCTGGTAAAAATGCATATAAATCCATATAGACGCGGTAGGAACGTTTACATGTGTTTTTAAAACCGTCCATGTAGACCCAGCCTAAGAGTTACACTTTAACATTAGTTAACTGAGAATGCACACACTTTAAGAGACCCTTTTGCCTGAAAAGTCATTTGGGCATTTGTTCTATCCCCAGCACCTACATGAAAAGTTATATAGAGACATAAAGGTTGTAGTTAATAAGCTAGGTCAAGAGACTCCCAGAAGAGAATTGGGCAATGACATACATGGAGGGAGGAGGCTGTCCTAAGAAAATGACTTTTCCTGGAGTGTTAATACCCTAGAATAGTGGTCACCAACCTTTCCCACCTCACAGACCACTAAATCCAAAAAATCTGGACCGGACATGCACAGGGAGCCATGTATCATTCAAAGGGTCCATAAAAGTTGTGTCCACAGCCCCGTGCTACTGTCCCTCCAGGATATTTAGCAAGCAGGTGAGCCTGCGATGAGAGAGTGAGCAGGTTGTGTCCATACGGGGGGCAGAGCCGCGGACTGCAACATTGTTTTGCGGACCACTGGTTAGCGACTCCTGCCCTAGAACAGTGTTTCTCCACGCTTGAAATAATTTTCAGGTCTTCAGGAATCCCCTGCTATAATTACTATATACACAACTCACAGTACATGCTATGGTCAGTGAGAAAATAGCCTCCTACATTGCTGGCTATTGGGAAGGCTGCCACCCTTACTGGTAAGCTGGTAAGTAAAAGATACTGGTAAGCAAAAAGATCACTGGTATCTATTAAAATGACCTGGAAGTCCCAAACTTCTCATTGCCCACCATCTGGAGGAACCCTAAGGTTCCACTGACCCCCGAGTGAGAAACACTTCCATAGAAATTTTTAAAAGGCACATTGAAAGTTAATACAAAATTCTTTATGAAAAGGAAATACCCAAGTTTACCTTCATGGTTTTGTGATTTTACCAGCTTTTTTTAAATTGGTGAGAAAATGTCTTTTAATAATATATTTCATGCTTGGCCACATAGGTGTTCTTCCTAGCCGTAGGCAGACTATGCTCATCCCTCTTTTTTCATGTAAAACATAACACTATTCACCAGCAATGAATGCCTTCTGCAAGCAGACAATGGCACAGCTGGAAAGGTCCCAGGGGCCAGGATGCCAACAGCCAGCTTTTTGAGCATTTTCTCTTGCTGTCAATAACAACACATGTTCCTTGACTCCATACAGTTGCCCCCCTTGCCAACTGCCTCCTGAATTCAACATTCACCCCTGCAGCAACAATTTCTGGGTATTTGCATAGTGTTGGTTTCACAACCGAACCTTTGCTATTTGATGATTTTGTCTATTTCACAAGATCTTTTTTTTACACCCTTTCCATTTAGTATCTCTCACAGTTGGATACCGGTGCTTTGATGTGTCATGTTCTGCATTTGGAGAAATTTAGCTAAGTTTAGATGTGCAAATAGTATAATCAGCATCCCACGTTTTATCTTTTCCTGCCTCCATTTAGATAGACACAGAAATGCATTATTGATTAATGCTGAGAGCAATCACATGCCCAAGCTTTTCCGAGTAGACTGAGCCCTACTTCTGAATAATAGCTTTATGGCATCTAACAGCTCGCTGCTGGAAAGGTCGTGTTTAAAGAAGAAGGGATGGAACATCCCAGAAATCTATAACATATCTTCATCTTTTGTATGGATACTTAGTTTTTTTTCTTTTTCTGAGGCTGCTTTTTTAAGTTTTTTGTACTTAGAAGTCTTTGCACACAATTCAGTTACATTGAAAAACAGCCTATGCCCATACTATGTACACACGCCAGATGATTCTCCGATATGAACAGTTAGGCTCAGGAATCTGAAATGTGTACAGAAGTTGCCCTAGGTTCTCCCCAGGCACTTTTAGCTGGGCGCACCACCCGGCACTTTTCAGCACCCACCCGGCTGTTTTTGGGTGGTTACTAAAGAGTTTGGTCACAATACAGGGGCTGCCACCCGCCTACGATTTCTTCCCACCCGGCTTAAAAAAATCTCTGGGTTGAGCACTGAGATCCATGAACCACCGAAGGGAATGACTGCTATATAAGTCAATAGAAAATATCACAGTGGGATGCCACTCGCTCGTTCTCCCTCCTCCCCTCTCCATAAAACAGAAGGGTGCTGTGCATACAGTGCTCATTCATTCATCTGTCACTCTTTTGACGTTTCCAGTGTCAAAAATTAAATGTGTGTACGTGACAGGAGGGAATGCAATGAACAAATTTGTGACCAGTACAGGTACCAGTGTTACCAAAAAAGTATAAAAATATAATGCATAGTTATTGCTGATTTTTTACTGTTGATTGGGATTTTTTTTATACTTAAAAGCAATAAAAAACATCCAAAAAAGCTCTGCCCACCATTTTTGAATGTGAAATTTTCTTCATTCCTATAATGGCCACAATCAACACTTTTAAAAGTACAGGAACGGCAGTGCTTGAGTTTCCTGAAACAAGCATCACTGATCTGCATTGTGGCCTTTTCCACTTTCAAAGTCACAAATTTTATTTGGTGATGCTAAAGGGCAGTCATGGCGATCACAACTTTATTAATGCAGCAATAGTATTTCCACCGCTGTAGTTATCACCAGTTTGTTCATGAACTAGTAGTCATATTTCATATATGAAAGTGGCAATCGTTGTCACTTATTGCCAATGGAGTGAACACAATGGGGCTGCTACAGCAGAATTTTTTTGAAGCTGGGTGGGAAGAAGCTGTAAACTGGTGGCCACCCCTGCATTGTGACCCAGCTTCTCAGTAACCACCCAAAAACAAACAATTGGTTACTGAAAAGCACCCAAAAACAAACGATTGGTTACTGAAAAGTGTAGGGTGGTGCACCCAGCTAAAAAGGCTTGGGGAGAACACTGCTACCATTTCCTACTTAAAAAAAAAAACTTTATGCACATCAGACCAAGGCTGGGTCAATCAACCTTTTTTGGTGTCACGTAGTACTTTCAGGCAATTGTGACAGAAGGAAGATTTTAGTACTACAAAAATACTTTAGGCTGAACTGCTCCATCCAACCCCTTTTCCCTAGGATAGGAAAATCCAAATATATTGGGAACCAAAATATTATTCAAATCATGACTGTTTTTGTAAGGTCGAGCTTTATTTTCCCCACTTCCTGAGCCATTGGTCGTAGAACTAAAGGTGGCTTCAAACAAAAGATCAAAGGAGAATGGGACCAAACCTGATTTGTACGTAAGATCCTTTCCTTGATCTTAGTACATATACTCTATAATTGACCATAGCCATATGAGGGGAAGCAGAAAGACGTGCAAGATGTGCACCACTGATTCTGAATATTAAATAGTGGCAGCGTTTGCAGCATAGTGGATTACTATACAATGCCATGGAACAGCTGTACTAATGCCGTGTAATGTACTAATTTTCACCCGAGATCCTCAAGAACAATCATCTTAGGCGACAAAATACTATCGTCTGTACAACGCTTTCAATATACATTGATGTAAACCTTAATGGTCACAATGACAGCATCTTTCAGACTTAAATTACCCAATTTTGGACAGATTTATTTTATTCTGGAAGCATGCTGAGGGCAAGATTATATGAAACTGGAAATGATGCCCACCAGGACTCAGGATGCAGGAAGCTGCTTTTTACTGCTGATCACTCAACAACCATACATATTAAAGTACAAGTGATTTCAACATTGAGTCATTCTGTTCTACAAAACTGCAATCCGTCTTCACATTTGATACATTCAGTTTGAATGAATGTAAGCAGTCAGGTTTGCAGTAGATTAGCAGCATGTATTTTGCTAGCTCCATACCCGCAGCTGTCGCCTTCCTAGCTGGTGAAAGAGGCTGACACCACAAATCTGCATTATCATCCCCTGGATAATTAGATAAATGGATCTCAGCTAGTGTGACAGAAATGTTTGTGAGATCAGGCACTGATGAACAGAACATAAGAGCCTCTCACAGATATGTGTATGCTGAGACAATGGTTTGTTCTGTGCGATGAAACACTCTAGTTAGAAATCTCTTCCCTGGCATGAACATCTTGATCATATGACCATCTCCTTTGGGCGCCAGCAGTCTCTTGCCACGAGCAGGGGGTGTCATAGAGCATCAGGGCTGATAGAATTGTTATCCGTCAGCTGTATCACTAACAAGAGGCCTGTCTGCCATCATCCTACATATGGAAAACCGTGACAGTCAAATAAATGACGAACACCTGAACCCTGCTCAAGATCATTCCTGGTATTTGTTGTAAGCATTTCCCTAAAGAAATATAGGGACCATTGCTGACCTTCCAAAATTGCTGGTTGCCTGGTTTTTAGGTAGCCTCAATACGTTCCGAGTCACTGGGATGCAGGCCAAAGTAATAGAGGGATTTATTTAACCTCCCTAGCGGTTCATTTCTTTCCACTTTTTTATGTCTAAAAGCAGTATTGTTTTTCATGAAAATTTATTTTACAGTATAATAAAATAGTATGAGCATAATAAAGTTTGAAACACAAAAACATGTAAAAACAATACATTGAATAAATTAAAAAATCTATAAATTAAAAAAAAAAAAAAATAATTAAAAAAAAAAAAAAATACACATTATACTCATACTATTATATATACTTTAAAATAAATGTTTTTGAAAACAATGTACTGCTTTTACACATAAAAATCCAATGTATTGCACCCATATACAGTAATACAGTTATTTTGTATTGAATGCAATACAAATGGATTTTGAATTTCCCGCCCCGCCGGCAACTTACACGCACCGGCGTACCGGGAACTCCCCGGTGACTCATCAGATGCAGAAGCAGGAAGAAGGAAGAAGAAAGAAGACGGAGATCGCGGCACTGGACGGCGCGGGACGCTGGCAGATCAAGTAAGGCTCTATTTACTAAAACCTTCCCAGTGCTCAACCCAGAACTTTTTTCAAGCCGGGTGGGAAGAAATTTTAGGTGGGTGGCAGCCACTGTATTGTGAACAAACTCTTTGGTAACCACTCTTTGGTGCTGAAAAGTGCCGGGTGGTGCGCCCAGCTAAAAGTGCCTGGGGAGAACCCTGCCTTCCCTTGAGTTTACATACCCCGAAAGTGACTTGGGGATACCACTTTTTTAGCAGCTTTTTTCTACCCCGAGTCACATTCAGGGTTACCTCTAGGGAGGTTACTAAAGCTCTCCAAGACCGGAGAAGATACACTCTTATGGGAGAACATTGGTGATCTAGCAATTCCTGAAAATTATTTCTTACCTGAACTCAGAATTTTTACTTACCGCCCCTTTAATTCTTAACGATCAAGAATTAACGAGAGCACAAAGCCTCCCAGGATACCAAAGTCACGCATCCTGGGAGGCTTTGGGCAGCCCTTTCATCAATAGAAAAAAAATGCAATTTTTTTCCCAATCTACATCACCAATGTTGTGTCTGCGCAGTGCAGGATTGGGTGACGCAGGAAGAAGAACCCAGAAAAAGAGAGCAAGGAAGAAGACGTGCCAGGTTGAAGACAGATACCGGGACAACGTGGGACCCAATGGAAGAAACCTCCTGACAGGTAGACTGCTTTGGGTGATCGAAGGTAAGTGTGATTTTCTAATAATCGGCAAATGTTCTCAGTCCTGGCCAAATCCATTGCTGGATCACCCAGGTTCTCCAATTATAGTCTTTCGTCTCTGTTCTTGCAGAGCTTTAATAAATCAGGTCCAAGGCGCTTAACAAAGTGGGCCAACATGACAAGCAACAAGCATTTGCAGAATTAAATTTGTGGCCTTTCTCTCAGAAAAGCTTCCGGTTAAACTGAAGAGTTGGTATTTTACACACTTGGAGCCTATTCACACCACAAAACAATGAGTTGCAATGCATTTTGATGCATGGAGGTGCAATGTAGGGTGCTTCTTTAAATTACCAATTTAAAGAATAGACTGCAGATTAACTTGTTGCACATGAAAAAAAATGTAGACTGCATTTTATGCACCTCATAAGATACCGTGCTTTGTGCTGAACTTGGGTGCATTGCAGCTCATCTGGTCTGTAGAAGTGCATTAGGGTGCCATTTACAATGCAGGATACCATAACACACCAAAATATATCAGGTGCATTGAGGTAACACATATATTTAAAGGGTTTTACTGTGGTAGGAATAGGCTCTCAAAACAGAAACTAAAAAAGCAAAGCAAAATGCATGTGAGTTACCAAAGTCAATGCAACTTTTTTTATGTGTATTTGCAGTTTTGCAGCTTTTGCACAAATTTACCGCAGGAGATTTCACAGGCACACAGTTAAGAAGTGATCAGCTTTACACTGTCCCAGTGCTATTTTAGTGCAGCTTAGGGGGAATGTATGAATAAAGCTGTCTAGTTATAATAAATATGACTTGTTATCATTGCCTGGCTATATACCAGAATTATTAATTGTCCTCCAATGAGCTTCCACATGAGCCTTCTTATTCTGCTAATATTAGTGTGAACCCAGAACAAGTATTCAATAATGACTTCAGTCTGTCTTTACTGATATTCATATTTTGTGTCTGGTCAGTGACTCTTGAAACCTAGGGGGTCAGTCAGCCACTCATCCAGTAGCAGCTCACATTTTAAGAAAAGTTACTTTAAAGACAACCTATATCTTCTGTATTCTCCACATAATTTTTATGGGTCCTGGGTAAAAAGAAGTAATAGGCGGTGGTGGCCCTTGTTTTGTGACTCTCAGTAACCACCCAATACAGCCTGGTGGTTACTGAAAAGTGCCGGGTGGTGCACCCAGCTAAAAGGGCTTGGGGAGCACAGTGATCTAAGTTGACCTTGGTGATCCAGCAATCCTGGGGGTGTCTGGTTCAGGACTGTAAACATTTGCCAACTAATAGCAAAATATTTTTAAATCCATTCCAGGTTTGATGGATCACATATGTTCTCTCATGATAGTCTATCTTTTCCCATCTTGGAGTACTTTAATTGATCAGGCCCAATATCAGCTTCTACCCTTAAAAGGAACTCTGGTATCACACAAGCATTTATTTTTTTGGCAATAGTTAAGAGGGAAAAGAAGAATGCACAGGCAGTCCTAGCAGGTCAGAAGACTATGATCTAATGGCCAGCTTTCAATAACTTGCATTCAGTACTGGCCCTAACGTATGAGCTCAGGCAGGAACTGATGGAAATGGCTTTGTGTTCTGTGTAAAGTGCTCTAGAATATGTTGCTATGATATAACAATAAAATGAAAGTTGTTTATGGGCACTTTAAATGGACAACATTATAAAGAGTGATCTCAGAGCCTCCGGACTCTCTGACCCACTTAGGTATTGATGTTTGTTCTGCACTGCAGTCCTGCTCCGTCCAATGGAATGGAGTACATTGGTCTTGTGGCTGCGCTGGATTTATGGCCGAGCCCAGTCAATTAAAGTATTTTATGGCTGGGAGAAGAAATATCTTCTTGTATTAGAACAAGGTCTTTGTTTCTTTAAGGTATAATTGATTTATTTGCTCTTGATGGAAGAGGAAGTGCATTCTTCTGGAAACTCTTGGAGATGTTACAGAGAACAATTAAGGTGTATTTACAGCGTTACCTTTCTGTTTCCTTACTTTCTCCCTACGGAAATTCATAAAAGAAAGGAGTTTATTAGGACTGTGCCAAGAACACCTGTGTGAATAGGCTGTGGTGGGGGAAATCTCTTTTTGATTTGGTCTAGCAGCTTAAAGAGAACCTTTCATCAATCAAAATAATTGCAAGGGAAAGCACAACAAATCAAGTCTTTTCAATCCAAAGCTATAGTCTTGCATAGTTGTACAGGCGTCTCTTCCCTACTGAAATATCTTACAGTATATACCCAAATATAAACTGATTTGAATATAAATCAGGGTACTTATTTTTACATGAAATACAGGAAATGACTTAGACTTGACTATAAACCCAGGGCAAAAAATGCAGCCATCACGTCTAACATTGGCAGAAATGGCAGAAATGGCAGAAAAATGAATGTGAATAAACATTTCTATGTGGTGGTATTTTTAAAACATTTATTTAGAAGTGAAAAAAATGTAAAATCACATGGGCTCAGCATAATAATCAGTTAAAGGTATTTTGTACGTTTAAGTAGTTTATAATGGGTCATTTGCTCTTAAATGCTCTTTTGTGCATTATTCTTGGCCACTAGAAGATGGCTCTGTGACCACAGGTAATGTTTGTAACAAACTCATGCTCATGACTTTACATGAGGACACAGCTCCATCTTCTGGTGTGATCCGAGTATAAACTGAGATTCTCTTTCTAGTGACATTTTGAGGGCATAAAAATGTATACTTTTATAACTGGTAGTAACATATGACATCAATAGGAACAGCCAGCTACAACTGAGGTACTGGTAGGTGATCACTAGCTTATGTTGTTTTTTTCTGTTTAGGTTCCACATAATCTTGTGATGGCAATTGGGAAACTTCCAGAGATGATATGACGAGCGGTTCATGTGAGCTGGGTACGGGTGTCCACTGTATCCCTTTGACACCACATTGCCGTGTCACTGGCCATCATGCCATCCTTGCCCAATGAGTCTGGTATGACATCTGTGTTTTTGCATTCCACAGTCATCTCATATTCGTCAACATTTGTTCTTAGATGATTGCTCAGCCCTATTTATTATTGCATGTCTTTATTTTCCATAGCAACCAGATTAACTGCACCGATTGCTGTGAAAAAAAGTAACCTTCACTGAAACACTCTTAGATAAGATGGGCTTTTTATGGATAAAAAGGGAAAGTTCATGCTGCCAATAGCAATCAACAAGGTTCCTCCATTGTTTTTCTTACCTGTACTTGAAAATGGCATCTTAAATCTTTTTGGATGGTGTGGGCAACATTGACAGTTCCCTTTAATAAGTCTTTAGACATTATAATTATTACACAGTATTTATATAGCGCCATCATATTATGCAGCGCTGTACAGAGTCCATAGTCATGTCACTAGCTGTCCCTCAAAGGAGCTCACAATCTAATGTCCCTACCATAGTCATATGTCTTTAATACAGTCTAAGGTCATTTTTTGGGGGGGTTAGTTAGCCAATGAACCTAACTGTATGTTTTTGGAATGTGGGAGGAAACCGGAGTACCCGGGGGAAACCCACGCAAACACAGGGAGAACCTGCAAACCCCTGCAGTTATCCGCCTTGAAACATAAGACTTTTATGTGATGCTTTTAAATGTACATATCTAATTGCTTTCTGTATGTATTAATGGGAAAATATGCAGTTGTCTGCAAAACTTACTTAAATAACACCATTATTAGAGATGCTGAATTGTTTTAAACCAAAAGGGCAGCTGAGCATGACACCCAAGGACTTCCCCCATACCATACCCATAAATTTTTTTCCCCACTGGCCAGAAATGTAAGGGGTCTTTTAATACATCCCCCTTACTTCTGTACTGTACATTGTTTAAATTGCATTGTCATAACTGCTGTACAATCTATATAGCATGTTATACAGAGACCCCTGTAAACTCTAAAAACTAGGCTGTGTATCGCTAAGAACCGACCCCTGCACTCTATACGTTATGCTGTATATTACTTAGACCTGATCTCTGCACTGTATATGCGATTCTGTAAATTACTTAGACCTGATCTCTGCACTGTATATGCGATTCTGTAAATTACTTAAACCTGACCTCTGCATTGAAGTGTACGAATAGTGGTACCAGCACCATTTATAAATACCTTATAACAATATTGTTGCAGTATATTTTATATGTTTATATGCAGATTAAAGGCTTGTCTATTGATTTGCACATTATCTTAGTTCCAGCAGATCAGAATCAGGTTAACCACCCCAGGACCTGTAACTTTAAAAACAATTAGGTTCCCGTATCTCTCTTTAGGTCCCATTAAAGTGCACCTATCGCTGGGTGAGTACCAGGTAAGTGACATAACAGTTCCAAAACTGGACACTAATTGTATTTTTTTCTGTTTGTAAGATCGCCATGCGTCCTCCAGCTTATCATTAGGTTCAGCTTTGCCTTATCAGAGCAATGGTTCAAACAGGAGAAAGATCAGAAAGAAGAGGAAAAATGGAGTCATCACAGCAAATGTTTCTGGAACTAAATATGAGATCGGTAAGGGCTGGAGTATGTGGGCCTTTTCCTTTTTTTTTTTTATATTCCTTAAAAAAAATATTATGTTTATCTGTTGACATTATTAGCTGATGGTTGGACACAGGAGCAGAGCTGTTCTCACAGAATACCCTTGCTTGAAAAAAAGTGTGCTGGTATCCACCTAAACTATGTGTTTATGCCAAAATTAAAGGCCATCTTGTAGAAAGAAGCAGTCTGCCTTTAAATGCTTGTATGCACTGTGGGCTCTAAGGTTTAGAATTCCAAGGACAGGGCCAAAAATATTGGACCTCATATGTAGATGCTTCAGCACATGGCAGCGTCAGAATATCTGCTATGATGGTCTTTCTTCACCCACTTTTTGCAACGGAGTGACGCCTGTCTTACACCTACTAGCTGTGCACAGGCATATTCCACTTTATTCCATTTAGGATTTATATGTATAATAAAGGTAACCTATTGTAAGAGAAGTGTGGAGCCAATCTCTCTTGTTGAAAAAATGCTCCAGCTATATGTGGATTCTCTTGAAGTATTAACATAAGAACTTAAGATTTTTCTGATATACATTCTTATACTTGGTGACTCAGAAAGTACTTAAATAAAAGCACAAGAGCTAGACATTAGAATTTTCAGTAATGGGCCTTTCATTATCTTCTTCTGCTTCTTGCAGTCCGTCAGGTAATAGAAGAGATGCATTTTGTGAAAAGCCGGGATGATGACGAAACAGCAAATCTCATTTGGAGTGATTGTGCCGTGCAACATGAGAAGATTGCAGAGCTCAGGAATTATCAGGTATGGGAAGGGGCAGGAAGAGTCATGTACCATAAACCTCCCTTAGGGCCTTTTCCAGGGGCAGAAGGAGCAACTAAACATTTTATCAGTGGACAGGGGTCTGCATGGGCTACACAACAGGGGGCAGGGGTCTGCATGGGCTACACAACCCCTTACACCACATGCTGTTACATGTTTTTACACCTTCCTCTTATGACCAAGATTACAGACTCTGGCTAGTCCCCTCTAAACCCTATGTGCTTCAGAAACCTTTGGGTATTCATGACCCTGCCACATTGTGTGCCATTTTTTAGGTGGGCAAAGTTCAACTATAAATATATATATATAAATTTATATAAAATAGTATAGGGTCAAGGGAATTTTTCATTGGTGTTGACATGGAAAATAAAAGTCTACACACCCCAACAATCGGCACACAAAAGTTTATTCCAAAGTAGAGAAACAAAGTGCAACTCAGTCTTTTTGAAACCTAGGCAGCCAATACAACTAAGGACTTGTATAAAATTATTGTATATTACATTTATGATATTAGCTTTATATACACTTTTACTAGAACAAAGAACAATGACTATATGCAAATCGCAAAAAAAGTAATTGGAAGCAGATTTCTAAGTGTGTACTACACTTAGTGGAAAAAGGATGCTCATGTATTATTCACCAGTGTTTTCTTCTTACCATTTCAGAGGATTAACCATTTCCCAGGTATGGGAGAGATCTGTCGTAAGGACTGTCTTTCAAGAAACATGACCAAGTGAGTCCTATATGCTGATGTCATGTCATTTGTGGAGGAAGAGCGTGTGGGGCAGCAATGTCAAACTGGTGTATTCCTAATACTGCTTTGTAACTCCCACCTAGTGTAACGCTCCAGATGTAGTTATTCATAAGTCTTTGCTTCATTTCGTAGGTAAAGCCAGCTATGAACTTCTCATATCCACTTCAATGTTAAGAGCATAGAGTAGGCATTTGATCAGCAGTTGGCAGGCATTAAGCTTCCCTGTGCCTGCTTACATAACTACCGGTATGATTTAGCCCTTAGTTGGCATTGTACATGTTTTTTGGTACCGTGCAGGTCTTTGACAATTATTATAGATTTATATAGCACATTCTGTCGCGCTATAAAAGTTTGTGATAGTACAAAACCCACCAGGAGTGGGTCAAATGCAGGTCAGAAGGTGGCCATTTGCATGTCAAATGCACCTGTCAGTGAAATCTGAATATTCTCAAATGAGTCTCAAACTGACGTCAAACTGATGCCATACACACAATCCCAAAGCCCATCCACAGAGCCCCTTAGACTGGTAACAGAACTGTTAACAAATCCCTTTTTATTTTCTTTTACATGTAATTGTATTGAGTTGTATTTAAACAGCTACGTGCATTGTGTTTTTCAGAATGATCAAGTGTCAGCCTCATGAATATAGCTTTATTCCTCGCACCTGGATATTCCCCGCAGAATATACTCAGTACCAAAACTACGTGAAAGAATTAAAGAAGAAGCGGAAACAAAAAACCTTTATTATTAAACCTGCCAATGGTGCAATGGGTCATGGGTAATCTTACATACCATTACTTTTGGTTATACAACAGAATATTCATGGATTATTTGTTCTGTCTGACAAATGTCTTAAAACATCAGAGGTCACAATCAGGATTACTTTGGCAAAAAAGACGAATTTAAAGTGAACCTATCAGCCATTTCAAACTACAAGATGTTTGGACTGGTAAAGAAAACAAGTGAGGCCAACTCAGGATGACCCCCTGCTACTACCAGCAGGCCTCTGTTTTGTTGCAAAGAAGTACCAAAAGCATGATCATTAACATAAAAAGAAAATACATGTATTTACCTAGGGTTTGTCAATTTGTTTGGCCATGTTTTTATTACTAACACTTTCATTCTTTTATTTTTGATTTAATCAAGACATTTCTTTACATTGCTGCTGCAGCTTTGTCTGTTGCAGACATGAGTAAGAGCTAGGTGCGGAATGCTTTCCAGGTTCAAAGCTACCTTCATTACCTCAACACCTGCCCTGCCTCTAAAGACTCAATTATTGAGTGGGCCAGTTGGGTCGAGCGCCAGGGGCTAGACCATTTCTATAGGGTTATTTCCTGTTCCTGACTTTTTTGTAGCAAAAGAGGTTAACACTGTGAGACTGAACACTGATGGCATCTGCTGTATAGAGTGTTGCATGCTCAACAATCTCTTTCCTGCCATACTGCTTTAAGGAAGCATCTCCCTGCTTCTCTTGATTGCAAAGGACCATTTGGAACTTCAGTATTCAGTCCATTCCTTCCGTGTGTCATAAGGAGCCACCCTCACCTACTGCCAGCTGTTCTGGTTTTGTAAATCTATACATTGCCCTAAAACCATTAACTTTGTGTCTATTTGGTACAGAAACCATATGTTCCCCATGTGGATCTAACAATGTCCTATCTTCACCCATCTTAAGCTTATACCAGTGGAGGATGCCCCCGTTTTTTGAGGACACAACCAATGAGCTCAGTTCTTTCTGGAAGGTGCTTCCATGCACTCTATGCTGGCTATGACTTTACTTGGGCATACAAAACAAAACCTATAAAAAACATATATTATATAAAACCTTAAAACATATTCAACCACTGTTGCAGTTGATACATAGTTTAATAAGCATGACCTTCAAGGGACAACATCTTTTCAGATTGGCTCTTGATAACAATATCAAGGATGGTGCCCCAGCTTTCTTAGTAAGGAAGCCTTATTTATCCCTGATGTCCTCAGGGACTCGAGGCCTGTGACGTCTTTCCCTGACTGGTAAGAAACATCTTCTTGTCTCTAAAACCCTTGACCTCTACTTTGAGGCCCCCACAAGCTTGGCTTCTACACCCACAAAGTCCAAAACGTAAAGTCTGCCAGATCCTCAGACAAGCATGCGTGTATGGCATGTACACGACTAGGTAGACAAGCTTCTTTGGCAGGAAGGTGCACATCTACCAGGTAGTTCCTGGCTTGGTGATTTCAAATTCCAGTTTTGGAGTCAGTTAAATTTTCTCTGGATGCCAGCCTTTCAGAATGAGGAGAAGTCCTAAGCATACAATTGGTGCAGGGGATTTGGTCAGCAGAGGAGTCTTGCCTTCAACCAACAACCAGCAATCAACATCCTGGAATTTTGGGCATCTTGGTTGTCTCTGCAGTGTTGAACCAACCAGCCTTTTAATTTAGATTTAGTTGGACAATGCCAACTAAATGTGGCATACTTGAATCATTAGGGAAGAGCCATGATCTTGCAAGAGTCTTATGAGGTAGATTGATTCCTCCCGTGGGAGAACTTCACATGAAATTTAGAGATATATTGAAGATCAGGGGCACTGGATGTTGACCAGGTTTAACAGTAAAATAAACAGGTTTGTCTAGAGATACAGGGATCCTCTAGTGGAAGCTTTGGAAGATCCCATGGGACTGTGGGATCAGTACACCCGGATTTATTCCTTTCCACTATTGAGAATTCTTTCCTGTCCATTTTACAGAATCAAGATGCAGGGCATTCTGGTGATTCACATTTCGCTGGACTGAGCCAGATAGTTAAAGTATATCAACTTATTACAACTTCTCACAAACTGTCCACATGCTCTTCTATACCAAGTACTGATTTGCAATTCTGCTTTACACTTACTGGTGTTACCTGCATCGGTTCTGAGGGGTATCTTTGAATCAGTGATTCCTGTAATGCTAAAGGCCTAGGAAGATTATTTCCTACAATCAGACATAATTACTTGGTGTGAGCCATGGGGACTACTGAGGAGTTTTTCTGTGGGACAAATATTTTCTTACCTGTTGTTGGGTCTGGACCAGCATTTGGCTTTGAGCACTGTTAAGAAACTGGTTTCTGCCCTTTTTTCTTCTGTTTCATAGATTACTGGGCACTGACTGGGCTTCTGCCATGTAGCTCCTCTCATCCATTCCTCAGCGACTTCAGGAAATCTAAATCAAGTTCTCACTGTTTGAAAAAAAGACATTTAACTTATTAATAACACTCATCCCTATACTCTTACCCACAAGTAGGTGTTGTTTGCAGCCATCTTCTTTGTTAGGGGAGTTTATAAACTGCAGGCCTTATTCTGCAAGAGGCCCTTTCTGGTTATGCATTGGGTCGAAGTAGTTTTGAGGACCAGGACTTCCTCCATCCATATTTGGTCTCTCTGTGTGCATTCTGCAAGATTTCCAAATTCTTCTTAGGCTTTTCAGCAACAAGCAACTTCTCCAAATTTGCATTCTCTAAATACTACCTGGGGTATATTCTGACTTCTATGACCTTGGTTCTTCAAATGACTTGAGCTGCAGGCTTCCCTCAATGGATGAAAGAAAAATTGGGGTATTAGTGCTCCACATATTATCCTCTCTTGCTGTTTACCGAGGAACATAGGTCCTACCCAGCTATGTTTATGAATATGTAGTCATTACTACTTTACTACAAAACTGAGACCAGCTGCTAGTAGGAAGGGTTATCCTGGGCTGACCTGTTGTTTTTTATTTGCAAGTGTCTAATGCTTCTGCAGGCAGCAGAAAAACTCAAAAGTAGAAAGACTTCCATTGACTCCAAGAAAAGTATTTTACAGTGAGTACAGAAATGCTTTTTTTCTATTATAGATATATTAGAGGTCAATCCCTCTCCTAGTTGTCAACAGAACAATTTTTCCACTGGAAGGTTAATCATCACTTGGTCTGGTAACATTTTAAAATTGTGGATTTCTCATCACTCCATTTTTTTTAATCTCCTGATGATAAAGTTGAATTATTTTATGATAGAGAAACAAAAAATCTGTAGAGTACTATTAGGTATATAGGAGTTTTCAAAGAAGATTGGAAAGATAACACAAAACAACAAAATACCAACATAAGATTGCCCAAGACGTATTACAAAGTTACCTATAATGTATTTAAGTATTAAAAATCCTTATATATAAAGGAGACAATTAACTCCGGTGTATTAATCAAAGCAATAAAGGAAAAACACAGAATTACAATCAATAACAAATAAATAACTCTGGGTTGACACCGTGTAAATAAATAAGCTGGGTTTGAAGAAGCTATATGGGTGGTGGCCACTGTATCATGATCCAACTTTTTAGTAACCACCCAAAAACAGCCGGTGGTTACTGGAAAGTGCCGGCAGGGACAGTGGGACCCCTTATCCAACAAGACCACCAAAATACCCTTTAGGTCACTGACCTCTCAGAAAAACAAAAGACAGGAGCTTATGACCTGGACTTGTGAATGTGAATAGTGCATTTAGTATTTAGATAATTCAGATGTCAAACTGTGAAAAAATATATATTATTATCTTATTAATACATTGCTTTATGTCCAGGAGCTGCTATTAGAAACTTCACTAAAATTGATGGTTTTAAGTGGAAAAACTTCAGTGGCTAAATTGCAAAATTCTGTAAATGTACAGGCAGGTACTATAGACCATTAAAGTATAGGTCTGCTTTTAACTAAATTAAGCTAAATTGCACCAACTCCTAAATGTGCTGCCAAGGCAACAATTACAGTAAGTGTGCCCTTTACAATGTGTCAGAGAAATAACTAAAGCCTTTCCTCTTTTTTGGTGTTTTCATTCCAGCATTTCTCTAATACGAAACGGAGAAAAGCTCCAGGCTCAGGATCATCTAATTGTTCAAGAATATCTCGATAAACCATTCTTGTTGGAAGGCTACAAGTTTGATTTGCGTATTTACATCTTGGTCACTTCCTGCGACCCCCTGAGGATATTTCTATACAATGACGGTCTGGTCAGGATGGGGACAGAGAAGTATCATCAACCATCGGAGTCCAATCTGGTGGGTTGTATAACTTATTATTAAGGTTATTAAACAGGATTTATATAGCGCCAACATATTAGGCAGCGCTGTACATTAAATAGGGGTTGCAAATGACAGCGTATACAGACAGTGACACAGGAGGAGAGGACCGTGCTCCAAAGAGCTTACAATTTAGGGGTGGGGGATAACACACAATTGGAGGGGAGATATGTAGTGGTGGGAAGTGGTAAAACTTTTGAATGCAAACCTATTTTGTTTATTCATTTTATTTTATTGTACAAAAACCAGCCATGTAATCTAAGAGCCTTTTTCTGAATCCAATAGTATATATATATATATATATATATATATATATATATATATATATATTTATATTTATTAATATACTATTGGACAAGCAGCGGTACAATATATAATGTAACTCTGTAAAATAAGATGTTAAACAGACCTGTTAAATTTCCTCACATTGTGATAGGAATTGTCAGATAATCATGTCCTTAGGGCAGACACAGTTCCAGACATTTAAATAGTGGAGAAAGAAAGAAACAATAATGTCAGTGAAATTATCTCCACATGTTAGCTGCCTAATGTATGTAATATGCGTGTTCATTGATTCCATTCATAGGCTTGTTGCAGGATTTTTGTGATTTTCTAGTATTTGCTGCTTGGGTACCATATAGGGAATGAGGAGGAAGTACTATTTTCAAAGTTTGTCTTTCTTTTTATAAGCAGCACCTAAGACTTCACCAACCTTCCTTATATCCGTCTGACTTTCTGTTGATGATTACGTGCACATGGATTTATACGGGACCCAGTCAATGGTCCTTTCAGAGAAGCCACTGATTGGCTTACTACTTCCCAAATATATTTCTATATTAGATTGATAGTTCTCCCTCCAGTGATGTGTCCTGCACTTAAAAGGGTAAAACAAGCTCAAGGCTTCTGCAGGCTCTAGACAAAACAGTAAGATTGATGTGAGCAGCTGTACAACTGGCCAAACATACTTACGAGATGTGTTTGCCTCCTCAATTTTCCTGGTCCCCCCAGGGCGCCTGAGATCACAATATTAATATTATTGAACAGTATTTAGTGCTGTACATTTATTAGAAGTTGAAAATAACAGACAGATACAGACAGTGACACAGGAGAAGGAGAGGACCCTGCCCAGAAGAGCTTACAATCCAAGAGGTGGGGAAGCAGCACACATTAAACAATGTTAGGTTACCTAATGGCAGAACTTTAAGAAAAATCCTTTCCCTGATATCCTCTATGGAGTGTGAACCCACGAGCACAGGGCTCAAAACATTTTTGGGGTTTAGGGCTGTCAAACTCCTAGCTGAAAAGTGGGGTAAACTGCTAATCGAGCACAGCCTATGCTCCACTGGTTGTAGCAAAAGAAATACACGAGGTGTCTAATATATAAATGTGTCTATATTATGAGTACCTCTCATAATATATTGTTAGCCCACTAATGATGGAAAAAAAATTAGTGAATATAAAAATGAAAAATGTTTATAATCTTTAATAAAACAAAAGAAAAGTAGCAAAAAAAATTAAAAAAACACACACAAAAGCACGTAAATGTTTGAACACACATGTGCATTGGATGTCCACGTTCCAAATTACAACTGTGTTACATATATGGGATATCATTTCACATGCTGGAGTAAGAGAAAAGATTCTTGGTCCCTTATTTATGGTGAACTCTTAGACTTTAAAGACAGATAAATAAGTGTCACCTATTGAATATTATGGATATACCTCCTATTTAATAGAATATAAGTATATATATATATATATATATATATATATATATATATATATATATATAATATATATATAAATAAGATATATATAAACACTGTATATGCATATTATGCCTCATTAACACTTGCCTTCTCAGACCTTCCATCCCACACTGATAGAATATACACGGCATATGCTGACACAATCAGCATAGCCGTCACTTCATACACAGTAAACACTGAAACGTGCCATATCATCTATTGTAATCAAACATTATAAATGGATACATTTTAATCAGGAACCGTGGCCTTAGCTGAGTTTACTAGATAAACAACCTAATTATGAAAAATGATGGAACATCAGAATCACTGCGAAGATGAAGTTCTCTCAAGTCTGATCCGTCTTTGGGAAGTTCTGTAAAGTCTGAGTAGAAACATCTGGAGATTAGTCAAGGTGGAAGGGTTTTCCTTCGGGATCAATTCATTAACCTGGGATGCTTTAAAGTCAATGTGGCAGAGTGGCGTGCGTATCTGTATTTACATTTTTAGAAAATATAATAGATGGTTGTCATGGCTGAGAGAAGCTGGGTGAGGCTGCCTTCTATTTATCTGACTTTAATGAGGGTGAGATGTTTGAAGGTAACCGTTGTGATTAAAGGTCCTTTACCAATGACGCATGGAATATTATACATTATAAGGGCGCCAGCCATGTCATCTGTACTTGGTGAAAAATAATGGTTAGTCTTTGTGCATTAGACTGGGGAAGATTGCTGAAGTACGGATCAAAGATGGCTTTATCCCAGAAGGTCATTTCAGCTGGTCTTGCTTTAGCTTTATCTAGACTAATGTTTTCCTCCCGACTGGGAATTAAAATATTCAGCAGTGAGATTAATATATAAGTGGTGCCTGGTGCTCTCAGTCAGCCCATGGTCACTCATATATTCTGTATATCCCAATCGAAAGTTTTCCTTGTCATAAAATATAATTATGTCCCTTTCCGAAGAATTTAGGGTGTTCACATATTATGCCTTTGCAGCATTAGGGTCCCATGTTTAAATCTTTACCAGGATACCATCTGCATAGATTTTCTATGCTCCCTCTGTGTTTGTGTGGGGGTCCTTCCACATCCCAAAACATAGGTTAATTAGTTTTCTCACAGGAATTAGCCTTAGACTTTGTTAATGACGTTGGGGAGCGACAGTTAGTGACATGACAATGGACTTCTTAATATGTTGGTGGTTAATAAATACAAGATAATAATAATCAGTGGCCATTCAATCATGTGCAAGACAAAAACCTGTTGTCTCTTTTTTTTTGTATGTGATTTATATATAAGCCCCATTAGTAAGTGGGATGTGCTTTGCTGACCTCCCTCCTCAACATACTAGTTTATTGACACTTATGCTTAATGCTTTTACACCAATGTTTATAGTTGTTCTCTGCAAAATGTATGCAGATCGGGAAGTCAAAAATCCTTGTCTGCAAAACTGTTGCATGTCAGTCACTGAATGTTTTGGAGACAGAGTTTCAGAATGACAGCCAGGTTAATAGCATTGTCAGGGGGTCAGCAATAGAAGACTCCTCTTGCGTCTTTACCGCCGTAGTAGTAAAGACTGAAAGGGAACCCCACAGCCTCCTGGCATACATATGTCACATATCCGGGGAGGCTGCGGGCTGCTCCTTCTGCGCATGCCTGACACTGGGCATGCGCCATTGGGGGCCTTTTTGAAATATAAAAAAAGCCTGATCTCATGGGCAGATGGGTTGGCACTTCTTTTTTTATGTTTTCATGAAAACACACCACCCAACCTCGTGCCTGCGGAATGTGAGGTCAGGTGCCATGAGCTGAAGCTGAAAGAAAAGGAAAGAAGATTGCAATGCCAGCTGTCTAGTTCACGCTGGAAAGAGGAAGGAAGCCTAGATGGCGTGGGACCTACTGGACTGGGTTGTGGAGGGATCGATGGCTTTTCACCAGTTGAACTGTCGGCTACATAACAGGACAAAAATGATAGTCTAATATTTGTCATATTTCTTCCCTAAAATATTCCAAAGATGCTCCCACTCTAATATTGGTTTTTAGATTACATTTAATTAGTTCCTGCACTTTGCAGAAGATTATTGCTCTTAGTCTATACTAAATAAATATTGTAGCATATATTTAAACTTATCTAGATTAAAATAAGAAGTCATATCTTTTCTCCACATCATATTTCTGTATCTAAACCCTAACAATCAACCTTTATTAATTGCTCCATTTTCATCTATTAAATATACAATTGAAACAATTTAAAAAAGCAGAATATTAGCTCTTGATTTTGTTAGACATTCTGTTTGGTCCCGTAAACCTCTTTTGTCTAATTAGCTCTTTCAGTTCTTATCTTGGAATTACAGAATAATTAGACTTTATGATAGATAGAAAAAGACAGGTAGGCAGAACAACAGGGCTTAGGAACTGGGTGACTTTTTGGCATATCAGCAGGCACTTTTTCTGTAAAGAAATAAAACATAGGAAATGACACAGATGGAATGCATATATTGCAGGTGACATACAATGGAACTCCAATTTCCAATGTATAGCTGCATCCAACACAAGAAGCACACACTTACCGATGAACACTTGGTGGCAGTCTAGTCCCATAGAATACCGCCAGGGCTTGCAAGCTGTGTGTAATCACCGGCTGCATTTGACTGATTGCTTACCTTGAAATATCTGGCAAAATTCAGTTGTACATTTCTCATTCTCTGTCAGCCTGGATCTCGCTTACACAAGTCACCAATTAACAAGTGCGTTTCCATTTTGTATATAAACACGGTGTCAGAAAACGGACAAAGACGCTGTCCATACCAGGTTTGGATAATCACACAGCTGTAATGTAATTAGAAGTTCTTATAAGATCTTCATGGCGGTGTGTCTCCATTATTCACAGTAATATATTTAGAAACTGTTTGTTTTAACTAGTCCCATGAAAAAAGCGACAGCTTTGGTTTTGTTTAACTGTTTCTTTTTTTTTCTCCATTTTTTGTTTTCTGTGTTGAAATTCAATGCCACGTTTAAAGGTTATATCAACCGCTGTGAATATGCAGATTTAAAAGGCAACTCCAGACTATAGGTTACTGGGTTATCAGGAGACTGCTCAGTCATTAAATATCTGGCAAGGATTCTAAATGTTACAAAGCTTAAAGGAAAACATTGGCTATGTTGGACTTAATAGAGAAGAATTGTTAATGAGGATTTTTAAGAATCTGAATTTCCACATTAAAAATAAACTTGTGCTGAAGAGAGCAGCAGGGGAGAGAATGAAAGATTAAAGCTAGAGTAAATGATTTCATTGTCTGTTTTGTTCGATGGGCCGTTTATCTAATTTCTATGGGACCAGCACATGATGATCCCACATTGCTGATCCCTCAAGGGGTAAAATCAACTCAAGAGCTTTAAAAGCCTGTTCTGATCAATATCATTCTCTACTCTGGGAGTTTTAGCATGCACAGCTCTCCTATTCCCATCTGATTTCTCCTGCCTGCATGACTGGCAGAGACCAAGGTGCGTGTTTATGTTAGGGCCGGGCAACAGAGCCATCAGAGGGCATTCACGTCATGCTGGCATGTCTGCAAGCTAAGTAATGTCTGTAAGCACCATAAGGATCCATTCACATTGTGTGGGTTGCAATACACACATCATTAAAGCAGGCCACATCTGTTCACAGCACAGCCATTGGGCTGCGGTATACATGTATATGTATTGTGCGTCAGGGTTCCATTTACAATGGCAATGCAGTGTACTAACTCGAGTTGAAATTACCCCTTATTGAAACGGTTTGCTTTGATGCCTGTGCACTAGCCCCACATTTGCATTTCTTACTCCCATGTTGCTCAGTTCACCTGTGGAAGTAAAGAAGAATCCCATACTTCTGGGTATGCCAGGACATGTGGCTCACTTCACGTACACTATTACTTGGAGATTGACTTAGTGTTTGGGGTATTAAAGAAGCCGGTCTTTTGCTCCTGGTGCTGGAACAGAGCAGCAAGGGCAGAGACAGGAAGATAGGCAGCATTGGAAATGGACATTAAAGTCAGTTAGTTAAATTACTCTGCATTAGCAAAGCACAGATTTTTTTTAAATTATCCTTTCTCAACCTTTACAACATGGGAGAACCCTGGAAATAGCTTTCAGGTCTTAGGAAACTACTGACAAGAATATTAATCTTTACAATCAGTGGCAAGAATGTCACCCTAAAGCTGGGTACACACGTGCAATAATTATTGTTGGAAACAAATGACTAATGACCGTTCGTCCGATAATCATTAACAAAAAACGTGCACAACGACGCCGATGAACAAGGATTACCGTAGGAAACGAACGACCGCCCCAGTGGATCTGATTGGGCGACAATTGTTCGCTATCTATTGTGTGTACGGTCGTTCAGTGATCGTGGATAGTTCTGCAATACACTTTCTCTTTTACATGTCACTTCAATCAAACGATCGTATCCAGCCTGTGTACATTATTGGTGGATTATATTTGAATGTTCGTATTGTTACAGCATGTACAGAATTGTGCACAATACGATTGTTCAAAATATTCGTGCATAATCGACAATTTTTGCACGTGTGTACCTAGCTTTACAGTTAGCCGAAAAGATCATTGGTGTCCGTGGTAAATGATCTGAAAGGTACAATCTGCTCATTGCTTAGGAAGTCATAGCAACCTCTGGAGGAAACCTAAGGTTCCACTGAGCCCTGGTTGAGAAACATTGGTTTATGTTGTTAAATAGTTCAGCTTTAGGGATAGGTGTATGTGCTGTTATTCTCTTGTAGCCTCTCCTTATACAGAAAGATTTCAGTCAAGCAGTAATACTCCTATAAAGGTCCATCTATGCCCTGCTGGATCTCCGCACACATTGTCCAAGCTGCTGTAGCAAGGTAAAACCATGAGATGACAAAGCCTTTATTTTTTTTTACTATTAAGCAATGAATTCAGGCAGCAGATAAGGCGGCTCCTCAACCTGACATTTCAGAGAATACAAGTACATACTAAAAATGTAATCAACATAAAGCTGTGCATCTTTCTTGTAATTAGAAGTTTCCTAAAAATTCTTTTATTATCGATCTACTATTATAATACAGTAGTCCTCCTATTGTTGCGGGGGTTACGTTCCAAAACCACCCGCGATAAATGAAAATTCACAATAGACTAAAGCCACCCCCAATTGCGTTTTGTTTAGGCTGTAAATTACCCCCCACTCTCTCTAAACATAAGTAGAAAAGATTTGCAGGCATATAGCTAGATGACTTTTGGGTAAATTCGTAGAAATATCACATTTATAGTGAGTACTGGATGTACTGTACGGTGCGGTACAGTAGTGTAGCCTGTGGTTATTTTTTCAGAATAAAAATCTGTGATATACTGGGACCGCAGTGTATGAACCGCTATATAGTGGGTGATAACTGTAATAAAAAAGAATACATTAGAATATTTTAGACATCCTTAATTCTATATTCTAATTTTAATTCTTTATTCTAATCTATCTGCATTGTAGTAGCAACAGGCTGGGGATGCCTGACCTGTTCCCAGAACACCCAATCACTTGAAGAAGGGAATATTAGAAACATCATTACCAAAACTATTGAAACAACCTTGTAAACGGCAGCTATACTTAAACAATAAAAAATACATACTAGGCACTCTGATTCTGAAATGTTGACTTGTTTTCAGGTTTTTCCAAAGTGCACTGTTGTCCAAGAAAGAATAGAGTCTGACAAACAGAAAATGATTTTATATTTGTTGTTATTGAGATATAAACATAGAATAAACAGGTGCCATCATTTGATCATAGGTGGGTCACTGCTGCCCTCCATGCAATTTCATTTTTTAGACTTATGGCAGCCACTCACTCTCCTACTGTACAAAACTACTGATGACAAATGTAGCAAGATGTGAGTCCATTGATCAAAATTGTATAAACAGCATTAAATTTCAATTAAGAACTAAGACTCAGAGTTCAACAAATGTTAACCCCAAGAAAATTCCTGAGTTCTTCTTTTAAGTTTGCTTAGATTTGTCTCTAAGACGTGTAAATTTGGAGAAATTTAGACCAAACTTACAAGGAGAAAATCTATCAGCATCAGCAGGGGGCTTTTAAAATAATTCTGATTAGAAAAAAGTATAGACAGAAAAAATAATTTAAACATCATAATATATTATTTTCTTCTTACCCAACCCCCTGTCTATGGACCATCAACTCTCCCAGTTGGCCCTTTAATGTGATGAGAAGCCTCATTAAACAATTAAAAGGTGGGAGGGTATGATGCCAACCTTGACTGTTATGTCAAGATCAACATATGTTGTTTTTATTAATATTATCTTGTATTTATATAGCACTGACATATTAAGCAGCTCTACAATAGTCATGTCATGAGCTGTACCTCAAAGGAGCTCACAATCTAATGTCCCGATCATAGTCATATGTTTTTAACACAGTCTAAGGTCAATTTAGGAAAAAGGCAATTAACCTAACTGCATGTTTTTGGAATGTGGGAGGAAACCAGAGTACCTGGTGGAAACCCACGAAAACACGGGAAGACTACAAACTCCTTGCAGATAGTGTCCTGGCTGAGATTTTAACCTAAGACCTAGCACGGCAAAGGCAAGGGTGCTAACATATATATAGTTTACGCTTCCTAGACCTCTGTACCTGCTGACTGGTATGGTGTATTGGTGCATCTGGAAGGCATTGAACTAATTTAAATTAACAGTTTATGTGTTGGGGGTTGTGATGCTCAAAAAAATTGTTGAACATAAAGGGGACCACAATGTGTATGCACACACCTCTGATTGTTTGCAAAACTTATTTCCAGCAGACCCTCTTGACAAAGACATAGACAATACCTAAGTATATCTACAGTTAGAGGTCTGGTTGGACCCGCTGGCATTGCTCAGTGCAGTGCAGGGGCCCCTGTTTTGTCTGTTGAGTGTTCACATTGCATTACAAGATGCTAGTTGGAGAGCCAGAACTGTGACTTGGAGTAGACTATGGCTGCTCTGGGGGAATGAAGGAATTTTTAAAAAAAATTAAAAATATGGCATGTATCTCATGGCATGACTTGTTGCTCATAGCATAGTTGCCCATTTCTGGCCACAAAAAGTGAGGGTAAGTTAACAGATTGTATTGATTCCATTCTGTAAATCTGTAGAGCAGGTGCACTGTTTGCGCTGTCAATAGCGTCACCCTAGAACCCTCTCTAATCATTTTATACACTGGAGTAATTTGTTTTTAGACTCCATCAATGATTGTGGTAATCACTGCACAAGCGTAGATTAAAAAGACTGGAGCGAATGGACACGTCCAAGATTGGACAGATGGAGAGGTGTAATTGTGTAAAAACATTTTCTCTGGCACATGAAACGCTGCTGATGATGACAGTTGGATGTCATATCGCTGGGAATATGCTAATATGCAGCACTAATTCTTATTTTCCTGTAATTATTGCTTAGGTGAAATTTACAACTCGCCGGAACGTAACGTTTTGATAAATGAATCAAAATATTGTGCTTTGAAATGATGATGAGGGTGCTGTGCCATTGGCTGAGTTTCTAGGAACGTTCTGAATAAATTGTCAGATTGCACATTTGTTTTGAGTTTAGTCTTCTGATTCCGCTGTGTTTCCATGGCACTTTGGGAAACAGACTCTGGGTCTAGCCATAGGTCTCCCTTCATCTCTTTCAGAACCAGTTGTACATGCACCTGACAAACTATTCCGTCAACAAACACAATGAGAACTTTGAGCGGGACGAGACGGAAGACCGAGGTAGCAAACGTTCCATCCGATGGTTTACCGAATTCCTACGTGCCAATGACCATGATGTGGCCAAATTTTGGAATGACATTTCTGTAAGTAGTACTTTCTTTTAGGGTATTTAAAGATCCCATATTTAATCTGAATTCCCAGGACCATTTACCTGTTGTCACCTTTTTTCTGAGCACTCTTTCTCTCCTTTTTGGATTTTTTTTTAAGGTCAACTCCAGGTACACAGCTAATCAATATGTATATATTTATATATATATATATATATATATATATATATATATATATATATATATATATATCTTTCACCTGCCAAAGGTTTTGTATTTCTGTCCATCCAACCTTTAGAATAACCAGTCCTACCACACAGTGCAGCCATTCTGGAAACAAAAAGACCTTACTGTTTCATTTGCATTCAGTTAACACATTCAAGTTTTGCTCCTTCCCTACTTCCTTACTAGACATTGAAACAGCAGATTCGTGAACTTACGAGGTTCACTTGTGCAGTTCACTTAAGAGATAATTGTTTCTTTGTACTTCATCTCCTTCTTCTAGTTATAGCCCTATTTGATCCTGCAGCAGGTATGGGTAAGAAGGGCAGAAGAAAGGGGTAAAGCTTAAAAATATGGCCTGGAGGTCATCATTATTGGTACACAAGTGATATATTTTAGATCTCTTTACCTTCTTTCACTAGGAATTAGTGGTGAAGACTCTAATAGTAGCGGAACCTCATGTCCTCCATGCTTATCGTATGTGTCGACCTGGCCAACAACCTGGTAGCAACAGCGTCTGCTTTGAAGTGTTGGGCTTTGACATCATTTTGGACAGAAAGCTGAAACCCTGGCTACTTGAGGTATGATCCATTCAACTATACTGTTAATACAGAATTTTGTTTTTGGGGAGTTTGGTGCTGTTGGCTTACAGTGGTGGTGGGGTCTTGGTGCATGTAGCCTTGCCCTAGCCACTCTTGCTATTCATTTGCTGGCAACCCTTTATTAGGATCAAACTGCATAAAAAGTTTTTGCAAGAAGTAGCAATTGATTGTTTAGCAGATAGATTTATTGGCTCCCCTTGAGCTAAGATAAGCAAGTAGCTTGTAGTTGCTATTAGGCATGCAGGATGGATCACCAAGAAATTCTTCTACATGCTACTTGTGTGGCTTACTCTTTATGTGTTCCACCTTTTACATAGTGACAGTCAAATTGACTACAAGTCTACCAAATTCACCCAAAAATATAAAAAAAAAGTGAAATGAGAAACTTATACCCACATCTGTTTCAGAAAAAGCAAAAAAAACCCACTTATAAGGCTTGGTTTAATTTGTTGCAACAGGAAAAACAAAACTCCATTCTGATCCTCAAAGGCAATTGGACATTCCCCAAATCAATAATCTCTAGCTTAAACAGCAAAATGATCTAACTAGAACTAGAAGAAGTTTCTGTATGTGGAATGCAAAGAGTCCCCTCTTATCCTTTGCAATGACCTCGACAGCTATATATATATCAGGTGATCATATCCCCCCTTTAAATGCCTCTTCTACATAAATTCAGTTTGGCTAATGTACACTTTATCGTGTGTTTTCTTGTTTGTTTTTCATTGTGCTTTCTCAACTTTCACATTTTTTTGTGTTTTGATGTCAAAAGCTGAACTCCACGTTCCAGATAGGGTTCGACTAATGCTTTGTGCTTTTTTTTTATCAATATACACCTTGCTATTAATCACATAGGATTTTAGCAGCAGGACTGGGTTTCTGAAAATCAGCCTTAATGAAGTCACAGGCGTCACAGGCGTCACAGGCGTCACAGGCTGACTTTATAACTACAGACACATTGGGCCTGATTTATTAAAGCTCTCTAAGGCAGGAGAGGATACAGGTTCATCAGTGAACCTGGGTGATCCAGCAAACCTGGAATGGACCTGGTCCAGGAATAAAAACATTTTCTAACAAATAGCAAATACCTTTTAGGAAATCCATTCCAGGTTTGCTGAATCACCCAGCTCTATGGGTTTCATGGGTTTGAATCCTTGAAAAGAATTGTCAAACTAGAGAAAGAAGCAAGGCAGAGTGTGGAAACCATGTATGTCCACTGGTTTTTCTTGGTGTTTAAAAAAAAAGGCAGAGGCAGTATAATTCACAAAATTTTAAATGAAATATACTCTTAGTTTTTTTCCCTTCACATACTGGTTAACTAAATGACAGTATGCTACAACTTTTCATACTTTCTTGTCCTGCACCAGTGAACAGTCATGTGCTAAAAGATTTATAACACTCACATTCCAGTACCAGCAGCTAGCAATCCAACAAAACTGGTTAACAGCAAGGCTTGTCAGGACCGGAAGGAGACACACTCCACTGATAACTGCATGTTATATTTATTTTGATTATTATTATCCTTTTTTAGTCTTTTTTAATCAATAGCAAAAATATATACAACACCAGTGTTAAAAAGTGATATGTATGGTGACACAGGATACCAGTAATAAGCATTCCATGGACCAGCAGTAGGTGCAATAATAATAAAGGTATGTGACACTCAAGAAAGGCACGTGCTAATGCAACACCGACCAAGTATACTCCCCAGAATTTTTTCTGGGGAAGATACTGTGAGTGGGTGGTGTGACCCAACTTTTCAGTACCCACCAAAAAACAGCCATGTGGTTACTGAAAAGTGCCAGGTGGTGCGCCCGGCTAAAAGGGCCTGGGGAGAACACTGCTAACCACTGGCTTCTGATTCATTTCACCCTCAGAGAGGACTTACTCAAAGAGATTAATACCTGCCTGTTGGTGAAATGTGTCAAAAGAGGATCTAGTGTAATTCTCAAATAATTAGGCTGATTTCACACTGGCAGTTAGATTGCAGTGCGTTTACCACTTCCTCTTGCCAGGGTTGCCTGTCCCATGGGGAGATACTACATGTAGTTGCAGCCCCATAGCGAATTATTAGGGGTGGTGGGGAGTGGTACTGGATAACTATCACATGCGCAGATGCTAGTTCTCCAGGAACTATTTGAGCAGCTTACAAGGTGCCAGCCATGGGGAGCTGCATGTAATCTCGCAATGTAAAGGCAATGTAGTAGCGCAGTTTGTTTCTCTTTTTTACGACTAAATACGTATTTTATTAAACTTTCTTTTTAAATAGCATATCTGACATTCACAAAACATTCTCTGGTGGAGAATCAATCACTACCATTGAAAACACATGGACTTGGAGTATACTCCAACAGAGAATGTTGGATAATTGCCAGATTCACTGTTTTAAAAATGTATTACTTAAAGTTTTCAATGCAAAGTTAAACTGTTTTTAGGTTTCCCTAAATGTCCCTTCAAGTACATTTCCCAATCAGAAAGCATAATAGAACACTGACAGCATTAAAAACCAAGGATTGAACCTTTTCCTGTTCCATAACAAGCAAAAAAAAAAACAAAAACATTTGTCACTTGTATTCTAATATTTGTTGTCAGGGTGGTTCAGTTTAGACTTTTTTTTTTGTGTTAACTAGCTGCTAAGTGTGCTATATGCAGCTTTACTTTGCTAGCTATTAATGTGAGCAGTTGACATTTTTACTTTGCCTGTGTGGACATACACCAAGGTTCCTTGCATGCATTTGAGTAATGTTAGGCTTTGGGTGTGTTGCTATATCATCAGACCAGGCCACCTTCTTACACGGTCTGTAGTCTGGTTCTTACTCCTACATGGTAAGCATTTTGTCAGTGGACAGGGGTCAGAACTCAGATTTAGGTGTTTGTTTATCATGTGATACAGCAGCTTCTCTGCAGAATTGGGCCAGGCATTCTAATCTCTCAGTGCACCCTAATCAGTGAGCCCAGGGCACCCATGGCCCAGTCGCTGTAGACAGGTTGTCCTTCCTTAGACCCATTTTAGTAGGTACTAACCATGGCATTCCAGGAACACGATCAAGCCATTTTGGAGATACTCTTCTGACTATGATCCTAATATTTACCTATTTTTCTTATTTGCAACACATCAGCTTCAGAAACTGTCTGTTCACATGCTGCCCAATATATTCTGCTTTATGACTGGTGCCTGTAATGTGATAATCAATGTTATTAATTCCCCATGTCACTGATTTGGGCTGATTGGTATTTTTAAACTGCAAAACTCAGATAGTATAAAGTTCCATAAGAAGATGTATATACTTCTCAAGGCGAGTGGCTCATCCCAGGCTTTGCTGCAGAATCCTTGGGTGGTGATCTGGTTGATTGCACTCGGGCAAAACAATAAGAAAAAGAAATGAATCACTAAAGACTGCAGCAACTATTCTGAATTTGTTTTGGATAGCAGTAGGAGGTCACCTCTGACACATCTTGTAATAAAAAGTGCTTTTTCATAGATTGTGGGTACATAAAAACAAACCTACACTGAAAAAAAATATTTGATTCCATACGTCTATGAGCCAACTTTGCAACAGGTGACCTTTTAAATGACCATGCGGCATTCAATGTTAGATACCAAGGGTGTGAGGGGCAGACTGTCCAGACCACTTTTAAAGTAGTACTACACCTATGGAATTGCAAGCAGACTGGTCCTTTATTGCAGAAGGGACAGTCTGTGTTTGATCCACAATAAAACAAACCTAAGCTTCTCTATAATATACACTAAACTGTGCATGTGCAGCTCAGTGTACGATCCTGGCGTGCATCATTCTGGACTGGTCAATCAAGTTGACCAAAGATTCCAAACCTGACCAGGATCGAGTTGGAGCAAGGAGAGGTGCGTTTACCTTAAAAATTGCAAACATGCAGGTAGGTTTATTTTATTTTGTTTTATAGACATTGCCTGCCCTCTTCTGCAATAATGAACCTTCCTGATCTCATTTTATTTACTTTTTTTTTTATATTTAGTTCTACTTAAATCTAGCCCCACATTGACGTGTAATTGAGCACTGATGCTAAAATACACAATAAAATATGCCATGACTAGCAATTCCTTCTTGTTCTGTTCCCAGCTTCAGGTCCAGACAAGGCAGAGACTGCAGCCACCTAATTACAGCTTTTGAGTTTCAACCTGTTAACAAGCAGTGACCTGCAGCAATCATGAATTACATTTAAAAGGTAAAAAGGTAGCTGGCCTTAGAAAATATTATAAATCTGGCCCTGGTCAAGGGTGACTCCTTCCACTATTATTAAAGAAAAGCTGCTTTAACCCTGATTGCAGGAATTAATTTCCTTATCTGTCAGACAGTCAAGTTTTAAACCAAACTTTGTAGAAGGTCCATGGCATAGCAGTGTGGCTTTCCGAGGATTTTTAGCATTTTGTTAACAATTGAGACTTTGTGCTTTTTATATGCCAGCTAGTATTGAGTGCTGAGAATTTTTGGTATTCTCTCCATATTGAGTTCTTGCCTGTTCTGTGTACTGCCTTGCCCATGTGCACCTTTCATTCTTTTGCTTGTTTTCAGCTAATCTGAGCCATTTCCCTTTTTACTTTGATATGGTGATTCCTGTAAGCTTGCCATATTTTTTTTATTACAGGGCATATGTAAGCTTAGTAAATTTGCAATGGGGAGCTTGTGACGCTTTTAGCTCCTACTACATGTAATATTTTACGATAACTAGCTATAATGGCCCGTGTCTACATGAGCTAACCTTTGGTCTTAGGAAATAGCAGTATGCAGAGAATATATTTCAGTGTGGAATAATGACCATCCATTTGGGCGATTTTGTCCCTTTAATGCATTAATGGAAAGGCTTAATGGCCTGGATTCCTGTAGGAAGACTATGGGGAGAACATTACATTCTTGGATCTCTTCCTCCCCTTGTTAGCTGCCAGTTTTACCAGTCTAATACTGTAATCATTTGCAAATTTAAATGCCATAATTAGAGACAGCACATGCTGGGTACATTTGTATCAGCTTCTATGAGTACTTTTAATTATGCATGTTGACATAATGATTAAAAATAGATTTTCGCTCAGGCGGCATTGTTTGGTTTTACAGTTAAATCTGTTACCCGTGTCTGTGTTGTACGAGCTTGCTTTGTGATGTTAATTAAAGCCTAAGAAAAGGACAGAAATTGGTTATTGAATGGCACTTGTGAGTCGGCTTCATTACCAGACACACATCTCATTACAGAATGATGCCAAGCAGGGGTGGATATTACCTATTGAAACCTCGTCACCACTGCTCCGAACCAGCACCTGTTTTTTTTTTTGCTGATGGTTAGCTTTTCGGCAGGTTGATGCTATGGCTGAGACACCTATGGGGAGTCAAAGGAAGGAGCCATTTTGGGACTTGATCATCCGGCGCTATGAACTGCCATGAAATGTCTTTGTGGTGCTGAAATTCACCCATCCAGTGTAGTAGTATGCAATACCTGATCAGTTTTAAGAACAAAGGCAATAAAAAGACATAGGTCCTGATTTATTAAAGCTCTCCAAGGCTGGAGAGGATACCTTTTCATCAGTGAAGCTGGGTGATCCAGCAAACCTGGAATGGATCTGGTCCAGGATTCAAAACCTTTGCTAACAAATAGCAAATTACTTTGAAGAAATCCATTCCAAGTTTGCTTGATCTCCTAGCTTTGCTCATGAAAGTGTATCCTCTCCATCCTTGGAGAGCTTTAATAAATCAGGACCATAGTGTTGATGTCTATCTTTGCAGCTGACCTATATTCCAATCTTAAGGATACATTGGGGCTGATTTAATAAAGAATAAAGGCTGTTGCACATGGCAAAGTAAATATTTTCCTTCTAAGGGATATTTCACTTCACCTATTAAATAAGGTGATGCTCAGTTGACTTCAACCTGTCAATCATGTGCTAGAAATATGTTTTTTAATTGTGTTTTTTCACATTTCCTTGCAGCTGATTGGGTATTTTTTGGAAAGTGAATTCACACTAAGCCAGGTGCATTTTGCCCTTGCAGGATCGAACATCACCTTGATAAGTGAGCAGCCTAAATTCCTTTAGTAAATCACCACCAAGGTGATAGTATCTCTAGACAGGTGACAGTATCCCTAGACAGAGCCCCCAACCTTTATATACTTACCTTTCCTGCCCTCCTATGCAGCACCTTGTTCTTCAACAGCCGGCCTGAAGATTCTGATCTTCTGGATATGTAGGAGTATGTGTCCAGCTCCCTTGTGACAGTTTCCCGGCTTGGTAGCCAAACACTAGGTCCACGCACTGTTACACAACCAGGGAAGTAACATCGGTGCTCTTCTACGTCATCACACTTAGTGCAGGCTGGAATGGAGCAAGGGGCTTTCAATGAATGAAGATAACATGAATATTGTCCTTTAAAGGATTGCAATACACTTTCTCACATGCAACGTTGGGAAGCAGAATTAAATATAACTATTAATGATGCAACTTGGGAGTACATATGGGTATCTACTGCCAAATCCATATCGCTACATTGGAAAATTCCTCTATTGGTGGTACCTCACACCATCTTGGATACCCAAATTTGTTCCTGGGTATTTACCACTATGCTTCAGGGATTGTGTGTATAAGGGTAATATGACCTATATTTGGTGATCCTATATTTGGTTGTCCTATATTTGATGAAATTGTGGATCAGAGTCTATAACCTTATTCGTACTGTGTTACACATTGATTTTAGACAGAACCCCCTTGAAGCTCTATTGAATACGCCCATTCCTGGGTGTCTGGAACACATTAACAATGGATAGGTTTTAATTTTTGTTCCACTAGACTGACTATCACATGTTTCTGGAAGACCCCCTCTCACAGTTACATGGCAGTACAGCAGAGGGTCAACGGTATTATGATCAAAGAGAAGCTAACCTCTATTGCTCAGGACAGGCATGCCAAGTTTTTGGCTGTCTGGACCCCTTGGATAGATTACGTTGACCTGAGGGCGGATACTCTTTCTATATAATGCTGTTTTATGTCCCTCCCCTGGGGACTACTTCACCCTTCCATACTTCACTCTTTCTTCTCTTCTTCCTAACTTTCTTTCTCGCTCTTTTCTGTCGCTTTCACCAGTTTGTTTCCCACAACATTTTCAGTGAGGTGGTTTTACACTTGCAAATGAAAAACGTTCCTTAAACAATGTTAGATATACTGATGACTTAAAATGTTTTGAATTGCACTGGATATTTGTCCCCCCTTTTTTTGCTAAATAATGGAATGTTGATATTTGCATTATTTACTAGTGGTACTGTAAAATCGTTCTGAATTGTCCTTTGTCAATGTTTTATGTACTAATATGTGTCTAATACGTAAAAACTATTGTAATAGAAGATAACATGGGCTTAGACGAAGTGACTTGTTGTTTCTGCTAGTAGGTCTGTTAATAAGAAACTTCTGTAGAAAAGTTGATTCTGCTGTGAAATACCTGAAAGATTTGTTATCCCCAAGCTGGTGATGTACCTTTATGGTTGGCTTGACTTCAAACTTTGCTCTCCTAAATAGCTATGGCCACCATTGGAAGCCAACACTTCTAGATTTGTTGGATGCCTGGTCTTCTGTTGTGTTCCATGATTCCTCCTGCCTTCTTCTAAATCACTACTGTGTCCTGTAGGTCACAAACGGCTGAGGACCATCATTCTTTCAACACTGACTGGTTCACAGCTATTAAATTACATGAGTCAGAGCTTCTCCAATGCCAGATACTAGGAATTCATATTGGCTCCGGACACTGAACCTCCACTGAACTAGTTGTGTTAGACATTTTGGATCCAAAATGCATCCAACATACCACTGATATCTTAATGTCAATGTTTTGTGCATAATATTTGTATTTAAAGCTCAATTTACTAAACTATAATTATTGCCAACATTTTTTTTAACCAATGTGAGCCAATGACAACTGAAAGTGATAATGACATGGCTGAAAATAGTATTTCATATGGCACTCATGGCTAAAGATTAGATAATTGAGCCTATTTCAAAAGGTTCAACTGCATAGTCATATGTACTTGTTTCTTTTTTTGTTTTGGTCGGGACTAAATGGCACTATCATGCAATTTTAACAATAATAAAGCTTAGATGTCCGGGCCAATTTTTGCAGCATCAGTATTGGGTCTGTTTATGAAAGTCCTATATTTGCTGAAACATTCCATGGTGGAGGATCTTCCCTGGTCTATGTGTTTCAATGGCAGGGCGGCTATAGTAATCGCATGATTGGGAACCACTCAGATTATAGTGATCACATGATTGGGAACCATGCTGACTGTAGTGATTACTAGATTGGGTACCACGTTAATTGGCTGTCAGTGGTCAGTGGAGTCAGTGTCAGCCAGAAAGGGTATCCACCAGCGGTGCAAAGTGACAACCTCTCACTCTCAAAGGGTACATTTTTATTAGAATATTCTTTGAGGATGTTTAGTTTTTAGACAGGTTCATGCTATGGTAGAGCCACTTATGAGGAGTCAAAAAAAGGAGCTTTTGGGGCCTACTCATCTGTCTGCCATGCAATGTCTTTATGGTGCAGAAATTCACCCTTTCATATTAGAACTGTTCAG
Source organism: Pyxicephalus adspersus (assembly GCF_032062135.1). Lineage (NCBI taxonomy): Eukaryota > Metazoa > Chordata > Amphibia > Anura > Pyxicephalidae > Pyxicephalus > Pyxicephalus adspersus. The sequence goes on along the minus strand of NC_092865.1, from coordinate 14,496,351 downwards.
GCAATACCAGTTCATAGTGTTGATGTCTACTTTGCAGCAGACCTGTAATCCAATCTTAAAGCGGACCTATTACCAGAACTTTTACTTTACATAAAAGGGTAGACAACTCTTTTATATAAAGTAAAAATGAATTTATATATTTTCTTAGTTTTTTTAACCCATTTTTTTTTAACAGTTGTGGCGATAAAGACAGAATGGGAGCGCTGATCCTCCTGGGATACCCACGCCACACATCCCAGGAGGCTTGTGGCTGCTCCTTCTGTGCATGCTCGTCTTTTTTTTCCTGTAATGGGGGAAAAATGCCAATCTCACACGTGCGCAGTGAGATTGGCACTATATTTTCCCCTTTTCCAGTAGGCTACATTATCCGATCTTGCATGATCGGGAGGTAGATGGCAGTGCCTGGCAGTGCAGAAAGAATGGTGAATGTGAGTTTTTTTGTTTTTGGTTTAGTTCAGCTTTAAGGCATTTAAGACATTGGGACTGATTTACTAAAGGATATAGACCAGGCATGGGCAAACTACGGCTCGCGCGCCGTACATGGCCAAATACGGTTGTTTCTCAGACCCTTTGTGTGTTCCTGGCCTCTGGCCGGTGCCACCCCGAGAGCCTCAGAACATGTCCCCCATTGGTATCCCAGCTCGTGGAGGTGGGCAGGCTGTGTCCCTGCACACAACCCACCCACTCTCCCATCACAGGTTCAGATCTGCGATGGGAGAGTGGGGGGGTTATGCTGTCATGACGTCAGGTTCAGTGGCATCATGATAGCATATCCCCGCCCTCTCTTCCATCAGCCCGGCCCCTCTTTCAAATTTTTTATTGTGGTCATTGACTGAAAAAGCTTGCCCACCCCTGATAGAGACTGTTCACATATCATGGGTCATCAGGCTAGGTAACAAACAACAGGCAGGCAGGGTTTCATTGAGTAAATATAAAATATTGCAATATTTTCATCTTTCAGGCAAGTGGAGCTTTAGCTGGTAAACTGCTGTCCTCTCTCTTTAGACTGTGTTTTGGGAATCCTTTGTCATGAATTAAATTAAAAACTTAATTGTAAAACAAATTGTAAATGATACAGTGTACTCCTGAGAAATGTTGTTAAGCTGGGTGGAAAGAATCTGTAGGTGGATGGTGGCCCCTGTATTGTGACCCAACTTTTAGTAAGCACCCAAAAACGTGCCTGGTGGAGCGCCCGGCTAAGAGGGGCTGGGGAGAACACTATGATATCTAATGTATAATACTAAAAAGGTTTAAAACATCAGTTTCCAAATGATTAAAAAAAAATTGATCAAAAATCACCATAGTTTCTCTTTTAGGGAACCCTACATTCGGTCCATGACCCTTTGTTTCCTTTGTACAATTGTCTTATTTGAAATATTGCTTCCTCTTTTTTTAATTGAATCTTTTCTTGTCTATTTTTATCTGTTCAGATCAATCGTGCTCCCAGCTTCGGAACAGATCAGAAGATTGACTATGATGTGAAGAAAGGAGTTTTGCTAAATGCGTTAAAACTTTTGAACATAAGGTAACTGGTTTCATCCTCCCGTTTCTGTAATGAGCGTGTCCGGAGAGGGGGCTACAGGAGATGGCAATACACAGAGAACCATTTCATTTCTGACTTTCTTGTTACCTACAGAGGCTGATTGGACATCAGCAGTTGTACATGTGCAGAAAACTAGTTTCTGGACCATGAAAAGGCATCTGATATGAAGAGATGAAATCTACAGTCTTTTTAATACAAGTCTGCTATATATATATATATATATATCCAGGGATGCATCTATGTAACGTTTATGGTATTATTTATTATACAGGAATAAAATTGATTATATGGGAATACATTGTTGGAAACTGCAAACCCTGGACTTTGTTTTCTATTTTGGGTTGCACAAACACACAATGGAACAAAATACCCGTTGATTTTGCTTTAATTCCATTGAGTTGCTATCTTTCTTTTTCTGTCACAATTCATTGTTTAGCCCTTTCCAATTATCAACCCAATAATGAGGCCTTCCTAATTCATTTTTACAAAACACAGTCCTGCGTTGTTATACAGATCAAGGGGAGTTTGTACTCTCAACACACTTTCTGCTATAGGGTGACAATGTTGCTTCTCCAAAAAAAAAACAAAAAAAAAAAACAATTTAGTGAGTGAGCATTGTCACCCTAACACATAAATGGCGCTATTGGCAGGTAAAAATGAAGAGAAAAAAAGTCTAAAAGCTAATGTATCCACCACATCTATGGACTGATAAGCTGTAATAGATTACTTTGTCGTTAGCTTTAATACAATATCTAAACTCACTGCATCAGCATGTGATGCATACTTTTGTCTTTAAAGCAAGGAATTAAATTTAACACTTTAAATATGTTAAAAAAATTGGAAATAAAGGAATGAGCTAATATACATTTTCGGCATTTGCATCAGCAGCCATTTTCCCCGCAGCCATCCTTTCATGAAATCCGTCTAGATAATTGGCACATGGGGTAGTAATGGTTCATTAGCCTTTTGTTGTATTGTATTATTTAGTATTCCGATTTGCTTGTTGCACAAGAGAAGCATCATCTGTTGGTGGTTCTGCAGGTAATTTGTAAACCTGTTACAGAAACATGCTAATTGTTTTATCCTTGAAAGTAAACACACATGGGACTTTTTCTCAGCAGGCACTTTTTGGTAATAAAGTTAGATGAGCAAGCGTTTTAATATTTCATTACTGAGCTTCAATTTGTCTTTTTTTCTATTCTGTAGAGCGAGCGATAAAAAAAAAAATTTGGCCAAACAGAAGGCAGAGGCTCAGAAGAGACTGTATGGTCAGGGATCTATGAAGAGGCTGTCGCCAGGGTCTTCGGACTGGGAGAAACAGCGGCACACGTTGGAGAGGAGGAAAGAGGAACTAGTAAGCATTGTCATGATCATTGTCATGATAATTTTGTATTAAAGCTGAACTGCAGGCAGATTTCAGGTTAAAGCAGAATTAAACCCTACAGGTGCTCACCTATCCCTGTTCCATTGTGGTTGCTGGCTTTTTCCTTCTACTCTTCCTTGTTTCAGCCATCTTGATTGGCTGGGCCAGGATAATGTAACTTCTAAGCAAATTTATAGGTGTTCTTTAAGTTTTGGCAACCACAGGGGAAGCCAGGATGTGCCGGGTATCCTGTCGGCCAAAGCTAAGCTTTGACAGATGGGTAGCGATCAGGCAGGTAAGAATGCTTATTGCAGAAGGCACATCACCTGTCTCTTTCTGCCTGATCTCAAGTTTTTAAGGTGGAATTTAATTTCTCTTTAAATACATCAAACAGAAGATACATGTTAAATAGGAGAGTTTACATGTCAAAGTTGTTGCATTGTTTAACCAGTCTTGACATTTACAGGAATTCTTCAGACATTGAAGCCAAGTTGGCAACCTGACTTGAGTCTGCTGCAGTTAGGCAATAAAGCTTGGTCAACTCTCCATCACCAGCCTGTGAATGAGCTGCAGAATACTGAGAAATGTTTCTGCTGCTCATTCCTCCTTATTCTCTTGTAATACACGTAACTGGCCTCTGGTTTTGCTACTCTCTTTTGTCTAAGATCTACTGCAGGGGACGGCAGACTCCGGCCTTTAGGCCAGATACGGCCTAGCCGGTAGTTTGTTCCAGCCTAACGCCCCCTGGATCGGCCAGGGAGCATTAGGAACTGCCCGTGCCGCCCCCTTGCAATTACTCCCCTATTTATCAAGGCCAGCGTTGATACTTCCGCCGCCGCAGTAAATAGGGAAACCTCCCTGAAGGAAAATACCTCTCCTCCGCAATGCATATGGGGGATTTCACTTTAGGGGTCGTTCCCTGGTGGTGGGGGGCAGAGCCATTAGGGCAGATCCGGCCTAGTGTGCTCCTGCACACCCCATAAACGGCCTAGTGGCCAATAAACTTTGCCGACCCCGGACCTACTGTACAGGATATTAAAAGTTCTATATACCAAGTCAGATTTAGTTGCTTACATTAACTAGGCCTAAAAATATATTGATGTTTTAATTGATGTGTAACTGGATTATTTGCTGTATTCTTCATGGAGAAGAATGGAAGGTGGATATTTAAGGTGGGTTTAGTGTAATGGTTGGTTTTGGGCTGTTAGGGGTGAAGGTTACAAGGAGGGTGAATGTGATAGTCTGTGCCAAACTTACAGAGATGTAAGTTTGAAAATTATTTCTGGGAATACATTTACTGTTAGATCTAGTGCAAAGTAGCACATCAGCTGCCATCTGGTCTAAACAATTTTCCAACTAGTATTATTATATTTGGAAAACATGCTTTTGCAACTATGAGGATGGGACAAACCATAGGGCAGATGAGAGCTCCCAGTCATATTTGCTTGCTTGTACATATAACATGACTTTTTGGGCGATAGTTACCAACACAGTCAGTCTGTCCACGCCAGATCAAAAACCCAAAATCGGGTGAAAATTGGCCAGATTTTTAATGTTACAATTTAGGTTATAAAAAGTTTAGTGAGAGGGTAACAGAGGGGCGAAATATTAGGGTTGAAGAGACAATTAGTGTGAGGGATAGCGTTAGGTTTGTAATGATAGTTAGTGTAGGTATTGGTGTTATAGAAATGGTAATGTGAGAGTTACAGTTATGGCGACATTTAGTGTGGAGGATCGTATTAGGTTTGTAATCATGGTTAGTGTAGATCTGTTATAAGGAAAGTATTTTGAGAGTAAAGCCACATACACACGTGCAGTAATAGTTGTTGGAAAGGATCTTGTGACAGAGTGGCACCCTGCTGCGCGTTCTTCTCCTTCCCTTGCATTAGGAATGTTAATCGTCCATCTTCCGTAGATCCACCAGGACGGTCGTTCGGATGATGGACGACGGGCGCTGTACATATGCCAGATTCTCGCCCGATACCAGCCCCGAGCCAATTATTGGGCAAGAACCGTTGGACATGTGTACGTAGCTTTAGGGCCATAGGGATGGTTAGTGTGAGTGTAAGAGCTAAAGGTAAAGTAGGGTTAGTACTTACTATTAGGTTTGTATGGAGTGTTAGTGTTAAGGTTGCAGGGAGGGTTAGTGTTATAGGGAAGGTAAGTGTTAAAATTACATGAAGGGTTAGAATTAGGGTTATTGACCAAAGTTAGTTTGATAGTTAAGTGTTGGGGAAATGGAAGGGTAACAGGGAGGCTAAGTGTTAGGGCTAATATTTGTATTACAGGGAGGGTTAATGTAAGTATTATTATTAGGGTTACAGAGAGAAGAAGTGTTACAGTTAGGAATACTTAGTAAGAGTAGAATGTTTAGGTGGGGTATCACTTTGTGCTGAAATATACCAAAGCTAAACTCTCATTGCTAACGTACTATAAATATAAATTTATAATATTTTCTTTTATATGCATCTATATGTTAACATTGGCTTTTTTCATGCTTTCCAGAAAGAACGACTTGCTCAGGTCCGTAAACAGATATCCAAGGAGGAGTATGAAAACAGGCACATGGGGAACTACAGGTATCAGCTCAGCTTTTAAAGACACTTTTTCTGTTTTTACCACGTTATACCTCTCATTTCTATTTTCAGGATTTCTTTCTGTTTTGTACCTGTCATATGAAATATTTTCCAAATTCCATTTGGGCAGTCCAACCACACTTAAGCTGTCCCTGAAAATCCATCTGTTCAGGAAAGCTTATCGCCTTCTCTAATCCCTCCTATCGTCCAAAGCACTTCTCCGTGTGTGGTCAGAAACCAGCTGCTCCAGAATCATAAAACCTTAAGCCACCTATGCTATGCCTGATATTTGCGATAACACGACCAGTCCGAGCATGGTTTCCTGTAATAACTCAGTGTACAGGTTAATAAGGAAGCAATCACAGATATGTGTTAGCATAGGAAATGCTTCTTATTACTTGCAGAGATTTTTTAGCATTGTAGAGAAACTCTGTGACCAAAAAAGCTTTCTATTGTCTCTGTAATTCATTTCTGTATTTAGTGTCCTGGCTCTGGGTGGGTAAATTCAAGAAATACCTTGTTAGGTCATGGCACAGACACACCTACATACCTAATATAACATTTGTCGGTCTTACAGGGTTGGTTAACCCAGTTTTTCTCAATCAAGGTTTCTCCAGAAATTGCTAAGGGTTTCCTTGAGCAATGAACAAATTGTGCCTCTTGGATCAAATATTATCGCAAGTCAATTTAACCAACACCAATGGTCTTTTTTGGCTATTTGTAAAGATGATATTCTTCTCACTAACCACCCCACTAATGCTCTTTGAGCTGTGGATATTGTTAATTTAAAAGGGGTTCCCTGTAGTCCTGAAAGTTATTGCAAGTGTTAAAAAGGCAGAGAAAGGCTGGGTTAACCAAATGTGTGCCTTGCATCAGAGAATACCAAAAATCACTTTATCCTTGACCTGGGCAGTGCATGAATGCTGAAATGTCTGTTCTATTTTCTTTGTAAAAAAGTGGATCAGTTGTACAGAGATGTTTTAGAAAGAGAAAATAATTCTACAGTGCTTCTTCTTGTGTTAAAAAGAATTTGAAATGACCTAAATCAGCTTTCTAGACCTTTTGGTCCGGTTGGGGATGTATCTGTGTCAAGCAGATGACTATTCGTTCAGTTGGTGCATCTGACTCTTACAGATCCTGCCCCTGGCTGTGGCCCTAACTGGAAGAAACAGAGAACAGATATCGTCTAGTTCATTAAAGAAGCTCTGTCTTTCCACCGGGCAAACATTTGAAAGGTCTTGCTAATAGCTTTGGGTAAAGGGCAAGAAGCAGTAGTGGAGAAGGTGTCACGATGGGCTTAATTTCCTTTCAACCATTGTGAAATCATGATTGTCTTTAACAAGGCCACGGTTTATCCTATCGAGTGCTCTTATTAGACTAGCTTTTCATACAGTTTGAAGATTCAGAGCACAAATGAACAGAAATTGTCACTAATGATAGGTAATCGGGGATATCCGCTAAAATTATTTTCCAACTTATCGACCAATTTATTAGTATTAGCAGACATTTACAGTACAATGCACTTACAGGCTATATAATATCTGCTACTGAAATACTAGCTGCTGACATTAAAACTGAACTCCAGCTAAATATACAAATAAAATATATTTATGGAAGGTGTTACCTACCAAAGAAATTAAACCTATGTACATCCATGAGTTATACAGCCCCATCACGCATCCAAGTGGATAACATCACTTACAGTTAAGGAAAGAGCGGTGTCACTTCTGCTCCCCAACCTGCTAATTGAACGTTGAAGAATAGCAGCCAACAGATGTTTATCCCTATGATATATTCACTTAAATTTTCTATCAACATATCAATAGTTTTCCATGCATCAGACCTGTGATTGGCTCCTGTCCTGTCCAGTCCACCCTCACTCAGTCTTGGTGCCACTCCTAAAGGGCTGCAAGAGGCTCATGCTCATGCAATCTTTTCCTCTATATGGCCAGTGTACCCCAATGTGTGTCCACCATTAAAAAAACCATTAAAAATGTGAGCTCTTTTGAGCTTCCATATGTTTCAGGTTAAGAACTGTATGTTTTTTTAATACAGCTGTATGTTGTATACTTAAACAGTTCCATGTTTACACACTTATTTTGCAGCCTTGAAGAATATCTTGGCTCTCAAAAAATATAATAATAATATTAATGATTAAATAATAACAGAGTGATCATATTTCGTACGTGTAAGGAGGTAAATGCTGGCTTTGCACTGCTGTATTGTTTAAATGAAGTGTATGATGGTGTATACAGTGCTGACAGTAATGTACCAAGACAGCCAAAGGGCATCCAGTGCAAAGCATATAAATGAGGCTTTTCTCCAAATTTGTTATTAATTATTAGCTGACAAGTAGGTATTTGGTAAAGGACCCAGTTTTTTTCTTTAAGTTCCTGTTTAGTTGCTTGTTACAGGAATGTAACCTCAATATAAGGAATAAGTTTTTTAAAGGGAGGATGTTTTATAGCAGTGTTTAACGCAGTGTTGTATGTATAGCACTGGAGGTACGTATACTAGAGACGGGTGGGATATAGAGATCTAAAGGGGGGCTACAAGGAAGCCACAAAATTGGACTCAGCATCAGTTACAGACTTGTCTCAGTGTATCTTAATCAAGCAACAGAATTCTCAAGAAAAATCCAATGCTCTGGTGTTTCTCAACCATGGTTCAGTGGACCTCTAGGGTTCCTTCAGAGGTTGTTAGGGGTTTCTTGACTAATGAGCAATATGCACCTCTCAGGTCAGCTACCACTGACACCAATTAGCTTTTTGGCTATCTGTAACGGTGACATTCTTTCCACTAGCTTGCAAAAAGTATTCATCCTGTTGACCACCACACTAATATACTGGATATAATTGGATATAATTATAGGAGTTTCCTGAAGACCTGAAAGTTATTTCAAGCCCCCCCCCCCCCCCCCCAGTTTAAAAAGGTTGAGAAAGGCTTCTCTAGCCTTTTGTAAAAAATATATTTGTGCTCACTGAACCAAACTAGCTAGGCGAAGTTAAATCCAAAATGGAAAAAGAATCCACTATATCTGTTCTAAACGTCAAATAAACACCCTGAAATAAATAGCAAAAGAGAAGCATGAAGATCATTAGGCTGGAGTGAAAGAAGCTTGGCGTAGATTTAGGTGTGAGACAGTCTCAGCCTTCTCTTGGCTGAATCCCAGGAATTAGAAGCATTAATTGAATCCAAGTGTGTTCTTTATGGAGATAGAAGTGATTAGAGGAGTTGTCAGGGTACACGCATGTCCAGACAGCGAAAGTGCCTGGAAATGGGATATTTGTCACAGCCAGACCTTAGAAACCCTGACATGTTTATATCTGTTCTCCTCTCAATAGAATAAAAATGTTTCCATCATTTGTGTGTGGCTAGGGGTCATTTGTCCTTCTCTTGTTTTGTTGTTATATAGTCTTCTGGTCTTATCCTATAATATCCTGTTTGTGGTATACTGGGGGTGTATATTGAAAATCTTGGTTTTTATATTACATATTGCAGTGGGACAGTTGTATTAACTGCTCTTCTTCCACAGAAGGTAGGAATTACCTCACTTTTGTACAGTCCAAAGTCTTGAGATATGTCACAACAGTATAATTTTCCCAGAAATCTCCATCTGTTATAATTAAAAAGTCATTCTTAAGCCCCAGTACAATGATTTTGCTGAGCTGATGTCATCGGTGTTCTGCAGGATTAATATTTCCTCAGTCCAGTAAATTTTCCAGCAAGTTTCAGTGTGAAAAGCTGCAACAGGAACTCATCCATGGGTCTCGTCCGAGTTTAAACCACAACAGCAAGGTACAAGTAGGGACAGTTCAGCTAGTCTTCCCTGTGAACATACACAAATGACCCATTACGAAAAAAAGCCTTCTTAGTAAATTATATTTTTGGATGGCATTCCTTTAGGTAAACAAACCCTCTGGGATTTTTAAATGTTCAGGCTGCCTTTACTCAACATTGGAGTATTGTTTTTTGTAATAAGAATGAGAATTCCTGCTTTTTCACCCCATGTATGTATATCATGGAAACCTTCATATGACATCACTGTATAATAAGAAGACTAAACCACATCTTATACCTACATAGGTTCACCTTAGACAGTGTGAAAAGGTTAGTTGGTAGATAAGTTTGGTCTCATTTTACCAATGTTCTGAGATGCAAAAAGACATTTGCCTTGATGACATAATATTTAGATTTCTTAGAGATCAGCTGTTCCAATAGTAAAAAGTGGCTCAGTGGGCTCTTTGCCCATTCTCTTTAGATAGTTAGGTGCAGAAGCTGGAAAGAGGATTCTAAACACCCCAAGCAAATACAGAGTCTAAAAATAAAGATCTAGAAGCATATAATTATTGAAAGGCATAAAATTATGAATAGGACTGGGATTTTACATGACAGAAAAAAATATTTCAATGCCATAGAAGATTTTACACAACGTTCAACGACAGAAACATATATATATATATATATATATATATATATATATATATATATATATATAAATCATTTTCACCTTAAATACAGGGAGTACAATGAATCCCTATAGATGCTGGTTTGATAGAAATCTATTAAAAAATTTCCAGCACGTTTTGCAAACTTTTTGCTCTGCTTTTTCAGGGGACAATACAGCCAGTCTAGATAGGATCAGTAATCAGTAATCAGTTATGGAATGTGTAAACATCAGGTAAAATCAGTAGAGCATCTCCAATAGCCATGTTTCAAAGTTATTAGTGGACATCCAAAGCACTCCAATTTGGAGGCAGTAAAACAACTATCAAGTATGTTGATATACATAACCTAACTATAGTAGATGACATAAACCTATTCTGGATATGCACTGATCACGTTTTAGAAGGACCTCTGAGTATGCACTGATCAGGTTTTGGAAGGACCTCTGAGTATGCGCTGATCAGTTTCTAGAAAGATAATAACAGTAGTGACTAAGGATGAATGCACACTTGCAATACTTGTCGTTGGAAAGGATCTTTCATGATCCTTTCCAACGACAAACTACTGCATGATGCATGAACGAGTGCAGTACATACAGTCCGGTTTTGCTCTTGTAGAGGGGAGGGGTAGAACGACGGAGCAGCACCCTGCTGTGCGCCCTCCCCCTTTACTTTCATTATGATCGTTCGTCGTCCATCGTCCGTGGATAAGCCAGGGCGGTCATTCAGACGATTAACGACGGGCGTTTTACACACGCCAGGTTTTTGTCCGATAACCAAGTGTGTACGTAGCCTAAGACTATTTGATGTAGTCCTAATAGTATTAAATCGTGGTTCATCATTTATTAGAGAAATCTATACAGAAAGATCCAGTGGCATTCATACATATGATATCTATTGAATGTAAAAGGTCTATTGTTCCAGTCAACTAACAAAAGCCCTGCTTGGGACCTGCATTTGACAAGTTCCACCCAAATCCCTGGAACTAAACCTTCTAGTAAAATACATCAAAGTAGATCCCATGTGGAGCTTTCATCTTGTTGTCCAGAACGGTAAAGCTTTTAGCATCAGTAGGATGGGAAGTTACACCAGGATGTAATTCTTTCTGTTTACAATAATGTTGTGGGAGGTAAAAAAAATCTACTTTATTACAGGTAGTATGAAACATTTTTTATTTGGCTGCATGTAGGTAACACATTTTATCCACCTTTCATCCACCTTGAAATGTTGGCTAGCAGTTTTAGTTTTTATTAACTTCTGCCTGTTCATAGATAAAGCTTTTCCTGTAATACATACTTGGCCTTTTTTCTGTTTTGGAATCAAACCTATAGCACACTAGAATGGGCCAACCACCAGTGAGGAACGTAACAGAAGATAAAGCATGATTGAGAATTTGAGTTGAAGCTTTTCTTAATTAGCCACCTAGAAGCAAATAACTTCCCATCTCCCTTTTTAAAAGACTTTTAATAGACTGCCGGAGGCTATGTATCTCTACGTCATTAGTCTTACTTGCACCGTTCATTAATAGCAACACGGCGACCATCTTGTCTTTGTATTTCTCCTCTTAGATTTTGTTGGAAATTACTTTGGTACGTGCACCCCCACCTCATTCTCTCCTCCATCAAGTCTGAAAATTCCAGACAAGCTGCTAACTAGTAATTCCCTCTTAATGTTCCCATGCTTCTCATCTTTCCTGATGGAACCTTATCAAGAGAATATATTTTATTGTAGAGTGAAACTTGGAAAATGCCAAAACTTTTCATGTAACTCTCAAGTTCTAGGCAAATATTCATCTCTTTCTTTATAATCTTACAACAATGCTTCAACTTGCCAGAAGGCTTTTTTTGTGAGGAAGGGTAAATCATTTAAAACAATGGCCAGTTTTTTTGTTGTCTATATTTTAAAGTAGTACATTTATAAATAGTTAAAACTAAGTTGTAGAATAGGTCATTATGGCTGCTCCTTGTGTTTTTATTGTGCACTAAAACTGTAAAAAAAAAAAAGAAGCATATTATCCCTACCATTCTTAAAATTATGGATTGTTTGGCTTTGTTCCCTCAGAGTTGAGCACATATTAGGCAGACTATGTTGTATGAGCAAGTTGTCTGCTTAATAACAATAACATTTGGGGATTATTGGAGCAGGTACTAGACCTCTTGTTGTAAAACAGTTTGGGTTTTAGATCTGTATAGATTAGGAGGTTCATGAATAACAATACCATACCAGTACAAATTTGGTGATTAATGGTCAGATATATATCTTCCTTGTAACCTGAGATGGTGATTTCTAGCTTGTTGGAGATGTTGTTATCTGACTTTGTTCATTCTGTTGAGGTTGCAGTGTGTTTACCACATTCTTATACTAGGGAATACCGGTAGCTTCCTTTCAGGAGACGCTACATGAAGCTTCTCCTGGTGGCAGCGCCAAAAAGAATGCCTAGGGGTGACAGTGAGCTGTACTAGTAACGCAGGCTGTTGCCAGCTGTCAAATCTGTTCATACTGGTTCTTTGAGGACCAGCATTGTGAGTGATAGAGCGGCTGGCAATGTGCCATGGTGCCAACCAGGGAGAGCCACGTGGGATCACTCAATCCTGAAGCAGGTCTGAACCAGCCTTCAATAGTGTACTAGCAAGTACGTACCTGTGATCATTTTTTATTGTCATTCAAAGGGAACAGTTGGTGTACATTACTTTCCATTAGGTCCACTGTGCAGTCATCTACAGATGAATTCTAGATTTCAGGATTGCATTATCATGTTCAGTCCCTGCTCTTCCCACTCTCTCCATTTTATGGTTGCTTCCAAAAGGTGCTTCATTGGATAGTAGGAAAGCAGTGTGCCAGTTCCGGTCACTATCTTAAACTGTCCTTGACATGTTCTGAAAGTCATCTGCAATACCTACTCCAAGAACCCGGAAGTCTATTACCATTGCAAAACCACAATTGCGTGCTGAGGGCTCATGTATACTGATGCAGGATGAATAAGCATCAGCTGTTATGTTATGACATTTTGAGCTTCTACCATTTATTAAGGCCTGAAACAGCCCAAAAATTATATTTAATCTTTTAAACCTACTGTTGTGGAGGATGTGGGTATCATACACAATTGCTGAATGCTCTATTTAAATATATTTAAATGTATTTTATTTTTGTTGTTAAATTTGGTAGAACATTTTGAAAAACAGCTATCTTTGTGGCATATATATCTTACATTGGGAAGACTTATTCTTATTTTTTTGTCCTCAAGACACAACAAGAAGTATTAGGAAATCTTTCTTTTCAGGCTACTATTACTGGAATGGGGGGGGTCCTATTTTAATGACAACTCAAAGTGCTCTTTAATTCAAAAGACAATGGTGACCACAACACATAAAGATAATAAATAACGCAATAAATAAAACAAGACAGGTGTTTGAATTCCACCAAACTCTGTCCAAAATGAAAAGGACATTTTGGCTTTTGGTAAAACTGTATTTACATTAGAAATTAATAGCTGTGACAAGTATAAATCAGTTCTAGAGAAATAGTATAGAAGAAGAAGTGCAGTTACATCCTGTGTACAATTGAGAAAAAAAGTCACTTAACCATTAATGAGGATTTTCACAAGCAGAACAGGTGATGCTTTGGAGTTCTATACTGTTTATATAACATTCTGGCAATTGTGTTATAATGTAATTGAACCAATACACTTTAATACCCCTTGCACATAAATACGCAATCACATGGAAAGTTATGTAAAAAAATTGATTTTTGCTTGTACATGATTAGATGAAGTCAGCAATACTTCACCGCCGTGAGCGAATGCTGAATTTCTTTCTCTTTAGGTAGTACATTCTTTGTAAAACTCTTTACTCTTGACACTCTTGGAATTTCTCTGTGTCTCCCACCAAACTGTTGTTTCTCTATTTGGTCCCTACATTACTACAGGGCAGTAGTGATGTAAAGACAGGTGGAATGAATCACTGAGCACAGTGGGGGGTGTAGGCATTTCAAATGTTGAATACCTTGCCAAAAACTGCTTAAAAAAATCAGGGTTCAGACCCATATTCTTTGTGTTCTGGTATTTTTGAAATGTAATGTTTGTATATGCCCTGATGAAGTATACATTAAAACCCTGAAATGTGTTGGAAATACTTACAACAAAAATAAGGACCAGTTGTCCATTTCTTCCTGTATAAGACTTTTCCCTTCTGTTTAGTAGTAAAATGCTCACATTTTTCTGTTCCCTAATTTTGCTTTTCCCTATATACACGTTCTCTTTAAGCCATACCATCTAAGCAGCTTATATCTTGCAATGTTTTATTTTTCTTTTGTCCAGTCGACTTTTCTTTTTTCGATTTTTCCACTCATGTGCATCTCAGGCTGTTTTTTTCTTTCTAAAAAAATTCTTTCTCCAACTATGTTTAATAAAATATGTCTCCCCTGCGTGTCTGTGACGGCAGGCCCCATACCCTTTGCATAGCGTATTGTTCACTGTCTTTTCTGCTCGACACTTTTATTTTAATGTTATTCTGACTGTTTTCTTTATCAAAGACAGAAGAAAGTTTACTCACAAGCCGAATTTTGTGTTTTTTTTCCACCCTTCTCTCCCAGGCGTATCTACCCACCAGAGGATAAACTGCTGTTAGAGAAGTATGAGGGGCTTCTGAGCACAGCCTTCCAGACATTCCTCGCCGGCAGGGCCGCCTCGCTGCAGCGTGAAATGAATAATCCCCTGAAAAGGATGAAGGTGCATTCAGTGTGGAAGAATTGACAGGCTGTAGCGTATTATAGTCCTCAGTGTGTCGTGTCCTCTTCAGGGCTTAGACCAGTCACACCTCGTATCATGCAGCCGAGAGACAATTAAACCGTTATTCAATTAATTCAAGTGGTTTGGTGGCAGTGATTTGGCCTCCAGGGAGGTTGAATAAGTAAATAAGATAATTGGGGTGGAGGTAGAAGGAGTCTGCAGTGCAGCATGGGGAGGATTAGTGTCACGTTCACCAGATTCAACGGAAAGTTTTTAGAACTTTATTTCTTTGAAATCCAGCAACAGTTTCAAACTTGTTATAGTTCTCAGACTTCTCCAAAGGGGGCCACTCAACTGCCAATCACTCTGGTCGGGCACAACGATGAATGATCTGGTCAGTATTTCTATGACCATATGGTAGAGCATTAAGCTATGTACTCATGCCAGGAGATTGCCACCCGAGACAAACAATCATGCTGATCACTGGCAAAAATATTGCATGGGTACAGCAGCTCCCCCATATTAGTTATAAGCCGCTAGGGGGGATTGAAGAAAGACCTAGCAGGAACATCTACTATGAAGGAGAGCACAGCTGGGTTCTGCTTGCTGGTCCTCCCCTCTCCGTAGAACAGAACAGCTCTGTGTATACAGCACTGATTTGTTTTCTTGCCTTTGGAAATTATCACGAAAGATCATTTTTAGTGAAGAAATTTACACGCTGTACAGGGCTTTTTTTTGCAGAAGGCCTGCATTAAAAGTTATCATGCTGATTGGATTATTTACTAAAAAAAATTTTTTTTTTCATTGCCTGCTGTTTTAAACTCATGGTCACCAGAATCAAAGTGGATTTGGTTTTGGTGTTGTAATTCTCTAATAGAGAAAGAGTGGTAGGAGTAACTATTCCTTCCTCTACCATTACATTCAGTGGTGCCACCCCAGAGATATCAACAAATAGTAAATAATAGAAAAGGAAATAGAAGGCTGGAGTTTCTTTGGTAAAATGATGTGTATTAAATATGTCAATTAACATATAATAAAGTTCACAATCACAAAGTGATATAAATTCAAGAGTAGGTCACTCCAATATTTCAACACGGGATGTTAGAGCACTTTCTTTACAAAAGGATCCCTATGCTTTCAGGGGAAACATGTATAACACCTCATATCCTGATGTGTATTGCCAACCAGCTTCTTCAGGGGTATGTAGAGAAGAGTAACAAGAAAGTTTGGGAACACTTCACAATGGATATAAAGAATACTCCCAGGGCCAAACAGTATGACTGGGTGAGGAGGAGAACCTGCTTGGTCAGTAAGTGGACTGCAAAATGTGCTAAAAAACTTTTTCAAAGTATGCAAACAGTGTCTTTAGGATAGTAGGAGGACTGCTCATACTGGTGTGAATAGGTGCAGCTCACACCAGAATGAGCTCTTAAGCTCTAAATGCCAGTTTCCTTTTGGTCTCTGGCTTCAGTACTTTTAGAGTCACTGACCCAAAAAAACAGGCACGTTAGAAAGGCAGAATTTCTGATTAGTTTGCCTGTTATAAGTCAGCAACATGGAAAGTACTGTGGGAAATGGATCATCGTGATAGCCAGTAAACTAGCATTTTTAGAGTGAGCAAAGGCAGCCTTCATATTTTGGTAACCTTTTATTCACCTGCAACACAGTAAGCCCTGAAAGCGCAGCTAAACTCCAGAAAATTGCGACTAGGCAGGGCTTTTCAGGGTATGTCCCTTCTGCAATAAATTAACCTTACCTGCCTGATTGTAATTTTTTAAAAATTATTTATTAGGGATAACAATCAGACAAAGTTTGGAGGCTGAATGGTATAGTGTAGAAATGCCTGACAATTCTGTAGAAGCCACATTTATCACACGATCCTTGGTACCTTTTTAAAAGTAAAACCTTTTTTTTAAATCTTTTTCAGAATGTCTGCAAACTACAGGTCATAATTTACTGCAGATTCATACTATAGGTATTCATAGGCAATATTAAAAATATTCACATCTAAAGACTTCTCAGCTTGGTGAAAAAGTTTCACTAGAATAAAGTTCACACTGTATTTTCCTAACAGGTTTCCTGCTCCATCTTGTTGCAGAAAGTCTTTGATAGCCTCTGTCCAGCATATTTTTATTCACCATAAAAGCTTGATATTCTGTACTGGCAATGTGAACATTTACCTGAGGCTGACACTGAGAAATCTTTAAAGATGAGGCTTGATTTTTTTATATACTTTATTTAAACATTGAACAGAAGTCTCATGTCTTTCCCAGGAGTCACAGAAGCAGACATGCTATAGGATCAGAGAATATGTAATATTATCAGGGAGTTGAGATGCCCCTTAGCTTTGTGGAGATCCCAGAGTAGAATGGCCTGGTTTGACAGCAGATTAGAAATGCACGGTAGCAGGAGACTGTTCGTTGTTACTTATGGAACAGTGCTTGTTATAGTCTGTGTACATCAAACAAAGTTTTATCAGATTCTGTATTTCTTGCTATTAGTGTGTTGTGTAGTTTTGTATAGCTGTAGAAGTTTACTATTTACCTCCTGGTGAGTGTCAGTTTATTTTGAAAGCACTCTGTAGCAAATATGTCAAATAAAGGGGAACTCTAGAAATAATTTTTATTTGGTTTTGGATGCAAATGGAACTGAAGTCCTATACAGATGTTGGAATTTTGCTGCATTATATATTCGTGGATCACCTTGCCTCTAGCGTCAGTAAAGGTTTCCAGCAATTTGCTATTTGCTTTGCTGGATCACTTAACAACTGACTAATGACTGCCATCACTATCTCTGAGGTGCGGTGCCTCCTGCATATTTTCCCTCTCTTTATAGGGAAGAGCGGCCTATCTATAAAGCGATCATTCTGCAATCTTTTATTTGATTTTTATGACTCTATAAAAATCATAAATTTGAATTTATGGCTTTTCAACAAAAATTGACCATTCATATGGGACTTTAGACTGGGTTTTTTGGCATATATACTTTATTGAGATTTTAGAACCCAACAGCTTATGCAATATGCAAGCAAACTATTACATAAACAACTAATAAAACAAATAATACATGACACATTATAGTAATACCATCAAACATTGTGAATTCCATTAAACTACCCCATCATCACAACCCCATATATATATATTATCTACAATAGCTTTAGTGATATGACAATAGACTTTGTAAAGCACTGTGTAATATGCCCCTACTACCGGTATATAAATACAAATAAATTGTAAAATAAAATAATGCTGATTACAACAACGCCTTGAAATAGCTGGCCATCATGAACGGGTATGGTATATTGTTTGGGTTCGACTGGTTGTATCTGCATTGGGAATATTTTCCTGTGGTTAGGGGAGCAGAAAGTAAGGAAAACATGCCAGGTCTACTATTCTAGAACTAAACATTTTTAGGTGCCCATTTAGTTCTAAGTGGTGCGTTAACATGCATGGCATTAGGGTAACCTATTTATCACAACTGGGTTGGTCATGCACCCTAAAAATGCACATGGCCTTTTTTTTCTAATGCAGTGCACTACCAAGCAGCAGTTGTATTGCCTTAGTGCAACACAGCATCACATTTTATGTATGTTAATATTTGTTACTGCAACCCAACAATCTAAATGGACTCTGAAGACTACAACAAAACTGTTTGAAGCTTGCTTAAAGCTTTCCATGTCTGTTGCACAAGCCAAAGTCAAAGCCCATGTGAATAGAATTTGTGTGCAATACTACCAGTTTCAAAGAACACTAAAGCATTTAGTTGACCAACATCAACTATATAGGTATTTATAATACTAATCTTATAATGTACTAATTTTAATGTCAATATTTCTGCCATCTCTTATCCATGATATAAGGTGCCAGGAAACAGGGTTGGCCAATTCCAATCCCCCTTGGCCACAAACAGGCCAGGATTTGTATATAAATGTTTTCTGACTCTTTGTAAACCACACCTTGTTAAATTTACTGCTGTCTGTTAAAGAAATACTAAAAACTTGTGTGGATTTTGGCCCTTAAGGACTGTAGTTGGACAGCTATGTAATAATGTATAGAATGAGTTATAGAATTGCCTGGGGCCTCATTTAGATAAAATTTCTCATCTGGCTAAGGACCACAAAGAAGGGGGTCCAAGAAAAAAGTTTGATTGCTCTATAGTGTATATAATAAAGGGAACTTGGCACATGGGATGAATCCATATGATTCCTTTCCTGACCCCCTTCTGAGCATGATAGTTTTATGGCTTTCAAGCTCATCCACCAGCTTTGCAAATTGCTGACCAGCACTGACACACAGCAAGTAAGGCGAGCTCCATAGTCAGTGACGTACGTGAATTAATGACTTTTACATGAGTGAAGGTGCTCATATAACCACAACATTGTATATTAAAACATGAACTTTTTCTACATTTTTAGGAGGAAGACATTTTGGATCTTCTGGAACAATGTGAAATAGATGACGAGAAGCTGTCTGGAAAATCTAGTCGACACAGAGAGCCAAGGGTATGTAGCATAGCAGAAAACTGGTACTCCAGGTCATAATGTGTTAAAGTCAGTCATTATCAGAAACACTTTAAAAATGGTTAAATACATTACTACCATGGGCATGATTTATAAAAATAGTATAGGCGGTTCACTTTGCAAAGTGAATTATCTCCTTGCAAGGGATATTTCACCTAGCTTAGTAGATGAGATGAATCTCTGCTGACCATCATTAATGATGTGCAGAGAAAGATCCTGTTTACTTGCATTTACTTGCACCTGATTTGGTATGCTTTGCAGAGTGAACCATCATCACATTCACCAAACTTAGTTTACTATCCCTTACAGGGTGTTAATTCACCTAGGTAGGTGAACAGCCTTTAGGAAATCACCTTGCAGTATTTCATGCACTGTATTGTGTGTGATATACTCTTCTATTCCCCATTCTGTATTCTATGCTCTACATGCTTTATTTCACAGTTCCTCATACTTTGCTCCACATTACTATAATCTGCATTAAATAAGTAGGTCTTATTTAATACAGATTATACTTCCTCACTCTTTGTCCTACATGACTATTTTCAGCATTAAAAAGCAAGTCTTCAAAAATTATAGTACTTTGGGAATGAGGAAGTATGTTATATGCCACCTTACCCCTGCGGGGTTCCAAGGGAAGCATATAAACTGTGGCTTTCTTGACAACTGCATATTGGGTTATTGAAGTTGGCAGCAGTCATTGGAGTGGTGTGGGGCAGAGATAAGGCTAAGTAGAGGTACCAAAGGATGGGGTGGGGGTCAGTTTCTTTAAAATGTACGTTACATTATATGCATTTGTCCCAGTGACTACTGTCAAAGAATGATGGATATTTCAAAATTGGTAACATCTTCCTTTTGTGACTTTGGGACAGAAGATGAAGGGAAATCTCAATGGGAGAGAAATGACATAACTTCCATGCATGCGCACAGGAAGCTATTTTTCCTAGCTTGTTAAGGAATCGTACCCTTGGCCACACATGCTCAGCTTTGAGCAATGTCTCTCAACCAGGAAGCATAGGATCCCTCAAGAGGTTGTTAGGGGTTCCTTGAGCAATGAGGAATTTGTGCCTCTCAGGTCAGTGTAGGTGACACCAATGATCTTTTTGTAAGGTCGACATTCTTCCACTGGCTGGCAATATAGGAGGCGTTCTAAAAAGCTAAAATACCATGAGCTGTGGATTTAGTATTAATAGCAGGGGTCCCTTGAGGACCTGAAAGTTTTTTTAAGGGTTCCTCCATGTCAAAAAGATTTAGAAACAGTATAGTACAGTGTTTTGAATTTTCAAAGCGTAAGGTTACAATCCTTAATTGAAGAAAGGTATAGTGTGTCTCTTCTGGAATTAAAGAAAAGAAAATGTACAGCTTGCAAATTGTATATTTTTAAATAAAGTCTTGCATTAGGTTCCTAATGTATTTTATATGTCCATGAACCCTATTAGTATTATGCTAGTGTTTATGGTGGATCTCTCTTACTAAAAGATGTAAAGGTTTGAACACATCATCATCAGAAGGATTGGCTACAGTGAGAGGGGAATACTACAAATTTTAACATTGTTCAAAACTTAAAAAGTTAGAGAACTGCAGGGCATCTTATAAAGCTCACAGACTTTACTAAGCTATTATGTCCTTTTAGAATTATTAATTAGTTCTGCTCTTTTGTCCTAAGAACATGTGCACTTTAAACAAAAGTGTCCTTTAAACATTGGAAGTTGTAATTTTTTTACTTGTGCCAATCGTCAGATCACGAGGACCTCACTAGCAGTCTATTACATCCTCTGGACTATTAAGCCTCTCTTTTCATATTAATCCCCCTCTCCTCCACATATAAATATGCCACTTTAATCAGGCAGATGAGTCTTCCAGAGCGGGCTCATGAAAGGTCAGCGCCATTATCTCAGCGACAGTGGGACCTGCTGTGGTGACATTGAGTATTTTTTTAATAGTTTGCGTACAGAGCAGATAAAACGGAATGTTATTTATGTGACTCCAGGGGAGCTCTCAGTGCTTATTACACACTTTCTCAGCTGATGGGATTTTGATTCAGTGTTATTTTTTCTTACGGAAGCTTTAGCATAGCCTACTGTATATTATTTAACACTTATGGGTCATATTTATTGTATATTAAAAGTTGAACCCTGGCACACTCTTACACTTGGATTTAATAAAATTTGCAATCATCTGTCCATCCTATTTTTGGAAGATGCACAATCTTGCATAGGGTGCAAAGAGCAGATACTGACATATGCAAAT
Source organism: Pyxicephalus adspersus (assembly GCF_032062135.1). Classification (NCBI taxonomy): domain Eukaryota; kingdom Metazoa; phylum Chordata; class Amphibia; order Anura; family Pyxicephalidae; genus Pyxicephalus; species Pyxicephalus adspersus. The sequence goes on along the minus strand of NC_092865.1, from coordinate 14,474,929 downwards.
GAGGACTTTGGGCTAACAACCCTATTTGCATGGTAGTAAATATGCTTGTGAAAGGGAGTGGGAGCATGTATAGCAGGACTTCCATAAAAGTGGTAAATCATTCAATCAGAATTTCACTTTTCTTGGTTTGACTTCACTAAGCTACTGTCAGCAATTCTGTGTCATGGAAAATATGTCAACAACCATTACTAACAAGACTTTCTGTCCCAGTAACACTTACTGGAGTAAGGAAGTATTAGGCCCTCTTTCCAGTTTTAATGTTTTTGTCTGTGTTCCTACCAGGGAATGTTTTCTATCCACTGGTAGATAAAGGGGGTCTCCACAGAAGGGAACCCATTTTACGCTCATACAAGAAAGATTTGACAAAAGTTTCAAATCTTTACTTATTGATGTAATTATATTTATTGCTTGCTTGTATTATATATTTAGCATTTTTCCTAGTTGGACACCTCATGTTTGCAGATCCCCTGCCTGGATCCAGACCAGTGTTTCTCAATCAGGGTTCCTCTAGAAGTTGCTAGGGGTTCCTTGAGCAATGAGCAGTTAGTGACTCCAAGGTCAGTTTTACAGATTCCAATAATCTTTTTGACTATCTGTAAGGGTGGCCAACAAGGTCCAATGGCCAACACATTTCCTTGAAGACCTGAAAATTATATCAAGGGTTCCCCCATGTTAATAAATGTAAGCAACACTGTTCTAGACAAATGAGCCAACAGTAAAGGAAGCTCACAAGTAGATGATTAATGACCCTTACTGGCAATCTCTTGATAGTTGTGAGGCTTAAAAGCGATGACACCAGACTGACCTCCTCTTTGATGATGCCTGTATAGTTCAATGACCAACAACACTTGGTAGAGCCAGCTGCATAAATCTAATGATGTATTTAGGTGCATATAAAGGTAGGGTTCTAGCCACCACACTAGGATGTTATGCTTTCCACTGGCCACCAATTTAAGAGTCTTTTTTCCCACTGACCCCCAATTAATAAATTTTTTAACAGGTTTCCCAAGGCTTAAGGATGATTTAAGGGTTCCTCAAGGGTAAAAAGATTGATAAAATAAGCTAGGATCTGTTCATCCCAGTTACATTTACTGTCATTTCGGACAGGCTGAAGACAAAAAAATACACAAAAGTACTTTACAATTAAACCTGCTTGTGAGAACTGACTAGTGGCAATTAAACAATTACAGAGCTAACATCCCATCTATAGGACTGTGTAGGCTGGATGTATGGGCTTTGTGAATGTGCTGGATCCAGAATATCCTAATATCTTGTTCCCAGATCGAGAAAATTTTTGATAGGATTCTTTAAAACTATTGCTTAAACAATTCATGACTACTTGTGACAAATTGGCTATGAGTAAAGCTTTAGCTATTTAGGAAAGTAATTAAAAAGAAAATGAGCAGGAGGGTGTCGCTGCTAATTATACTAATGAGGGACTTTTCAAGTGTAAAGAGCTTATTTGGGAAAAAATAATGTACTCAAAAAACACACTTTGTGCTAATATTAACCTTGTTTGGGGCTTTCTTATCATTACATCGGATTACTTCTGGAGATGGGATGCTTTACTTAGTTTAGACCTCACGAAATGAAGGTTCATAGATGTTTAGGTGGATTAAGACATAGTTCTGTCATAGGGTAGTGTAGTATGTATAGCGTATTTTCGGGGAGCACTTATTGTTTTGAGCATTGTTGACCTTTAGGTAAATTTATTGTGACTTAAGGCTCCTAAAGGCTTGATCGTGCATTTTATCTATTAAATATAGAGATGTAGTACTACTAAGTGGTATAGCACGCTGACATCTCCATATGCTCCCCAGGGTGCATCCACTCTCAGAGTTGGGTCCCTGGTTGGTCTTTGATTGGTTCCTTGACAAAGTAAGTTGAGTTTGAGTCACTTTAATCTTTTTATAGCCTTTATTTCTGAGACAAATAAAGAGACAATCTTTATTTCCAAAACCAGATTGAAATATCTGGTGTTTGCCTTTCTCTGAATAGTTGTTGACCCTTTAAGACTAACCAGTCAGTACTGAAACTCTGTAAAGAGAACAGTTACAGCTTGTGACCCTTTAAGAAAAGCATTCAAATGCTCCTTCTAGATCAACACAGTTTTAATTGAAGAGCAACCTCAGGTACATTGTTCCATGAAAAGAGAGTTTGTACTGCAATGTCCTGGAACATCGTATTCCCAGCTCTCTTGAGTTTCTTAATAAGTGTCTGGGGAGAATCATTGAAGATGGTCCTTTCAGGTAGTCATCCACTAGCTCAAGTCTTCCCAGGTATACCCTCCAGGCAAGCAAAGAAATTCTGTAGGGCATCGCTACTTGTCATGTCTGAGCAAAAGGCCCTGAGACCAGACACCTCAGACACAAAAGGCCTTCTGACTGGACAAGGCCCAGAGTAAAAAAACTTTTTGAAGGTTGTTCTGAGTATTTATCACCTTCCATCAGCTCACAACACTAAACAAATCCCAGTGAAACCTCAGTGACTGGCTGGGTGTAATAGTTATAACTCAGATATCATCCTTCACCTTCCTATTTCTTGAAACATCCCTGTATAGCAGACAGAAACACTCAACACCCTGAGCTTAAGAAAAACCTGCATAGCACAGTCACAACGCTCAAGCTGGCTACATCTGCAAAGAACCACAGATACTGCAGCTGAAAATACTGATCTTCCCAGATTATGGTCAAGCAGTTAAAAAACTTTAGAGCAAACCATCTTTACATATCTTTACTTATTTAGCTATTTATTTAACTACTTCCAATGTACTTCGAAAATCCTTAAACAAATTCCAGTTTCAGTTGTTTTCTTACAGCTTAGAAACACTAGCCCACCAAACTTACATTCTTAGAGAAAAAGCTAAGTTTTATTGTGGACATTGAATGTATTTTCTACAATGCCTGCACCAAGGGGGGTTATTTAAGGACAGCCTCACCAAGGCTGAAGTTGCCATTGTTGTTCTATATTTATGGAATGTAATATATATATGATTGAGGTCTAAAGGCTATATATATATATATATATATATATATATATATACACACACACACACACACTTTTTAAATTATGTGTGGTGACTAGTAAGAATGAATCTAATGATCTAATCATGATCTAATGACCCAAAGTTTGTTTTGCAGTTCAATTCCAAATTTTGAATAAAATAAGATTCTACTAAGCTCCTTGTAGATCTGGCTTTAGTACTGCAGACTACAGATATGTTGGTTCGTTGCATTGTAACTAAGTAAATATCTACACAAGTTAAAAAAATGTATACTATGTCTACAATTTTAACATTTTTACATGACCCTACTATAGCAACTACTGCAGTATGTTATAAGTTAGGAAAAAAAAATAAAACCTAATTATATGTCAAATATTTTCAAAATGAAGATTCATCACACTGCTTTCTGCTCTGAGTCTTCATTAATATGCTGTCTTTATTTCATGGGAGACACAACCTGTTATTTATTAGTAAGTCGAAGTGTTTTGGAATAGTGCACGTCTCGATCTGCGCTAATGAAAGGTTTAATGGAACTCTGAGGACACCACATTGAAAGGATTTGTGGCATCTGAAAACGATGTTCCCTTTCAGCAACACTTCGGATCCCTTCCAACTTTTCAGAACATCTCACTCCCACAGAACTGTAAGAAAGTGAAATTAAAAATGACGGTTCTGTAGAAGATGTATGATCTCTGTAAATTGCAGGATGCATTCGTGAGTGCCTAAATCAAAGGCTTGTGTTTTCAAGATGTTAAGAGTGAGTGGTTGAGTAATTAGAAACTGGCAATCTTATTACAGAGAAATTCAACATGATCCACCAAGTGTTGTTTTTCCATGGGTGGACTGACAACAAACATGTTCTGCGATAAGGGCAAACCAGTTAATTCCTCTCACACGTCTAAAATAAAACCCAGATTTTTAACTCTAAGCACAAATTTCCCCCCTTCTCTTGCATTTATAAAATTACACATACTTCGTTTATGTTTGGAGGGTGGATCAACCTATGTGCAGCTTGCCCTAGGTGCCACCCTCATATGACGCTAAGACCAAGTAAGAGTGAAAACCAAAGGCCATGGATAGTACAGATTAGTGGGAGAGAGCTTGATGATCTTTTTCTCAGTGTACACTTAGCTGCGCATGTGCAGGGATGAATGGAATTAATGACTCCCATGTACATGCATGGAAATAGCATCATTATGACCTGGATAAGAAAGGTGGTCGAAGACCGAAAACCAGAAGTAGGACCTGGCAGAAAATGGCGGTGCCTGTAATGGAGAGAGGGCAGGTGAGTATCAATAAAAAATTGCAATAAGGCAGGTAAGTTATTTTGGACTTCACCAGTCTATTCTGCAAAAAAAAAAGACCTACTTGCTTGTTTTTTTAATATTTAGGTTTAGTTTAGGTTTGAAGCTGAATGCTAAGCAAATTATTTTTTTCCCTTGCAGTTGATCCCTTTCCTCATAGTTGATATACCATTTTATGTGGATGATAAAATATGGGTAAAACTTACCTTTTACTTTACTCCTGCATCAGCCAGCGTTCTTTTTTGCTTCACAAGACTCGCCATTAATGTTGATGCCTAGTTGGTCTGACCACTGATGTCATTACCATCAGTACAGGGCTATGGAGCCTTGCATGGTATAGGATTAGGCCAATCACTGCCCATAAAACAGAGCATTGAGCAGCAGATGAGTGCACCAGGGGCAGGTGGTAAGGTAGGTTTTACCCCTCCTGTATCATCCCCTAAACCAAATAATTGTCTCATCCCCACTGCGAGGATACAAAAGCTTTTGTCCAGAGTCCCACTTTAAATCTTTTATTTTGATTACTAAATTTAAAAAACGTTTAGCCATATCTCCAAATCATCCATAAATAAAAAGCAGAAGATTAAAAACATGTCAGATTTTTTCAGAATTGAAGCATGCTAACTTTTAAAAAACAGAAGTGTTTTAGAAACATTCCATTAAAGTCAGGTGCATCAAGAATGGCTCAGGAACTGCTGTTGCATAGATGTGCCCCGCAGGCTCTCTACGTTTTACTACCGCGATAAGGAAAGCAGACTCACAGAAAATATTCACAATATTATTCTGCTCTTTCTTAAACAGACAAACTAATTTAGGCAGCTCATTTTCCTATTTTATGCTTCATTTAAAATACAACACACATTGGAAGATGAAGCGGCTGCAATATGGCTGCAGCATCTGTGTTCCAGTTATTAATGCCCTGACAAAAGGCAAGTAATACCCATAAACCATCTACTGGGAAAATCGGTCAGTAATTATAATATGGCTGCTTAAAATATGACATGTTAGGCATCTCTTGCTAAGCCTGCCGCGAGATCCATTAACGAGCACACGCTACAGTGTGGTGTCTCATGCTGGGGCTCACAGCTCTGCTGATGCAAGACAAGTTTTAACACTCATTTTTTTGAAATAGACATCAGATAGACTGTTGATTAGGATGCATAAAAGTTTCCATTTTTCCTGAACCATGGCAAAATATTTCATGGTAAACTCCCCTGTCCTTTTGGCTTCCTGTGCAGCAGAACAGACAGCTGTATGTTCACCCCTGGCTATGAGAAATAATTGGAAGTTTTAGAAAGTGGAAGTCTCATTCTTTAGTTTAAGGCAGCTACACTATATTGCATAGGGTATAGTGATGTATCAAAATCCTTGCTATTCCAAAAAAAATATATTTCCTAGATTTCATTCTCCATTTTTAAATTCAATATACTATCAAAGAGATATTGTCACCTTGCTCATGCAAAACACAAAGTCCCCTCACCCCTAACACCCTTATATGCACCTTACCAGTGACCCCTTGCTTTTCCTTCTTCTTTCACAGCCAGAAGTGAAGAATAATGACCACCCACAGCAAAAACATTTTAATGAGACTTAGACTAGTGAATAAACTAGTAAAAGTGTCCATCAAGCTGTGTGGACACCATCAACGGGATTTCATTTCACTAGGGTTATGGTTGTCATTGGCTAGAAAGATACATAGCAATAGTAACATAAAAAAGGTTCTATCTCTTCCATAGTTTACTGGAAAACGTTTTATTACAATCTTGTCCCCACTGGAGTGATTTCTCGATCATTGTTTGTCCATTTTGGGCATCCGTATAGGGTAATGTTGAACCTTGTTGATAAGGGTTCATTTTGATTGCCCTACTTGTGGAGGGATCCTAAATGCATTGATCCTTTCAAGCAGTAATGGCTGTAACAGTGAGGACATGGTCTTCCAAAACATAGCCAATGTGTTTCGGGCCTTTTTACCAAGGGTAAAGGCTTGGATTTGTAAACCATGTACAAAGCTTGACAGAGAGCATGTGCAGATTTTTCATTCTGGTACTAATAATGCTTGAAAAAGTGCATCCTGGGTACTACAATTCGAGGTCCACTATGCCCAAGATATCCCACCTTCCTTTAAAACCTGTGTGTGTGGTGAGTGTGGTTCTAAAGCAGTTTATGGAGAAGAAACATATACCTTTTAGTCATAGAAATTACACTTCAATCCCTATATTTAAGTCCAGTTCAAGTTTCCTTTCATCATTTGTCAAGCCTTGCTAATAAAAAAGAAGCTAATAAAAGAAAAAGCTTCTGGACCTGACATGTCCGGCAGTTTCCTCGTACATAATTTTATTTGAGACACAAGCCAACCTATTTTACAGCCAGGAGATCTGCTGAAAAAAAACCTTCTATACTAGACGTGATCTTAAATTACTAGTTACAAATGATCCATCGTCAACTCTTCCCCTGTACTACAATACTGTGACAGTGTATATATCTGATAAAATGTAGCACTGACAAACTGAGGTAAAACTGCGATGGCCGAGGTGTATTTTTATTGCGGAAATGTTGACTTGTTGGTCAATTAAACTGCTTTCACCCGAAGGCTTCTGTTCTGCAGACGGATGGTCCAGGAATAGAAACATTTGCCATCAATCAAGGCTTGCAATCATTTGGAGAAGTCACTGACATGCTAGTCACTGTTTTTCTGATGCTTTTACAATCCAGTCTATTCGCTGGAAGTTCATCCATGACTGGAGCAGGTTTTAGTAACCTGCTGAGAACACTTTAGTTATTTAATGGTTATTAAATGGATGTGAAATGGTGCTAATCATCTATAAGCCATACTTGCCTCTCCCCTCCTCATGTGTGACCAGAATATTAATGAGTCTTCCTTTCAGGCAGACTTTTCAAAGCCAAAATTACTCGAGGATTTAGGAAGAACTCCAAGTAAAAAGAAGCACTTTTTGTTCAGATATGTGTATTCAAGTGTAAGGTATATACAATTTCATTTGTAAATGGGAAGTTTGAAGAATTAGCTTGATGTAGATAAAATTATATTATGGGTAATTTTGTTTAAATCTTGAGATCATGAGTGAACCATGATCAGTCCTGGACCAGATCCATTCTAGAGCTTTGATATCAGACCCAATGGAAATAAAACAATATTTTTTTGGTTGACTGAATGCAAATTATTACATATTAATCATTAGCACTCAACTGGTGGTCGCTCAAGGTTATTCCTTATATCTGTTTAGTAGTAAAACTTCTATGCTGCAGGGAGCCAGTTGTTTAAGAGATTTCTATCAGAATTTTTTGTTGTCTCAAAAACATTGCACTTCTAATGCATTTCTAATGAGGGCCAGGAATGATACCAGAAGTCATTCAGTACATCCACCTTAACCCAGTCACCATGGAAGACTTTATGGTAGATGTTCCAAAAAACAGTGTTGGAAATGTAAAAGTTGTGAAGCCACCCTGTTACATCTCTTGGTGTCAGAAAATCTTCCTAGGTTTTAAAGTCACATCATTGGTTCCCATATGTTGGATGATCAGAACATACAAGCTTTTAGTCAATACCTAATCTTTGTGGACAAAAAACATGACATTTACATGGAAAGAGGCAGGAATTAACAAGTTATCTTTTCCTTTTTTCACTGTGTTAAATATCAAAGAAGGGGAATGACACCTACTGGAAACCCATCAACACAGACTGCATCTGCTTTTGGACTCTTACCATCCACTGGAACACAGATTACGGGTTATTACAACCCAGATGTAAGCAAAGTAATTTGGTCCTTTACATTGGACCTTTTCATTGGGGAGACAAATTAAACTCTCAACAAATAGATGGATGGCCCAAAAGGAGGGCAATTTCAACAGGTTCAGAATTAGGCAGTTTTCCTACACCTTAAGCAAAAAGGACATTCTTTGGAGGACAGTGGGTGCACATTTGTGGTCTTTGTGTTGTAGTGAGGTGCAGTAGGGGCCTTTTACTTCAAACTGGATCAACTATCACTCTGTGATCATCTGAATCATCTGTCATTCCCATATAACGCTGTTTCAACATCTCTACCCCATTGATTTGACTATTTAAACCTTCAACCATATGATTTACAGGATTAACACCTACATAGACTTCCTGACACCTAGGGATGGAACTATACAACTAGAACAAGATGGTTCCACAACTTTCCCTCTTCCACCCTGTTCTTGGACAATCAATATCTGCTTCAAGACATGCCATGGTGATTGGATTAGGGTGAATGTGCTGTGGATTTACAGAAAATCCTGGGGTGTGTTCCTTAAAAACAGTGGAACTAAAGAAATTATTTGGAAAAGATGTGAGAAATCTTCGGCTTGATTATGTATTTATGTAGTGTTGACATATTACACCGCAGTTTACGATAGTCATGTCACAAACTGACCCCCCGAGGAATGCAAAATCTAATTTCTCTAACATATTCTAAGGCCAGTTTTGGGTGAAAGCCAATTCACCTATCAGTATGTTTTGGAGATGTAGGAAGCACATACAAATTCCATGCAGATGATGTCCTGGCTGAGATTCAAACCTAGGATGTTAGTGCTTCAAGGCCAGTTATAACTAGCTAGGTAATTCTTATTTCATAGTATCATCCACTAGTCCAACAGTATCACACCATATTCATTTTTTATTTCTAAAATAAAGATTTTATGTAGGCAATAAAAAAAAGGACATAAAAGACCAGTTTTACATTTTTAAACTCACTCTGGGGACATGGCATGTCTGAAAAGTGACCCTGATGTTCGTCTTAGTATTCATATTCTAAATCCACCTGATTGTCTGTAGCCTCATTTTCTAAATGATCCTCAAGCCAACCCTGTGAACAGATTGTGAGAAGGACATAACTGCTAATCAGGCTATCAGCAATGTCTACGCAACAATTTTTTGCTCCTGTGTCCGTAACGTTAGCCAACCGAGGGAGATTAGGGCTATGTACATACGTCATGATTCTGGCCTGATAGAAGCATTTAGGCTCATCTCGGGTGAGAATCTGACATGTGTACAGTGGTTGTCCATTGTGATTTATGGATCCGTCCCGATAGATCCATGAACAACCACAATACAAATCAATAGCGAAGAGCACAGTGGGGTGTTGCTTGCTCGTTCTTTCCCTCACATCTCCCTAGAAAAAAACGACGCTCTGTGTACAGTGCTTGTTTGTTCATCTGTCACTCTTTTATGACAAGTATTGAACATGTGTATGCTGCCTGGTTTGTAACAGATTTAAAATTTCTTTCAAAAGGTTTCACAATTAAGGGGCAGATTTTCTGTTGCAGTGTTAATTTAGAGCAGCTGAAGGAGGCAACAATTAATGGATCTGACTAAATATAAAACTTCCTTATATTTCTCACTCCTTCTGTTTAGCACCTTGTTGTGTTGCATGTATTTCAAGTAGGCACACATTTTGAGCTATTCTGTCCATTTAATAGGCTATTTAAGTTTTTATTTTATTACAAAGGCTTTCATTGTTAACTTATTTCTGAAAATGCTAATTGCCTTAGTGTTATGCTGACTCTTTGGATTCAGTACATTTAAATTGTGAACAAACAGAGAATGCAAGATAAGTGTCACCAGTAGAAGCATTTCTATAAGTTTAAAAAAGCCCTGGGACACATCAAGAAAATGAGCATCAGTGATTTGATGTGCCACAGTCAACGGTGGGCATGGCTGAATCATGCCTAAAACATCTTAGTCCCTTTACCCCAATATTTATCCTCATTATTGTCCCATGAACATCAGTGTCAGAGACACACATAAACCTTGGCACAATGGTAAATTTTAGAAAAAAGAAACGTCCATTGAGGGACACAAAAAATATAGCTGTTGGGTTATACTGCCAACAGCTTGACTCTGGTGAGCAAAAAATTGTAGGCCAGCCCAGGATAACCCCACATACTACCAACTTGTTTGTGTTTTTTTGCTTGTGTCCTAGGAGAATAGAACTTTCTACAGCCCTTTTGTATAGGGGAATTACAAATTTTTTTTTTTTTTTTTGGTTGTTCTTTTCTTTTTTTTGTTAATCCTTATTTTAATTGTGGCAAGAACTAGTCTGTCTCGCTGCAGCTATCCAGACAGTCTCTGTGACCTAAGAGTTCCATGTCTGAACCCCATTGGACAAACAGCCCAAAGATACAATCCTTCTGTGCCCATCAATGGGCGGGAAAAATGCATTTTGAGAAACTTTAAAAACGTTTTCTGGAAATTTTTTAGACACTGTCTTAGATGCAGGAAATATGCAGGGTATCTAGGTATATACTGTATGTCAGGTGAAATGGTCTCTGTCCGATGTTACAAATATAGTCTTGGCCAAACAGGTGCAACAGTTAGGTGCATGGGCAATTATAAAATCCTGCCACTGACTTCAAAAGCAGCCTTCTTCCCCTTTACTACCCAATCTTGGAGGCCGGGTGGTGACCAAACGTTACTGCTCAACTGCTGCATAGTCAGGTCAGGTCACCGGGATAGCTGTTCGATCTACCTGTTCTAGCTGTTCGAGCTTTGTATTTCCCAGAACTGGATAAAAAGAAGTAAAACTTTTTGGGCAATCCATGTATTCCATCTGTGCATTTACCTGCTTGCCAGGAGGTTAGCTTTAAATGATACCAGAAATCTTACACAGCATAGACACATGCATGTTTAATATCTGCATGACTTTCCCCTTCAAAGTATACTTAAAAGCAAATCTCATTTTAAAATGCTGTCTGCGTACCCACTGGGCAGACTTCCCCTTTATTTGCCCTTGTGATCATTGTCAGAAAGTGATCATGCCCCTTCTTGCATTGAGTATCAAGAAATGGTTTCACACCATTCCGGTATCTATAGCATGCAGGACTAGGATAGGAATGAGGACTGTCACCCTGAAAACCTAAACCTATGAGTCATGATCATTATTATGTTTCCATCATTTCATAACAGGATTGAAGCTTGATTCTCACGGCCCTGAACTGGCAGCTTACGTAAACAGTACAACTTACAGCTTACTTATACAGTAAAGATTTTGCATATCAATATTCTGTAGCAAGACAATAATAAGGAACAAGTTTCTCAGTAAACTTTATTAATAGAGATTTGAAGGACAATCTGTTAATTAACACATTTAACGGATATGAAGAAACAGCCGTTAATAAACTTTATTGATCTACACATTAGAAAAAAAACAACATACTGTGCAAGGTTTAGTCTCTGCCGTGACTAATTAAGAGATAAAATCTGTCAAAATACAAAAAAAACAAAAACCTGCCAACTTTGAGATAAATGTTATAGTGCAGCACATGTTTACCTTCATTATTTTGATAGTTTTATAAATACAGCTGCTCTGTTAAAGAGAACCAGTTGCCGATGGGCATTTGTAATAAGCAGAATTTCTACACTTGATTTAGGTGGCCTTATCTCTGATGGATTATTTGTTTATTTATTTGCATTTATTCTGTTCCTGCCAAATCATGCATTTTAGGCTATGAGGCCATCCTGTCCCCTTCTTGAGATCAGTGCTGGTAATAAACACTCAAACTACTAAAGGTATTTGAACCCAATTGGAAAGTGGCACATTAAAGAAATGTCCTTCAACTTGAATATACATTGAAAGTATAATTCACAGTTTTATTGTCTGTGCATTTCGCCTCTAAAGCTACTTCTTCAGTAGACATACTGTATCTATGCTCATATGACAAGTATGATTACATATCTTATAAATATTATACCGTATAAAACATTTATATATAAATATATATATATATATATATATATTTATATACAAAACATTGTCTCTGCAATTCCCAATTGGGTTCAAAAAACTTTTTTAGTATTTGTAACAATAAAAGTATATATTGTGTTAATGGATAATAAAGTTTAAAATGTTTTTACGCAATTTTTTGAAATTCTTTGGAACACAAATTTAAATCTTAAATATCTTGCTTCATTTTCCACCTTATTACCTCATTTGGTTCACAAGCACTGGTAAAACATGACACATAATTAAGTATGGCACACTAATCAAATAAAAGTACAAGTAGCCAAAACACAGTATGGTTACCAAAACAATCCAAGAATGGAATCAAGAGTGAGAGAGAGGATAAAAAAAAAGGTAAAGAGAAAGTAGAAGTGGTTCCACTTGGTGGAAAAGAGTATCAATCAAAGTTCTGAGGGGCTCAGTGTTAAGTAAGGAGGAGTGGCCGAGGCATGTAGAACTCATGTGGAACTCTTGTTCTGGTGAGTTTGTACAATCAGCCCAAATACCCAGGTTATCTGAAAGTGATTCCTTTTTAATGAGGCTATGAGTTCTTCTATTACCGTGATCTCAAACCATTGTGCAATTATGGTGGGATAGATATTTTTCCACAAGGAATACAGGCTTTAAAGCTAAAGCTGTTATTATGCATTTTGCAATGTGTCATGTTAATGGAGCCATTCTTCTTGCAGACATTGTCCTCCATGCCAGAATGTACCCCAACCACAAAGAAAAAGAATTACAGCAGCAACAGCAGCAGCTCTGGCTCCGACAGCAGCTCAGAAAGCGAGGAGGAGATTCTGGTGAAGGAGAAGAAAGTTTCCTATGAGCTGGAAGAGCAGAAATATAAATCTCTGGAAAGGTCAAGTACGTATATTTTCCTCTTACTTTATATTGTGAAATCAGCCCGTGTGTGGCTGCTGTAAAGCCACTTATCGAGTAAGTAATTGTATGCATTTTTTGAATGCAGTGGTGGCTACTGCACTTGCTCTTCTCATACCATTCTCCTGGAAATGGAGAAACACCTGAATTATGCAGAATACTGTACAAGAATGAATTCTTGTATCTGCTCTTGCGGATTCCTGGTGATGGGATCTTGTATGGTGCATGTAAAGGATTTATGACAACAGAGGAGGAAAGGTGCTTTTAGTCAAGTACCCATAAAACTTAATATAAATGGTGCAGGCTCTAGTGAGTGGTTGATGCAGCTGGCAAGGAGGATTTTGTGGTACAGTCCTTGAGGTTAACTTCAAACATCATAGTAAATGTTCATTTTTTAATATGTTTTTGCATGGTTGCTAGTGGGCTATCTTCTGTCTTTCCCTCCTCAGCCAGACTTTTGGGCATTTGACACTTTCAGGAGTGTTGGGTACCCAAGTTCCTGCAATGTCAGGTGAATAGATCCTCCAACCCTGCCTCATTGTAGAACATAGGAGTCAAATGATATAATCACAAAACCTGCAGGAGGCACAGGGATCCAAAACTCTTAAAGTAGTAAGATAAGCAGAAGATAAGTATACAAGCCCAACTATTGCAGGTGCCTGATGTTAACATTTTTTGTAGACTTGAAAGTGCCCTTTTAGTTCTTCCTCCTTTAGGACTAGCTTGAAGCTGGTGCAATATTACACAACACTGGTTATCACCTTTAACCAAGGCTCACAAACACCAGGAGCTACTGTAACTGTATTTTAAAACCAATAAATGGCACCACAAATTTCCCTGTATATTTTTTTTATTTATACTCTGCCAGCCATTTAAGGCCAATGAATTTGAGATAATGGAAAGGGAGGTCTTGCAGGATTCGGTGCATCTGTCATGTTTAACTGGAAAGAGTTTCCCATTTAATCGCATTCTTCAGACTCGCATTTCAACCACCATCCCTCTTACAGCCAGCATCCCGATGTCCATTAATCAACCACAACCCTTAGCAGGCGAAATGTAGCGTGTCTGTTTACACAAACACAGTCAGGACCATTTATTTATCCAACGCTGGAGACGCCTGGCATCCCAAAACCTCCCCGTACTCTTCTGTGATTACAATCTGGATTTTATATCAGGCTTCTAGGATAACTTTGATCAGAACAGCAAATGCAGTTGTGCTCTTAGTTTAGGAACGCCACAACTCATTTTGCTTTAATGACATAACCTGTGTGTCCTGCCTATGAAATGCAGATCTAACCATTACTGTTATAGAGCCGGGCATGGACTGTATTGCCACTTCATTTTCTGCAATAAAATCCTCAGTGTTCTACAATTGCATTTTTTGGAGTGTCAGAATTTGTTCTACTGACTACAAGCTTTACTCTGCAACCATCTTCCTATTCTCTGTGATTACAGTTTTATTATACAAGAATTATAAGTCTCTTTTCCGCAGCTTTGGACAGCATAGAAGTATTAGTATCCCTGCCATATTTGATTTGTTCTCTGAATCCCCACTTGGGAAAATCTCCCCTGTTGGTGTCCTGTTGACCACTGTTGTTGAACTGGGATTCATCCACAACAAGGCTTTCATTGCATTAAGGCAGCTTATTTTTTGCAATGGACTTCCAACACCCCACAGTGGACCAAAAATCAGACATGCAGCGTGTTTGTTGAATGCAGTTCATCTGAAGGCATGGTATTGGTTGCAGCAAGTGTGTTGGGAAAGTTTGTAATTATAAATGGCCAATGGAGTTTACCAGTACACCCATGTAACATGTTTTACCACATTTTGCAATAATGTGCACCACTGCAGAATTCTGGTGAGAACAGGCCTTGAAAATTAGCGATAATAATAAAATACAACATTTTAACCTGTCATGAGATCAGGAATTTAGTAAATATCTTCCAATGAGAACACATGCCTAAAAGCAGATTTCCATTTACTCTCAGTGCATGATGCATTAACCAAGGAGTGTTGCAGAGCCATTTAGTTTGTATGACACCCCAAATCACCAATACAGGAATGAGAAAAGCACCTGCATAGTAGGGCAGCACAAGATAAGTCCTGCACACCATGCTTTGCTGAGTTTAAAGACTTTGTTAAGACCTGTTCTTGCATTGTTCTGAAGCATTGGGTTAAAATGAATCATAACTATTTAATGCAATTGCTACTTTGTGAAGCTTAACACTCTTGTAGTGACTCAAAACAGTGTTTAAGTCCGAAGGAGACTGAAAAAGATTTGCCTCTTGTCCCAAGGATTTAAGGAATTTCTTCCCTGTTAGACACAAATAAAAAAGAGTTTAAACAGTTGTGACTGTAAACCAAAGTGAAACTGCAGCTAAAAATAAATTTTTACTTTTTGGTTGGCCCTAATGGATTCGATTATCAGCTCTATTTGTAGGTCTTCCTTCCTTCCAAGCAATAAAAACATGTCAGGAGTTCCATACTGTCCCACAAAAATGGCTTCAGATATACTGAGACCACATATTATTTGTAATATTGCATAATTGGACCTATGTTGATGTTCTGAATTAAATAACTCAAGCTGAAATTATAGGAGCATCAAGCATGAAGTCATTAGATTGACTTCTTTTGGTCAGCTTTGTCTGAGGTTTCAATCTTGTTGTGCCTCACAGCAAGCTGCATTGGACATCATATACCAGTCAACCAAATCACTAATTTCTCATAAAAGCTTGAATATGTTATTGTCATTTTAAAAGTTTTCATTAGCTTTTAAATCTTCATCTTTTATTCAGCAAATACAAGGTGATCATTCCATAGGAAACCTTGTTCTAGCATTTTCTGATATGAAATGTCAAGCGTCTCTTAATTGTACTCCACCCCTGGCGCATGGTACAGTGGGTTGTGCCAACACACCTTTGGCAGACATGGTCCACTGTTATCGCTATGAGAAAGCTGTTCCAGAGCAATGATGTGCAGCTAGTGCTGGAACAATGCAGGAAGTGAATGAGGAGATCAGCCACAGAAAAATTCAAAAGGTGATATCAGAATTTCTTAGTTTTTCCATTACAACATATCAATCAATAGACAATGGTCAGGACCCTTGGGTCATTTTGACCATCTTGCAAAACCATATGCAGATACACTTGCCCACTCCATTTTTTACGCTCTGCAAATTTTGTGCACTCTACTGCCTGAGATTTTTTCTTTTCTCTGGTTTTCTACTTTGTTCTTGATCTAAGAGTAGGAGTATCAGCATTCCCTGCGCACGATGGACTTGCATTATAGCCTGACCCAGGGGTCCTAAAACTTGTCCATCCACCTTTGAGCAATGTGTAAACTACCTTGAAAGTACCAGGAATGAAAATGATGGTAAGTATTGTAATTGTATTTAAATGTCTGTATTTAGGGTTCCTCTGGAGGTTGCTTACGGTTCTTTGAGCAATAAGCAGTTTGTGTCACTCAGGTCAGTTTACCTGATACAAATTTTACTATCTAGTGGCAACTTAAGCAGTGGCAAGCAATATTAGGCATTCTTTCCACCATCACACTAATTTACTGTGAGTTGTTGATATGGTACCTATAGCAGGAGTTCTCTGAAGACCTGAAAGTTATTTCATGTTAAAAAAAAGTATAAGCATTAAAAAGAAATTCAACTTTATTAAAATTCACCAAAATTATATATATATTTTTTTAATATCAAGGGAAATCGTGTTGGAAAACGGTTCCTTTAGACTCAAAAATTTTATTGAAACACCAAATACAGTATCTACACCAGCACATAGGAAGCATGCTGTGTTATATTTGACTGCTGTAATAAAATTTTTTTATTTCTTTTATGTGTTATTGTGCAGGTAGAATACATTGTAAACCTCCCATCAAAACACGACCCTTTTCTTATACTTCTTCATCATCATCAACGCCAATTCGGCGCTCTGTCAGCTGTCCCCGTTCTATCACTGCGCTCAATGCACCTTCACCACATGCAGATCAAAGACCACTCTCATCAAAAGTCTCAGCACAGGTTTCACGGCCAACATCTGGAAACCGGACCAACTCCCTTAATCGCAGTTCATCATCACATAGAATGCCACACACGGGTAACTGTGGCGGTTTGTACCCATCACTGGTGAGTGATCAGAGACCTGAACCTATGTATCATACTTATGTACTGATCACATAACTGGGAAAATTACATATATATTCAACCAAGTAACAGCAGATGTCAAGTCTCCTCTCAGTCGCTTTCCCATAAGAAATATGCAGAGGAGTTCTGAATACACCCTGCCTTAGCTGGCTGCATGGTTGTTCCTGATCAATGACTTGGAAAGTATTAAAAGCATGGACAGTCGGGCAATTGGAATTTCCAGGAGATCAGCATTGGAAACTTAGCTTTCCCCCCATAGTTTCTGTTGATTTACAGTATAGGTCAGATATTTCTAGGGCTTGTTTGCATGATATTTATCTTACATTGAGCCTAATTTATTTTTCCAACCCTGGAGATGATAGACTGTCAAGGGGGAACCAGGGTGATGCAGCAAACCTGGAAAAGATTTGTTCCAGGATTTAAAGCATATGCCAACTAAGAGGACATGATTTTTAAGAAATCCACAATCCCATTTATGAATATGCAAATAGCTAACTCAGGTCACTATAGTTCAATCTACATGGAATGTGTCGAGAACAAGGTGGAAGATGTTACAATTTGTAAAACCAAACCTAACCATCCTACATACATTATTCAGTGCAATGCAATTTGGGACTTGGGTCTGGACTATGTGCTTACAAAATGGTAGTTGGTACATGGACAATCAACATCTGCCTTGACACGTTGCATGGTGATTAGGGTGACTGCTACCTGTGTGACTATAAATATCGGACTACGTTCCCCAGAAAGCTGCTTGGATGAGCTGCACAACATTACAGAATAAGTCCAGTTAAGTGTGACCAACGTCTTCAAACTTTATATCATGACTTGAATAGATGAAAACCATCTCAGATACATAATCCAGATATGGTTCTACTTTGAAAATGTTTAACCCTAATCTTTTACAATCTTTTTGTGTAATAATGGCTTTGCTTAAATTCTTTTAATCAGAATGAGACGGGATTGCATCACTTAACAAAAGATCAGGAGGAAGAACTAACACGACAGACCCTACTTGTTCTCCGAGACATGAGAATCAGGTTCCCAGGGAAGGTGGATGAGGATGAAACATGCTCCATTATAGATGATGTAAGTGTTTGGTGGACATTTGGGCTCAGAGCTATAAAGGTTTGCATTAAAAAGAAATTTACTTTTCTACATCTTGAATATTAAGCCCATTAAATCTCCACTTTTATGGGAATATATAGTAATACGTTTAAATGCAAAAAAAACTGCACCGCACAAAACTTGCAGGGTTGAGAATATACTTTTCAGGATAAACAAATTGGAGATGTCATGCTTGACTTGGTTTTGAAGAAAGAAGCTCCAAGGCTGTCATTTATATCCTAGCCTGTCAATTACACATTTACAATATGGCGCCAGGCACTGCCATCCTTCTTTTCCTGCTGCAGACAATTTTAGGATATCTTGATTGGCAGTGCTGGGATGACATAATTCCTACGCAGATGCGGGAGTTCATTCATCCCAGCACACGCAAGGGAAGCCAAGATTGCCAGGTTTCTCTGGTAACCAAAACTGATGCTGCGCGAGTTCAGCTTTGATGCCAGAAACTTACAGCGATCAGGCAGGTAAGACAAATTATTGCAGAAGGGACATTGCCTGCACCTTTTTTGCAATAGTGACCTGCCTGATAATACAAACTTTCTCCCTTTTCCAAGAAAAAAAAAACCCTAAACTGACCCCTTCTCGGTATAGGGTAGGTGATGCTTTTAGAAGGACATGGACATGAAGTTGAGGTAAAGGAGGCAATTTAGAACTAAGCTTTAAAAGTAAAAGAAAAAAAAAAAGAAAAGTTTAATACTTCCTTTACTCCGGACACTTTTTACAGCATTTGATCCCTTGTATTATTACAGGTGAACTGTAAAGTGAAAGCTTGAAAAAAGTTGAAAGAGAACTAATTTCAATTTAATAGACACAGTCAGGCATTTCGGACCTGTGTGTAATCGTTATAAAGTGATATGGGAATACACATTATATCCTGCTATCTCTCTTGGATTCTGTGATCAGAGTGGTTGCACATGGCATATATAGAAGTGTCATTCTGTTGTCTTGGGGCATTTTTGTGCCTCCTGTAAAATGCTGAATGTGCGATTCATCTGGGTTTTTTTTTTCATTCTTTGCCACTTAAAAATTTGGCGACCTCTATAATTAAGTTCAGATTAACCAAATGAACGTTCTCTCCTAACAAAACCATTTTAATTACACTTTTGTTACTAATGTCTGTATTCCTTCCGAGTGACTCTTTTGTTGTCGAGAACGTTCACAAGGAACCTGGGACCTTGTACAATTAAAATACAGCTGAATCTTTTCTCTTGGATATAACCCTGCGCATATACAATATTGCCCACATTGTTAAGAGTCTGACGTTCCAAAAAAGAAAAAAAAAAAGATTTATGTTCATGTTTTTTACAACCTCTGGATGTTCTTCAAGAAATCTCTCAGCAGGCTATGAGACACTTCTACTGCTGTGATCAAATAACTTACCATACGGATATGAGGAAACTATTTTCTTAGTTTATAACGCTGATGGAAATGGACCTTGGAGACCATTTACATTCTAGGTAACGTTTACTCAATATGAATGTTTCCCAGGCAGCCGTTACTGCCTGAAAAATCATTGGCTGTGCGCTTCAAAGGCCGTCGTGAGCGAAACGGTTTGCGGCTGCAGGGACCAGTAATGCGTTACTTGTTGCCTCGGGCGCTCAATATTTTAACACCTCGATTTTGCCTATGGAAAAAGCATCTCGTAAAATTGCAACCATGATCAACACGAGTTGAGAACTGAACTTGTCCAAAAGCTTGGTGAACGTCTGTTTTACCGCCCATCCAAGGGTGAAAGTTGTTGACGTGAAAGAATTACCAAGCCACATTTTTGTATATGACTTACGTTTTCTAAGCCCCATGGAACCATTTTTTTATTTGTTGGCACCTTTGCCAGTTCTGTACAGCTTTGAGGGTTCTTTTAGCTTTTTTAGTTTTTCAGTTTATTAAAATGGACCTCTCAGTAACTTTATAGGTTTTCATGATTATACTCCTGAAGTGTCACAATTTACAACAACAGTTTAATTTTTGAAGAACGTTCTACATTTTACCAATAGAAAGCCATGCTTGAACTTTAGAGCAGCTTTTCTCAACCAGGGTTCCGTGGAACCCTGGTTTTCCTTCAGAGGTTGCTAAGGGTTTCTTGAGCAATGAGCAATTTGTTCCTCTCATGTCAGCTTAAGTGACCCCCAATTATCTTTTTGGCTATCTGTAGTGGTGACATTCTTTCCATTGGCCAGAAATGTAAAAGGCATGATTTCCACTGACCATCACACTATGCTATATACTGTGAGTTGTGGATATTGTAATCTTAGCTGAAAACCTGAATGGTATTTCAAGGGGTCCCTCAATGTTTAAAAGGTTTTGCTTCCAGTAGTATTGTAGAAGCAGCATTGGGATAATGTCATTGCTTCTTTTACATGGTAAAATCTTGGTTTTGGAAATACATTTTGGTACAAACAGTGGATTTAATTTTATTGAGGGCTATTGAAGAATACATTTAAATTGAATCATTTAGGAGTTTAACTATTTGCCTATTACAGATAATGGAAAATTGGCGATATCACAAACCCAAGGTGGCTTCTTATTGGCTGATAAAACTGGACTCAGTGAAGCAGAAAAAGGTAAGACCCCTGTGCATAGTTTTTTTAATAAAGATTTGAAATTCTGTAACAGCAACAATCTATCTCCCTGCATAAATCATTTTGCTGTACGCACCTAGGTATAAAGAAGCAATGGTCGAGGGTACAGAACACAGAGTTCTTTTGTATATATCAACATATACACATAATGAATATAGGAGCAGTATTCTGAAAAACAGAAGAATGTATTTTATCCAGTTTTCAACCATGGGGGAATATAATTATGGCTTTACCGGAGGTGCATACCAAAATAGATGTGTGTTTATGCACATTGCAAAATTGGATCAGTCCTTTTTTTCTGCCAGTGTCAACAATATGGCAGATTTTTAATTTGTAATAACTTGATAAAACAGTATATATATATATATATATATATATATATATATATATATATATAAGCAAAAAAGAAGCTACTGAGTTTTCATGAGGTCATCTTGATACTAAATAACTCAGGTCAAGTCAAGCTATGCACTCTGTAATTTTTATTCTATTTCATCCAGTTCTCATGGAAGTAAATCAATGTTAACAGTTTTATGAGTCTTCACGGAGTTATGATATAAGAAATGAGCAGTCAGATTGCCTTACAACATACACTTGTACAAAGTGTACATATTTTAAAGAAAGATATATGGAAGGTTATAAAGGCTGCTGTGGCTAAGTTTCAGAAAATGACAGTTACCTGGTCATCATGCTGATTCAATAACTGCAGTATGATCTAAGTGGTCGTTCTGGTGAAAAGTGTGTGACAGTTTGACAGTATTAAACCCACAGAAAAGCAAGCAGATTTCTAGAAGGAGCTCATCAATAACATTATGCATATGTAAGGACCTGGTCTAGCACCAGTACATGCCAGACACCAGTCCCCCCAATCTAACACTGCACTCTTCGCCTGTAGCTCAGCCTCGGGAGACTGGTTGCATTTCCCAGCACGTAGTTGCCCAAAGAACTTAGTGCGCAAGGGATGGTATCTAGAGAAGGGCTGGCAGAGGACCAGGAGCCCACAGATAAAGCAGCACAAGGTTCTTACAAAGACAAATCTAGAAAACATGCCAAATGTCATACACTGGTGTTCAGTCCACCAGACGAGGTGCCAAGGAGAAGCACAAAGCAGAGTCGGGGTCACAGGCAGCATACAATTGAAAGGTCAGGAACAAGCAAAGTCAGCAACAGTAAATGGAGCGAAACTCACACCAGCAGCAGATCTAAATGCTACAACAGGCACTGGGGACTGCAAGCAGAAAGGCAATAAGACCCTAGCAGCCAATACCAGTGCAGGGTTGAGTCAGTAACTAATTTGCCCCTAAAATCCCCTTCAGCTGTGCACAGCCTAAGAGTGTGTGCCCTGGGGATGCTGATAAAATACATCTCAGGCTGCACAACTAAAGGGAAGCAGGAGATGCTGCTAATTCTTTGTTCTCTATGCTGCTGCAAGTAACATCGCTGGACAGAGTAAATGTAGTTTGATGGTTCACATCACAGAATTGCCGGCCAGATAAACATCTCCTAACAGCATACTTAAGGTATTCCCTTTAAAAGGAATACCACTATATTATATTTTCTGTTTGTATGTGCTCTGATTATTTTTGTTATACACTTTGTAACATTGTGTGTTTTGAAAGTATGTATATAAATGCAAGGTAGCCATATTTGTTCAATAGATTCTCAGGCTACATTTCCAGTTCAGTATTGTAGTGCAGCGACTGTGTTTTATTGCAATCTGTGATTAATAATCAACTCTTGTTGTAAAAATGGTCTGGACCCCAGAGAAACATCATCTTGTCACTGTACAAAGCATTAGTTAGAGCTCATCATTAATATGCAATTCAGTTTTCTGCATCGGTTCAGAACAGGAGATGCTATGGAAAGAGTAACCTCATTCATAAGGAAAGTCTAAAGATGCAGATATTAAAGACATAAATTATGACACCTCTGCAATGATTATTACATATACAAATTTTTTTTGTAAGCATGTGAGCAGTGTAAGTGTCTGGACCTGGCGTAAGCCTCTTAATGAACTTGTAAAGCAGGGCTAGAGCATGAAAGCAAGAAGAAGCACAAAAATCCAATCAGTTCATGTGCTGACAAGAAGCATGTTTATAAATGTGACGGCAGTAGAGTAACAGGGAGATGACTCTTTACTCCTTCTTTTACTGTCCAGTAAAAGGTTTGGGAGGCTCATAAACAACCTGGGTTCAGAAGAATGAGAGTTAAATGCTGCTGGCCATCAAATTAAGGACAGGTTAGCACTCTGGCCTTTGCAGTGCTAGATCCCAGATTCGCAACTTGGCCAGGACACTATCTGCATGGCGTTTGCAGGTTCTCCCCGTGTTTGCATGGGTTTCCACCGGGTACTCCAGTTTGCTCCCACATTCCAAAAACATGCAGTTAGGTTAAGTGGCTTTCCCCCAAACTTGACCTTAGACTGTATTAAAGACATATGACTATGGTAGGGACATTAAACTGTGAGCCCCTTTGAGGGACAGCCAGTGACCTGACTATAGACTTTGTAAAGCACTGCCTAGTATATCAGCACTATATAAATACTGTGTAATAATAATAATCTAGGGATATAACAAAAGCACTACCCTTTTTCCCATAGTTCTACTTATTTTAATAGTAGAGGAGGCAAGTGAAGGCAGTAGGGGCCCACTTTGATGATTTGGTGTGCTTATACATAGACAGCAGATTGCCATCAGATTAGGCCAAGAAATAGCAGGATCAGGCAACATTCATCTTATTTCTATGGTTTTTTTAAACCCTTGATAGCTAGAGCTGAAAATAAAAATAAAAATAATTTTAAAAATAATTTTTCTCTGGATGAGTCAGTGGAGAAGGATGCAGCTTTCCACCAGAAACTCGGGAAGGATTCCAGTTTAATTTGAAGTGTAACACAACCGCCCTCAGTGCCACCCGAGACAGCGGATCCCAGCCCGCTCCATTGCCATTGTTCTTTGGCAGACGAGCCACATGCAATTAATTTAGGATGATTGAATGTATCCAGAAGGACCATAACTGTCATCTCATTTTTCATCCATCTGTAAGTGTTTAGTAAACTGAGCAATTTTTCCAAATTATTGAAATAGATTTTAATCTTAACACAAGAGCGTGCCTTCCTACTTTTCAAACCATTTAGAAATCTGTTTGACTATGTTGATCCTTAGGTTTACAATTGGTAAACGCAGCAAAAGCTATTTGCATTGAGGCAGAAGGAAAAATTGTTATCATGAGCATGCAGTCAATAACCCACAGGAATGGTGCTATGCTGTCAAGTCATCATGTACCAAAGGTCCTTAGGGGCGTTTTCCAGTACTTTGTTGAATCCATGCCAGAAGAATGTTGGTTGATTTCAAATCATTACAGGGTCTTACTTTATTGCTTAATAAAGTGGGCACTGAATGTGATTAGCTGATTGATTGATCCAAGGAATATACATGACAGCCATGAATCGGGTCAGGAGGCAGTTACCTCTCTAGGGTCTTAGTTTTCCATGCTTGTGGATTACCGGTAGTCAAGTATGTTGTAGTTTGATCTTTTTTTTTAACCCTACCTTTTATGTTACTATGTAAATCTTGCTTGAAATGTTCACTTTGATTTCTTTAGATTTTGGATATTGTGAGAACAAACGTCCGCTCTGTCCTTCAGCGAATCTGGAAGGTGTCCGACGTTGAGTGTTTACACCTGTACCGAAGTTTCAACCGAGTATTCAACCGTCTCCTTTGGAGTCACGGGCAAGGGCTTTGGAGCTGTTTCTGCGATTCTGGGTAAACACAATTTCTTTTTTGGTTCTCCTTTCATTTCTTTCTAGCTTTTTTAAAGGAATCCATTTCTATACGAGAAACACTGAGCATGCCATTGTTGACTTTGTTTTCCTATAACCTGGCTCCCATCCTTTGGGCCTGATTTATTAATGCTCCAAAAGAATCCACTATTTTAGGAAAGCCTGAGTGATCCAGCAAACCTAGAATGGATTTTTTTAATCATTTTCTTTTAGCTAGTAAATGTTTACAATCCTGGACCAGATTTTTTTTGCAGGTGTGCTGGGTTACCCAGATTCTCCCATGATATTCTATCATCTCCCCTCTTGGAGAGCTTTAATAAATCAGGCCCTTTGTGTCAACATTTATGCTAATTTGGACTTTTTTGGTCAGTATGTTATTGCTATATTGAATATTGTTTTGGGTTAGTGATTTAGAAAGTTTAAATCCAGTGGGTCAGTAAAAAGCCAAAACAAGAATTTTTGTAAGGAGCAGTGCTAGTCTGCATATTTTTTATAAGAAAGTTTTATTTAAAGCTAACCTTTGATTTGCACATGCACTACAGGTTCTCTTTAATGCCTTCCTGCTTAGCGGAACATACTCATGTTTTTATTTCTTCCAACCACTTTATTCAGTTGTGGAGCAAACAAAATACCTTGTACTTCCAGGTCTGGAGGAAGATGTGACTCATGTAAAGTAATGGTTGCTTGGTGGTTGTTACAGCACAGTTACATAGGGGCAACTAGGATCCCTAATACAATTAATGCCCCAGCTAGGGTGACCTGGATCTTAACGAGGACTTCCTTTACTTGTTTGCAGCAAAAGAATAGATTAGCAAGGAATACATAAATATGAACCTATTGCCTGGCCCTGCATCACCAAAGTACAAGTTAACCTAAAAGTAAAACTTTGCTGTAAAAAACTACACCGACCAAAAACTCTGCAGACTAATAATATGGTTAGCAAACATTATTACAAATTCTGTGGCTGTGTGGATATTAAACATTAGCCATTGAGCACAGCTGCTGAAATATGTTACGTTCTGCATAAAAATACTCCGTCCTAAAGTAATATTGCAGGACCAACGTTGGTTTAGTTATTAGAATTCTGCACAGGCATCCCATCGGAGTGATAGAAAGATGTTTCTAATGAACTGACTTAATAAGGTTAACTTCATGAAGTTCAATTTCAGAGAAAGTTTACATCAGACAATTCAAGTTACATATTCACATGTCATGCTAAAGATGTGAATGAGCCAATCACAGGAGCAAGTGGATGAGGATTCTGAAAAGTCAAGTTTTAATTTGGATATTATTGAATTTTGACTTTATTTGTGCTTCTATCTGACTAGAGAAAAGTGTAGATGTCTCAAAAATAAGCATAACCTGTCATACAAATAATATTATATATTAACACTGAAATATTCTGAAGCTGCTGCACATATCTGAAACTTCTGGGTATGTTGTATGGCGGCTTTCTTGCCATATGCCGTAGTTCCTCCAACTGACCCTTATGTCCTATGGTGATGCGGGATCAGGTACTTAATGCACCCAGTCACTCCAGGTATCTGACACATGTTGAAAATGGCTTTGTTCATGCTGGCGGTGAGGTTGCTGTACTGTTACTACATGCCAGTGAACTGCTGTCTCAGGGAAGTCCATGTAGCATCTACCCACAGGAATCCAATAGAGAATTATTAAGGACACTGTCAAATCCACAAATGGTGGTTCTTTAGCAGCCAGTGCAGCAAGGTGCCAGCCATTGGGAGCCGCATGGTATCATTTTCTCCTGCTGTAGGTCTGAACCTGCTCTATCTGCACCCCTGCTGCATGATGTGATTCCTTCCACGGGACCCTACTTCTTACAGTGAGGTTTGGAGCCAGCAGAAGGGTCCACATGATTTGGCAGGGGTGCAGGTATTCATCACACCCAGTCTCTACCGATATCTTACATTTCCAGGTGTGTTGAATACCTTCTCCCCCACCATATGCTGTGGTTCAATTTGTTGGCCTTGGTGTCCTGTAGTGTTGTAGAATGGGGTGGGAGGAATTTCAGCACACAGCAAAGGGGAAGGTACTCAATACACCTGGAAGAGTGGGCCAGCTGCAGTGACCAGAAGTCCGCAACACAGCAGAGCTTTAAGATATGGGTCTCTGGAAAGATGGGTAAATATGAGCTTTGGTTCTTTAACCCTCCTAGTAGTAATCCTGAGTGTGACTCGGGGTGGGTTTTACATGCTCAAAGGGGTAATCCCGAGTCATAATCGTCCCTAAAAACATAAAAAAAACACTTACCTTGTTCCGTTGGCGTTCCACGGCATCCTGCTGGTCCCTGCAGGTCCTCGGGACACATCTTCTTTCTTCGATCTTCAGCCGGCGACTGCGGAGACGTTTTCCGGTGGAATTCAAAAAATTTTGTATTGGATTCAATATAAAATAGCTGTATTGAGTCCAATACAAAGAAATCTTTATATAATATATATATATATATATATATATATATATATATATAAATATATTATATATATTATTCATGCTACTGTACAGTTATATTACAGGTTTCTGTATTTTTTTATTTAATTTTTTAACAGATTTTTGTGTTTTTTTTTCTTCAAGTTTATTATTAAATTTATTAAATATTGGACATATTTCAGTGAGTTATGCCTAAGAATTATAGGCCTACAATGTAAAATAAATTTTCATGCAAAAATGTAATGAATTTTGCATGAAAATAGAAAAAAAAGAAAAGAAAAAATAGAAGAAAAAAGAGTGCAAAAACCCACAATAGCCAATCAGATACCCACCTCAATCTTTTGCCATAGTAAATATACCCTTAAAAGAGTTCTGTTCTTTCTATTTAGAAAAGACCTTTTGTTTTTTGCCTGAAAAACATCTTCCAAACTGAAAAAATACTTCACATACACTTTAAAATCTCATTAGGTTGCTGCAATTTGCACATACTGATTGTTCTTTCACTATCCTAATGAATAAGTATGATGATATACAGAACAAATATATTCAGTGTTTTTATGCAGAATCCCTTGAGATCGGCAGTTTTTAAAATATCTTCTAACTGATGGTTTCCACTCAGTATACAAAACCGTATTTAGTTGCAGAGTAAAAATGACTGATCATTCGCTGACTTCATTTCAGGATCATTTCCTTCACTGATCTAAATGAAAAGTATCTCTTGGAATTGCCGCAGTTCGCTCAGAAATCTAATTTCAGCAGCAGTAATGTATTGTGGGATAAGCAGTACCTGAATGTAGTTGCCTTGGAGCTCTCTGGTATGAGATGCAGTATTACAGACTTCTGTTGTGTGGGATGGAATGGAATAGTGTGCTGGAAATATTCTGTATTTAGATGAGTTCTTGTCGGGGACTGAACTGGGAATTAAAATCAAACCGGGCATATTACACACAGAAAACCACATTTGTGTATGTGACCAATTTTTGCCAAGCCTGATGGATCAGTAATTATCCAATTAGCTCATCCAAACAGGGATATGAAGTCAATTTGGCTGATCGGATGTTCCTGGGAGCTGGTGACCCGTATATCATTGCATATCCACCTAACATGGTACATCAGTAGCTAATAGTATAAAGTTTGCCAGATCACAAAAGGATACAAATGCTGCCAGCATTGGACAGGGCACAGAAACATATAATATTATTAGATCTTGAATTTTATTTTGAGTCAATTGATGCACAAAGGGAAAAGTCTCAAAGTGGGGGTTTTATGACAATTTTAAAATGTATAATAAAACAAATTAATAAAAGCCAACAGCAAAGTTTTCATTTGATATTGAATGGAGTTGGGAAGGGTTAGAGCTGTCTATGGGATTTACTAAAGGAATACCAGCTATTCACATATCAAAGTGGATTGTTCCCTTGCTAGGAATATCTCACTTAGTTTACTGAATTAAATGATGCTCTGCTGACCTAAATTCATAATTTTAAATCCGGCGGTGTGTAGTAGAAGCGAGTGTGAATGCGTAGGGAGACGTGCATCCCAGAGTGACGTAATGATGCTACAATGGTAGAATGGTGCTCCTGCCCACTCTCCCATCGCAGGCTTTGAAGAAATGGAATTGAAGAAAATGATGATAATGAATGAGAAGAAAATAGAGGAGGGAAATGGAGAAGTGAATGAATGAATGGGTAGGTGGAATGTAGGTGAATTTGCCAGGGAAGGGGATTGTGTGAGGGTAATTGCATGTGTATATGTAATGATAACGGTAAGGGGAATTTTTGTGCAAACCAACAACATTTTCTTGCGGAGCACCGGTTTGCGACCACTGCCCTAGGACCCATTGCCCAGTTTTGCAGTTATTCTCCTGTTTTGTCACCCTGTCACTCAGGGGACCAGTGGCCATTTAAACACACATTATTCAAACTTTGTCTGTTATTCTTACCATTAATAAACCCACTCTTTAAATAATTAAAAAATAATTAAATAAGTAAATTCCATGCAGCCATTTTTGTTCTACATGTAGGGAGGACATGGCTACAAAAAGATTGCAGGAGTTTAGCAGCTCTAATATGTATCAAACAATAAACTAAATGTTGAAAAGAGGTATAAATATATATATATATGTATAAAAAATGGAAAATATAGGGCTTTAGCAAACCGTTCAGTTAGGTTAGTTATCGCAAGTTTAATAAATACGTTTGTGTTATTAAGCTCTGTAGAGGGGTGCATCATCAGGACACCACCTGCAAGGAGTTTGTTCTCCCCGTGTTTGCATGGGTTTCCCCCAGGCACTTTGGTTTCCTCCCACATCCAAAAAACATGTAGTTAGTTTATTTGGCTTCCCCTGAAAAAAAATTGGCCAAAGACTGCCATTGCTGCCATAATCAGCAAATATGCACATAATACTTACTGATTATAGCATAGGCTTACCCATGTTACCATGCAGCGATGACTGGTCCAGGGTCCTATTATCTCTCTTTTTAGGAAGACGCTTTTTAGATCTACAGAGATCCTTTTTGGCCACTAATATTGTAATTCATACGTGTGCCCAGGGGTTACATTTTGCCCGAAGGCCGGCTCCATATGCTGAAGCTAAGCTTCACTCTGCATGGCACATATACTGTGTAGCGTACAGCTAAAACAAAAAGCCACCCAGAGCCTGGGCTTTATTTTTTTGATAGAAAAGATATTGCATATCTCTTTTGCCAATTGGCAATACTTCTACTACTACTACTTTTTGTTTTATAGGTTGAAGTCTGTTGATCTATCAGTCATATTACCACATATTACACGATCCAACAGGAGAAACATGCTCCAAAATTGGATGGGTGGAAAATTAACTGATAGGTCTTAGAAACACATTAGATACTTGTACATGCTATAGAAATTTTCCCCTTTTGACCAGTTCAGATTCTTTAACTTCTACCCTTGCTATTGATCACTTTTGGTTAATTGAAGACCATGTGACATTCTTAATAAATATAAAGATGGTTCAATGAAACAATTGAATTGATTTCTAGTTCAAACGGAAATTCCATGTATGACCTGCTTTGAACTGTGTTTTATTTTCTAATTTAAAAAATAATTCAAACACAATGGCCCCCCAGCAACATTGAGGCCGCAGCCGCAGTCTCAGCCTCTTAAGAGTGAATCAGATTGCTCCCCCTCCTTGACACATGTTTCCTATGATACAAGCCATGCTTCTCATGGTACAAGTGTCTTGTCTCTACAAATGACAAATGTAAATAATTATCCAGAAATAACCACTCACAGTCACCATTGTTTATCCAGTCATATGTTGCATGATAATATGAAAGCGTTCAGAATTTCCTTTCCTCTCTAAAATTCTTTAAACATGTTCTCTTTGTCTGGTCCATCTTTGTGAACAGGCTTCTCATATGAAACACATTTAACAAAATGGCAGACGAGATCACATCAGCATATGTTCCAATTATGTCATGTGGCGGATGGAAACATTACAGATATAATCAAAGTTAAATCTACTTTTTTATAATGCAAATACCATGGCCTGGATTGTAACATTCTGTTCTTTCCATGGGTGATTGTGAGTCTGATAGGGCTGTTTTAAAACTGGTGGAATTAAAGGAGAATTACACCTAAATCATTTTTAGGGTGGTGAAGAGCACTGATTCCCGGAAGCAAAATTTACATCAAAAGCTAAAGGCTTTTTATCCTCTAACTCACTATATACTGTACGCTGTAATCTAACTGTACAATTTCTGTGCGATCAAGCTAAAGCGGGACTAAGGTTCAAAAATAATACATTTGTGAGCAGGCGGGATCTATATTGCAGAAGGGACAGGCAATAAAAAATACCTTTTTGCCTGATCACAATTTTTAACCATACTCTTTTTGCTTTGGCGCCAATGGCGTAGTGTTCACCCGACCCTCAACTGGGTTCATAGCTTCCACCATCTTGAAAGCACTTGTGGACCAGGGCAGTAGGTAATATTTATTAGTTCCAGGAGTTTTTAGGTGAGGGTTTGTTGTTATTATACAGTTGTAGGTATAGGCTGAATGTCTCTAATCTTGTTTTGGATTCCGTATTGGCCTTGAAAGTCCTGAATTTCCTTAAAAGTTGGTGAAATGGCTGCATGGTGAAAACAAGTAAATAATTTCCTTTATATTAGTGAGGTCTGTATTTATTACATTTTGCTTTAACCTCTAAGCATATTGAGAGAATCCCAGATTAGGTCTAAAATGGGTATTTTCTGTTGAGTCTACTATCTAGCCTATAGGGTATCCCAACGACCCTAGATGGCATAATCAAACAGTCTTCTGCATCCCATAGACTTGCAAGATCTTCTGCAAACCTTAAAGTTTATTTTGAGTCAAGAATTTAAGTTTTTTTTCCCTCAAACCTGCTTGATCAATGTTTTTCTCTAAAAGCTGCTGGTTGGCATACCCATGTAGACTATAGGTGTCAACCCGTCGGGCCAAAAAAGCATCATGAACTTCAAATATAGCCCTAGGCTTTTTGGCAAAGCTCCAGCCGCTTTTATTCACCTAATTCCTCCCTCTGGATCTCTATTATCCAATTATTCATACATACTCAGAATTTTGCTAGTAATCTCTTTTGAGCAGTACGTACCTACTAATTTGTTAAATTCTGCTTCAACGTTATTTGAGGAAATACCAGGAGCTCTGCCAGCTTGACATTCTTTTATTATTCCTTTAAAAAAAAAGTTAAGAGGATTTTTTTTTAACTTTGAGACCTGGGAGAAAGTTTTAGCATCTGTAATCTTCCGTTTTGTTGTTTTCAGAGCTGGTATTGCCGCAGCTTTAAACCTCCAGGCGGTTTAAATTTTTTTTTTTCTAAGAGAAAACTATTTACTTTAAGAATCTTTTTTTTTCCTTGTTTGTGATGCTGAATGCATAGCCAGAAACAGGAACATTTTCCAAGCTCCCATCTTGGCTGTCATGACATTTTTTCATTAGAAGGCACTGGAAGTTGCCCAGAAAATTACCTTACTTATATCAAGCTGAATAATACGCAGCTTTTTGATGTGAATTCTCTTTTCAATGACTCTCTTTGTATAGTGATTTGGCAAATAGACCAAAGACTTTATTCCTGGAATATTAAAGAATTGGATTTTTTTCTTTATCAGGAGGCAGAAATACTCAGATGAGCTATATGCAGATTCTAAAACCTGAAGTCCATTTTCTGAAACAGATAACTTCATCTCTTTTTTTGGCCGCAGTAAGAAAACTTAAAATCAGAAATGTACCCAGGGCTATTGAAGTAGAGGAATAAATCTTATAAAAGAGCAGCTTGTTTAAAATGATCAGCCAATGGAAAATACAAACAGCCAGCTTGGTTAAGAGAGAAATATTTTCCGACAAAAGTGGCTGATGGAGAAGACAGGTCTATTTTTTAAAGTTTTGATTGGATTAGGAGAGTTTTTTTTTTAAAGGGAATTTAAAATACAGCTCAAACTTTGAAAGAAGAATATTCCTAAACTGGTAAAACAATTCAAAGAAATCAAATTATAATGATCTTTATTTAAATAGGAACATGTCAAAACATTGCCAGCTTAAAGTGGACCTATCATGACATTTTAACATAAAAGGTGGCTAACCCTTTTATATAATGATAAAAATGAAAAACAATTTTAGCAATTTTTTTTTAGTTATGGGAGGACCGCTCTCCATCCATCGTTGCCTCTGTGGCAGTAAAGACTGAAAGGAAGGCCCAGAGCCTTCTGGGATACATGATGTATGATGGCAATGGCCATGGCCAAACTTGGACATGTGCAGAAGAGTCTTTCCTGCAATGTAAAAAATAAAAAAGGGCCAATCTCACACATGTGCAGTGAGATTTTTACAATTTCAGGAAGGTACGAGATCAAATGACGTCAGCAGAAGATGGTGGCACCCGGTGTCCAGTCCTCACCTAAGAAGGAAGACGGAATGGTGTGGGATTTATTGGATTAGGATCACAGAGGGATTTACACCTGTTTTTTATGATAGTGCCGTTTTAATTTAATGGGAGACCAAATTATACGTACAGTGTAAATTTTTTTTTCCTGAAATCAAATTTTAGGCAGGTAAAGATGAAAGGTAACATAAAATAATATGTAGTATCTTTTTCTCATTCTTGGATACTTTAAAGTAAAACCTGCTTTACATACTGGCAGGCTAAGTACAGGTTTGCTGTATTGTTAACCATTCTGTACATATTAACATTAAGGTTGAAATTGAAAATTTATTAAAGGGTTCTTGATTGCAGAAAGGACAAGAAATAAAATAAACTTTAATGTCTGATCGCAGTTTCTTTTCCAGATTCTGGATCGTCAGCCATCTTAATTGGCCAGGTTGGAATAACATACCTCCCATGCATGCCCACCCACCAAAGGGGATACCAGAATACCTAGCTTCTGGCATACTTTTTGGAACCATGCCCTAATCTGCCGCAGCCACGTGCTAAATTGTGGTTCTCAACCTCTGCTACTCATTGAGACCATTCAAATGTACACATTCAAATAACACTTGGCTAATTCAAATAACTCATACTATAAGGATGCTGATTGTATAGTATTGGCACATATATTTCCTCTATCTATCTAATTACATTTAGTTATATTTTAATTGGTCAAAGAAACTTTTTAGCACTACATGTCTACTGTAGGGGTTTAGTAAAACAGGATAACATTGGTTTCCTCCCACATCCCAAAAATGGACAGGTTCATTGGCTTCCCCCAAATTGGCCTTAGACTGTGGTAATGATATTTGGCTATGGTAGGGACATTAGATTGTGAGCCCCTTTGAGGGACAGCTAGTGACATGACTATGAACTTTTTCCAGCACTGCGTAATATGTTGGTGCTATATAAATACTGTGTAATAATAATAATAGGCTCGTGCACTACCTAGTTGTGATGATCTGTCAAAATCTGTCTTTCTGGTGTCTAGTTACAAAGCCAGAATTCTGAAAATTCAGCAGAAATCTCCAAGGTACATGCGTTTTCATTGGGATTATTTTATTCTACACTACAGAGTGGATAGAATTTACTAAAAAAATTGAGGCTGTTCATCTACCAAGATGCAAGGATTATTTCACCTACCTCAGTGACAGTGAAATGTACTTTGCAAATAATGTCCAATCATGTTCAAGAAAATCTAAAAAAATTCAGGACTTTCCCTTGCACATGATTGGATGTTTGTAGTCAGCAGAGATTCTTTTCATTATTAATTAAAGGAGAAAATCTTTGGCATGGTGATAATTCACCTTGTTATAAAAATAGATGGTATTCCTTTTGGTGGCTCAGTGGTTAGCACTCTGGCCTTTGCCGTGTTAGGTCCTAGGTTCGAATCCCAGCCAGGACACTATCTGCATGGAGTCTGCAGGTTCTCCCCATGTCTGCGTGGGTTTACTCCGGTTTCCTCCCACGTCCCAAAAACATGCAGTTAGGTTAATTGGCTTCCCCCCTAAAAAAATTGACCTTAGACTACATTAATGACATATGACTATGGTAGGGACATTAAATTGTGAGCTCCTTTGAGGGACAGCTAGTGACATGACTATGGACTTTGTACAGCACTGTATAATATGATGGCGCTATATATATACTGTATAATAATATTAAATCAGCCCCAATGGGTCTTGAGTTCACTTCATTGTAAATAGGTCCTTGTACTCAGGGTCAGGTTTAGAGTGTGTTATATTCACAAAGAGGTTTTATTCCTGAACTGCTAATAATTAGGATTATTGTGTGTGGTCACTTGTGATTCACATATTATATTTCAAAGAGCTTTATATCATTCATATAACCACTTATAGGAGAAGAAGAAAGTAAAAGCAACTGTTACCCCAGATGATCTTGGCAATGTAAAATACAGCGTCTTATTGTCAGGCCCTTGTGCCACCAGTAAATCTGTGTTTATATTGAGTTTAACATATTGACCTTCTATTTGTAAAGCAGATTGGGTGGGGGGGGATGTTTAATATTCCCTGCATTAGGCCTGTCTTTATCTCATTGCCGATCATTGTGCTGAACTCCAACCCCGAGCAGCACCATCTGTCTTTCCTGCTACTTGGGCTGTCAGTGTGCCAGCTTGCGGCTCTTTCTGCATGGACAAGGTCACATCACAGCAAGCTGCTCGGGCGGCATCTGATCTGTGCCCGGTTATCCGCGGCTCAGCAGACAGTGCAGAGCCTCACAGCAGCAACATATCAGACTGTTAATACTTGCTAGGGAGCAGAGCTGAATTACAAAAGCTGAAGAAAACAAGGAGCAGTTGCTCACAACAACAATTTTGGTCTTTAATAATTTAGGAGTCTGATTTACCCTGAGATAAATTAGAATTTTTTTAAAGAGTATATCTGGACAAAATGAAAAAAGCATACAACTTATCTGTACATACATTCCCAAATCCCAATGATGTGTTAGAAATTCATTGACAGTGCTGCCCCGCTACATTGAAATCCAAAGCAGTGTTGTTTGCTGTGCCCAAGTTCTTTCAAGCAACAATGCAAAATGCTTCAATTTTTTTGTATTTCTTTGAGGATGAGGTGTTCTGTAGTTCAACAGAAGAGGAGCGGACATGTCTAACAAAACCGACAGCATTAATATACTATAGGAGATTACAAAATTCTGCCTGATCAACAGGCATCTTCAGCATTTTTAATGGGATTTTAGCACAAGCACTACAGGTCAATACATGTTTTTGCACAATACATATATTCATTGCCTGTTACTAGGACTAGTAGTACTGCAACCACAAGATCAGTTTTAGTGCTGTCATAAGTAAAGCTGAAGAACTCCAGCAATGAGCCAGTATGGGACCATTGTGGCCTCTCCCGCATAGTGCAAAACCAATGACATCCCTGTGTGTAACCTAATGTGATCCCGATGCATGTGCATTGCCTTGCACCACAAGGCACCATCACAGACTACTGTGCATTGTGATGCATCAAAAAAAAATGGTGTTAGATTTTTGGTATGATTTTATGCAATGTAGGTCCCTAAATGATAGAACTAGGTCAGCTTTACCAGACACAGTCTTGGATTCATAATTAGGCCAGGTACTTTATACCCCCGTAATGGACACACAGTCTACAGAACCAAATGTAATTTATGAATACAATGTATAACAATCAGAACCAAAAAATATCTGCTGGGACAACATCTTAAGTATTGCTTTGACACAACCAAAAATGTAGAGCCAATCAGTGCTGTACTGATACACCAGAACGAGAAACATGGAATCAGGACAGTATTGATGCATCAGAAACATGTCCGCAGAGACACTGCTGAGTGTTAGTGTAAATGTTGGGGAGCACTTACATTGGCTGGCACTAGTTAGGGAGCGCCCCCAGGTAAATGACTATGATATTAGCTTATGAGCTTCTTTGAGGGACAGTGATATGACAATTGACTTTGTAAAGCACTCCGTAATATGCTGGCACTATATAAATACTGGCTGCTAATAATAATAATACATGTCTGCTCTTGCTGGTTGATGGATACATAGCGGTAATGGTAAACATTCAATATCAAGACTATTTTCATGGATTGTGCACCCATCAACTATTGTACGGCAACCTTAGCCTTCCATGCTATTACTCTAGACACTAATATAGTTGTTAAGTGTATGTTAGAACATAAACCTATTTAAAAGGGTATCTGCAATACAGTGTTCTTCCCAGCTTCATTTAGACAGGTGCACCACCCAGAACTTTTCAGTGACCACCCGGCTGTCTTGGGTGGTACTGGAAAGTTGGGTCACAATACAGAGGCTCCTACCCACCTACAGCTTCTTCCCACCCTGCTTATATATATATATAATACTGCAATAGATGCAAATTCTCCAAATTTCATTCTTTTAAAGATGCTGCAAGTACAGAATAATATATCAGAAATGCATTAAGCTTTTAGGGGTGAGTGATGTCAGCCCTGTCCAGTTGTCTTTTGGTAAATTAATCAACCACTCTTTTCAGATCTCCACAACATAAAGGTTTATCAATCTGTTTTGAAATGTAAGAACTAGAAAAGTGTGGACAGGAGACAGGACAGCTCCAAATTTCTGATAAAATTAACCCTATCCAACTTTCTCCAGAACTAACGTAGAGTTTCACGTTAAGCACATCCAGCCAAAACTTTTCGTTTTATCCCAGTAAATAACTTCAGCTCACATATCTTTTAAGGGGCATATAAATATCAAGTTTTAGGTGGTTATAAACTTAGAGATTAACTGTTTTTTTCTCTCCATATATTCTCCATCTGTCGGCATTTGGCTTAAAATACTCAGGACATTTCCAACAAAGCATGGAAAGGTCACATGTCGTATCTCTTACTCCAGTACAGCTAAACCTTCTGTTTTGTTTAATGCTCTTATTTTGGCATTTGCGGTTGTGAACATGAGGTCATCTGTGTGTCCTCTGCCAGCAGTACGTCGTGGGAGACGATATTCAGCAAGAGCACCGAGGTTGTGACACCTGACCAGCTCCAGTGCTGCCATCGACTGGTCCAGCTCTGCAAGGACTGCTTGCTCGTGGTTTACAAATATGCAACTGATTCACGAAACTCTTTGGCGGGTGTGAGTCCAGACTGGAGCGACACAAGGTATTCATTATCATCATGTTCAAAGTAATTCCACATTTTTAGTTATTGTTGAATGCGTACCTTAAAGTTATTCTTCATGTGAATTTCACATTTGACTTGGTTTCTCTGCCATATTTTTGGATCTTCTTAGAAACAAAGAACTATAGATTATTCTGTATGTGCTGATCTGTTTAACATTCTTGCTGGACCATTGCTGAGATTCTATTAAAATGCAGCTCCAGTTTAAAAAAATAAAAATTTTGTCAGTACCCCATCGGCTTTTGCTGCAGCACTCTATTTGTCTCCAAAGCGATCATCTGCAGAAATAGTGCCACTTCCCTGTGGTCATTTTCTAGGTTGAATGGAACTTTTCTTTATTCAAATAATTTCCTGTGAACCTTGGCAATCAAGGACACACTCCCTAGGGCTGCCTTTCTCATCCTTTTTAACATACGGTAAGTCTTGACATAATGTTCAGGTCTTCCGGGAAACCCCTGCTAAAATTACTATATCCATAGTTAACGTTAACATTAAAATGGCGGTCAGTGGGAAGAATGCCTCTTAAAGATAGCCAAAAAGATGATTGGTGCCACTTAAATTTACCTAAAAGGCACAAATTGCTCATTGCTTAAGGAACCTTTAAAAGCACTGGATGAAACCTGGGGTTCTACAGTATCCGGGTTGAGAAACACTGCCCTAGGGGAACGTTGCCACTCTGCCTGGGCATAAAAGATAATGTTGGAGTGAATGGTAATAATTCCACTATGTGAGAGCCACTTCTGGCAACATAGAGGATGACCCAGTGCTGCCAATGGTAGAAGAGAATCGGAAGGCCAGAAACTGATAGAAAAAAAAATATAAATGTATTTATTTAAAAGGCTTTACAAAAACTATAGATGGGCACCAGCATTGCTCAGCAGGCAAAGCTTTTCTACCACCTTTGCCTCCCACATATTCCTGTTGACCAGCATGGTCGCCCATAATAGTAATGGACCAAAAGGAACATGGGGGAGGAAAAATGACCAAACAGGCAGGCAAATGTAGGCAATGGAAGCTGCTTTAGATACACACAGACCCCACTAGCAGTTTGGTCTTTGTCTGCCACTGAATACTATTCTTTGGGATTAAAGACTAGAGCCTCTGAAAGGAGAGTATTAAATTGAAGCACTTACATTTAATGGAAAATATTAACAGAACAACAGGACTTGATGCACAAGATGAAGAAATGAAATTCACAATGTGCACTGAAATCATAAAGGAGTCCATACAACTAACTGTGCAAGGCTAGGTTCTGCAGAAATTTAGCTTTATTAGTGTTCACATACACTAGTTAGGGAAATTCTATAAATCAGAAAAGCGCTTTCCTGGCTAATACAGTAAAGCAGGTATCCCATAGAACTTTTACCTTAAAAGGTTTAGAACACATAGAATTTCCCTATAAATTTTGATATGGTCTATTTATTCTGTGAATAAGCAACTTTTATGCCAGGTACGCTGACACTGACTGTTCATGAGAATGAATTAGGTGTTTCCAGAATGGCTTCTTAGCCTCCTTTGAACATATGTTTATATAATCTCCTAGATATTTGCAGTGAAGCTGACAAACTGCTGGTGAAAACCACCGCCTGGAAACATATTGCTTTTTCCTCCCCAAAGTACAGAACAATGCAAGATGAGCAGCAAGGATGTTTCCTCCCTAATAAACTACATTTTACTTTTCTGTAAATTTACAAGCATCAGGGACCTGTCTGGGCCAGGGCTGTATGTCATGCAACACTAATGGGAAACAGATACCTCCTCCATTCTCCAGGAGGATCTTGTTGGCCGAGATCAGCTGGCTATCTCCCATTGCTGAACTGCTCACTAGGGGGCACTCATGCATAGATTGCTGAAACAGCAAGAACTTCGGGCAACAAGCCAAATTGCAGGGTGGATTTTTATTTTGTCCGTTTTGCTGAAGTCAGAATGTCCCAACAGTTAAGCTTTAGTCCTGTTCATGCAGATTAATTAGACTTTTCATGTTGTAATGTTGCAGCCTTTTCCCTCCAACTTCCCTCTGTGTTATGCAACCTCCTTCTTATGCTTCATATTGCATGGGTAAGGCTTCGGTTAGATAAAGGAGATGGCTATATACACTATAAATCATTTTTTTTTTATTTTGCAAGTATAGGTTGGATATGTGTAGCCATCCATCACAAGCAGCGCAATGCAACAGTTTCAGTTCACATCTGGCCCTACACGTCCTTTCATCATCTTATCCTGCCCCTACATGATAGTGATGGGACCTGGTGATTGATGGTTATGGCACCCAGCTCTGCTTTGTCAAGGAAAAAATTAAGAAGTGTTTCTCTGTTTTGGTACTATGGAGCAGGGACCACGAGAACAAAGAAAAAGTGAAGTTCAGTATATGTGGATCATAAGGAGGTGTGCTGTTAAGTAAACCTGCAACCTTGCCCTACAGGTGCCCTTTAATGCAGATTTTTTTTGGTAGTTAATTGTTTTAAAAAAGCTGTCTGCAAAAAAAGGAAAGGTTAGTACCAACATTTTCTTCAATATTTGCCCAATTGCTTAGCAGTTCTGAGAGTGTTGGATGCCTGGTTCCCCTGTTGGTGTTGCGTTTTATCCTTTTGCCCGTATGTTAGTGCAGAAGGCAGAAGTAACATCTCAGCACCAGGCATCCAACAGAACCGAAAATATTTCAGATGTAGAAGATTTTTCAACCAGGCCTCAACAAAGTCAAAATTGGCACCAAGAGCAGTGCGACAGGTATGTAATAACCCTTGTTTATACAGGGGAACACTTTTTTTAAAAATAGCAATTGCTTTACAATCCACTAACATGCCCTGTTACTTAACACACCACCAAAGGGGCATTTTTCTCACTCCAGCTTAGTTTTGTTTTCTGCCATATTAATCCAACAATTTAGCAAGAACCTCTGATACTGCTATTAAGTATCTCATCCAAGGCAATTAGGAGAGTTACAATGTGAACACACCTGTATACCAGCCATAATTCATGTTGTCATACTACCTCTCATCTGCCTCGTTATTAAGTGAATTTCAAAGGAACGAGAAAATGGTCATTTCTGGCCCGGCTCTCACAAGCTAGATAAAGGACTGGAAAACATTTCAGCGGTAATTGGAGCTAGTGGCATGTCAGCATAAAAACCAATTGTGTGTGTAATGCTCCAATTGAGTGTGAAATGTTTAGTGTAAGGCCTTGGTCTGCAAAGAGAAATCACAAGCTTTCGGTGAAGGAACTAACACTCCTCGTGGAGTTTTCTGATCTCGTTCCTGCTCTGACGTCTGAAGGGGCCCGGAATGTAGTCTGTTAGCGTTTACTTCTGTTGTAAATCTGTCATAACTCATGAAAACAAACAAGCATAGCTGTATGATAGGCCCTCCTTGCTTGAGTTGACAGCATAAATAGTTTAAAGGATGAGGCTTTTTTGTTAGCTTTGGATAGACGTGGGAAGAGAAATGGTTCCTCCAGCTCATCTCTGGTTTACTATATACTTTACTGACATGGAGGGCAGCATATGGACCAGTTACATCCACCAAGACGTGGGAAGAGAAGTGGTTCCTCCAGCCCAATACAATTTCACTGTATCCTTTTAGTGATATGAAGTTCACCAAGGAAAACAGTTACATCCACAAAGTGACCAAGAAGATTGAAGTCTCGGACAGTGCCCATTTCCGAGCAGACTTCATTCTTGTTGCTTAGTGTGAATATTAAGCATTATATTTGGAAATTAACTTTTCAAACTCAAAAACCTATTGTGTAGTTTTTCATTGGGCTCCAGGCCTCTTGGTCACTTGGTAGATGTAACTGACATTATAGCCTTTACAAGTCTTTAGGAGGGTATAGTGCAGGTAGGGGTAGTGCCAGACAGATTTTTAAAAGAAGGGTTATAAATCACTGTA
This sequence comes from Pyxicephalus adspersus, assembly GCF_032062135.1. Taxonomy (NCBI): domain Eukaryota; kingdom Metazoa; phylum Chordata; class Amphibia; order Anura; family Pyxicephalidae; genus Pyxicephalus; species Pyxicephalus adspersus. Next base: position 14,433,420 of record NC_092865.1, on the reverse strand, counting down.
GTTAAAAGGGAATTTAGCACACAAGTGGTGGAAGTGGTGGGTATGGTGATGGTGGTGGGGATTAAAAATTACAGTTAGGCTGGAGTGCCAGGGAGGGGTTTGGAGGTCTAACTCCAACTGCACACTAACTCCCTAAAGCAGTGTTTCACATAAGGGAACCCCTTCAAATAAATTTCAGGTCTTCAGGGAACCTCTGCTATAATTTACTTTAGTCACAGCTCACAGTACATTCGTGTTCTGGCAATTGGGAAAAATGTCACCCTTACAGATAGCCAAAAAGATCATTGTGCCACTTAAACTGAACGGAGTGTCACGTGTTTCTCAAGGAACCCCTGGCAACCTCTGGAGGAATCCTAGTTAAGAAACTTTGCTCTAAAGACTTGAAAAGGCTGTACCCGTACTACTGGAATATAGACCATTGATGTCTGTGGGGAATCAATATGCAGTAATGTGGAACATTAGAAGAGATGCTGGTATGAGGGTTTTAAACCCCTAAAGGTGTGTCCGCCATTGTGAAGAGTCCCAAGGTCTAGAATTGTCATTCTGATCCTGCTACACAACCTAGTAAATTGCTGACTTGGAACATACATGCAGCTAGTAAAGCCTCAAAAGTGGGATCTTTGGCCTTGTATCATTATGTATCAATTGCAAAATGTAAGTCAGTGTCGAGGCAATTTGCATTTTTTTCATTATATAATTACATTGAGATCCCTTTGCAAAGCAGGTCTAGAAATAATGTGAAGTATATTACCTATTACATATAATATGTTACAGAATAGAGGAAATATTCATATGTGTAAACTAGTACGGGCCTCACATCTTGGTAAAAAAGTGTCAATCCTCATTATAATAATAATAAAAACAATAATAACAAATGTAACTATAAATTCACCAATGATCTTTGCTTTTGTTGCAGGTACTTACTGCCGGTGGTCCCACAATTCAGCATTAAAATGTCCTCTTCCAGCACTGGTTTGTCTGGATTGCCTCGTTCCAACTTTGTGTTTACCTCACGACTTCACCATTACTGAGGGAACAGAATGTTTTTTTTTTTTATTTGGGCCCCTGTAAATAATAGCTTTTTAATTTCTTGTCTACTTTCCGATGGTGCTAAGCACAGCTGTCCTACTACTGCACCTATAGAGAATCACTGAATATTTACTGCAGATGTATGAACTATGCTAATTTGTTTACAAAATCCCAGAATGTCTAGATTGAGGCAAAGCCTCTTTTTTGTTCATTTTTGGCACAATATACATTGTATGATTAATAGAATGCTAACTTATTTTGCTCGTATAAGGAATGATGTGCTATTTATATTATGTATGCTAAAGTTTGCCACATTATCTAAAAACATTGAAGACAGACATTTTATGTTTTGAGACACACAAGGGCAGACATTTTGTGTCATAGAATGCACGAAGGCAGCCATTTTGTACAATGTAAAGCTAAAAAGGCAGCCATTTTTTTGCGATTGGATACATAAGTGCAACGTGTGTGCTGAGATGGCGGAGGGAAGCCATTTTATGTGATCAGTGACTTCCGTTGATCTATTTACTTGAAAATAGTGGGTAATAGACTTTGTTCTCATGGTTTCCCAAGAAAATGTCTGTCTCCTCTGTTTTAGATGACTACTTTAGCTAGCTGAAATGCAGAAAAAAGTTAGATAAGTAGCAAACCAATAGGAACAAAATACTGAAAATGCAGCAGTGTTTGAAAAACAAAAACATATTATCAGCCAAATCTCAACAAAGTGTATTCCATTCCATGAACATATTGCATTTATTTAGGAATCAAGATGGTGGAGCGATCCTGTTTCATGTTTGCTAGTGAATGACCTCTGACCTTTACTTCAAATGTACCAAAATAACAAAAAGGCACGTTTTCTGTTCCGCTCTTTTTATCTTTTTACCTAATTTCCTACACAGTATCATTTTTTATTATGTTACCTAAAAAAATTGTTATTGATTGTCAACATTTCCAATTGTGTCTATATTGTTTCTTATGTCGTTGTTTTATTTATTTATTGTATAGCCTCATATCTGCCAAAATCTGGCCTGGCTTTTGGAAACTGTTACCTTTTTTAAAATGAGTGAGACCTTATAGTGCACCCTTGGCTCATTCGGGAAATATGATGGCCACTCAGGATATGGTGACAAGAAAACCTCAATGCTTTGAAGACCTCAAAGTCTTCAATGCTTTTTATTTGGTTGTTTAACTGTTATTGGAATCTGATGAATTTTGCTATGAAATATTGGTTTTTGGCTGGAAATTAGACAAATGATTCTTCTCTTACGTTAGAATCATGAAACGACGCTCGGGCAAACAATCCCTAGAGCAACCATTCTTCTAAACAATCATAATCTTGAATTATCTTTATAATTGATCCAAAATAATAAACAAATAGGCTTCAATTATGAAAAGTCTAAAGGAAGTTCTGCCTGCGATGCCCATTGCAGCCAGTTCAGGCTTTTGAGATTAAATTTAATAGTGGGCCGAATTTGGAGGAAGACAATTGGAACGGGTTGAATTATGTCTGCTGAGGTCCAGACCTGGTAGTTTTTATTTTATAGTATAAACAAAATTGGTAACATTTTCTCCCAGGTAAAGGGACCTTACTACATTACTTGATGTACTGCAGAATGATGTAAAGATCTGTGGCCTATACCAAGTGGAAAACACCTGGGGTCTTGTTCAATTTAAAAACTTTTGGGAAAGCATTAGAGAAAATATACTCAGTTATCTTTCTGTCTGCCAGCACCCTCCCTCCACATTGTGGGTTTACGTGTTACAACACACATTTGAACATTGCCTTCCCACCTACCCAAAGTTATGCCAGCCAAAATAAATGGGCTGTTGAACAATGTACGTTATGTGTCCTCCGCATCATTCTTCTAATAGCCCCGGAAGGCCCAATGACAGTCCTCCAGGGGGCCTGTCCTTCGGAAACTGGGCTCACAGGAAGCGACCCCTCAGCACCTACTTCCCAATCACCCTCCCTTCCTGTATTGTGGTCATATATGTTGCAACACAGCGTTAAACATTTTTCTCCAACCCACCACATCCAATGTTAGTCAAGCCTAAATGAATGGGTTTCCTTACAATAAATATTATGCAATACAATATAGATTATGGGCTCTATTCGTTAAATCTCTTCAGGACTGGAGAAGATGGACGACAATGGGTGAATCTGGGTGATGCAGGAATCCTGGAATGGACCTAGTCAACGATTGAAAATATTTGCCAAATATTAGAAGATGATTTTATGGAATCCATTCCAGGTTTGCTGGATCACACATGATAGTCTATCTTCTCCAGTCTTGGAAAGAGTTAACAAATGAGGCCCTATGTGTCCTCTTTTTTCTTCCTTTGGTGGTGGGCAGTATTGTCATGACTTCCATCCTTGCAACATTCTTCTGTTAGCCCGGGACAGCTTAATGACAAATCACCAGGGGGTCGAACCTTGACATTCTGGGCTTACAGGTTAAATATTATATTACAGGTAATATAACTGTTCTAACAATTCCATGTAGAAAAGGCCCAGTGATGGCCAGTTTGGCTTATACTATTAATTTGTTTGGTTTTTTATCAGATTTAGGCTTTTTTCCCTAAGTGCCAAAAATGCCACCTTTCTTGGTTAGTTTTTGGGTATAATAAGCCCCTGACATTGGTTAGACCAAATCTCATCTCAGTTGTTTATTATTTGGGTAATATGTGCTCTATCATCTTTCTTGATCTTTTCTTCATCTTCATAATGAGCTTGTTCTGTAAGGTAGTGCAAAGAGAATATGCTAAGCACAGAGTAAACCATAACATTTATTTCAGTCCTACTAAAATCTGAATGATTCCACTGGGTTACTAAACTTTTTAAAGACCTGTGAGTCTTTGCAGTGCATTATAAATAGGCTGGTTAAAGTGTAACTCCAGATTTGTCATGAACTAATATTCTGCACATTAAAGCTGTGCAAGCAGTAGTTGAATATATTTTTAGTAAAACAAGTATTCCTTCTGGCCTGCGACATTTGTTTGTACTGGCCCAATAAAATGCAAAATTAACTGGCAACATATTGCAACCAACATTGGTTGTATTCAAGGCATGAAGAAAGATAATTTCACCACCACCAATCACGTACCTCGCTACTACCATTTCAAGGTGTGGGGTATGGTTAATCCAGCTCTGCAGATGTGTTCCTGCTAGCCAGTCCCTGGCATTGACTTCACTACTCCAGACACCTCTTCTGGATCCTTATGATCAGAACATCATGAGGTAATGGCTTTTGGTGATGCCAGCATTCAGTTAGAGGGGGTATGCCACTGACCAATTAAAAGGAGGCTTCTTGCCTTTGATTCCAGTAGTGACCTTGAAATACTGTATTACTCTCTATTAACTCCCCCCTAGACAGCCACCTTTTTTTTCAAGCCCAGAGTTCACTTTTTAAGTTATCATTAGCTGTGCCTCTATAGTAATCATGTTACTGCAATATTACCACTAAACCGCAGAGCTCACACATTGACCACCATCTGCCAATATAAGTGACCCCTCGTATTAGCATTCTGTCAAGACCACTTGAACACTTTTTTTAATTAAATGTGGCTGATTGTCTTTGTTCTGCATCATTAGGTAAGCCTAAGAGTCTCCTAATGTCAACCCTGTTATGTCTTCATTAGAAGCTTGTGTTGTTTAGAAAAGCTTACTGCATTGGGAATTGAATCTCAGATAGTATACTAGTTCAGAATAGTAACATGTAAGGGGATAAGGAGGTACAATAATTCATCACACAGCAGAAATAAGCTTGTACTAAGGGTATTTGCAGAATATCTAATAATTATCCACTGCTTTGTGTTAGAGAGACGCGGTCTGGCTCTCCTGTGTGCTGTCATCCAGAGCATTTTAAGCATTGCTGTAACATTTAGGAGTTAATAAAGTAAACATACAAATAATTATTACTGTATATGCAGCCTTGCTGTACTGGAGCAGTATTTAAAGCAGAACTGTCATAAAAATAAAAAATTACACTTACCTTTACTTCTGCAGAGCTCCCAATCCATCCACACCTGAAATCCTCCTTCGTCCCGGTGAAGAGTAAGCATTGGGCCCGCCATCTTCTTCTTTCTTCTTTTGCCTATGTCACCCAATCTTGCACTGTGCAGGCACGAGATTGGGTGATGTATTATTTTGTAAATGAAAAAAAAAGTGTGCCAACCTCACTGTTCATGAATGAGATTGGCACTTTTTTTTTTCGTTATGGGAAAAAGCTCTTTCTGTGCATGCCAGAGATTGGCCATGTGCAGTAGGAGCAGCCTGAAGCCTTCTGTAATACGTGGTGTCAGGGGCTCTGCCCTCCCATTACATCTTTACTGCCACGGCAGTCTTTTTTGTTAAAAGAAAAGCACTTAGGGAAAAAAAAAGCTAGTTCTTACTTTATATAAAAGGGTTATCTTTTATAGAAATGTTGGTGATAAGTCCGTTTTAACAAGGATTCAGTACGCTTTAAATCATTTGAGTGAGTGCACAGGAATAGAGAGTTTAGTACCTGTGGCATTAAAGCAGATTGGAATTCATAATTTTATTTTTTTTAATTTAACAAACCTGGAGTTTCACTTTCATCCAGATCTTACTAAACGACTTTGCATTTCAATTTCTCATTTACCGACTCATATCACATATTCCAATATGTTACTTTTTAACTGATTTTCCTATTTGTCTAGTGGCAAACTACAACAATGTGCCATTACGAAGTCACTTTAGCAATATCTGGAGGCACTGTATAAACCTTTTCTCGTTTTGCTTACTTTTGTAAATCTGTTTTCTTCTGCATTGAATATTCCTGTCTGTAGAAGAGTTTATTATCTGATGTCTCATTTAGATTTTATATGTATTACTTATGGCATTTTTAATTAGGAATCTTGGTAATTGTTGTAACCATTTTCCTTTGTTGTAACATTGACATGTAAATTGTAAAGTTTGGTACCATAGTAAGGGATCGAGTTCCCATGTTGTAGAGTTTGTGGCTGCATTTTGCACAGGACAATAGTAACACACGATGATCTGGATAAACATGGAAGCCAATCACAAGCTGAGTAGAGAATGAATATTTGTAGTCATATTACAGCTAAGGAAAAACTTTTCTTTTATTGCAGAATGTAATATAGTTCCCTTTACTAGTCCATAGATGTGCTGTCTGCAATAGTTTTCTTTTTACAAGCTTTCTTTATTTTGACCCAACAACCCATTTTCTGTACTAGGATGACAGCAATCTGGGCTCTATTTATAAAACCGAGAATCAGACATTCCCTTAAACATTCCCAGGTTGGAATCAATTGCTGCTGTTGAAACACATGGACCATGAAAATTTCCATGAGGGAATGTCTGATTCCCTGTTTTATAAATAGAGCTCTATAAGTAGTGTCTAGATGTGGCAGCCCCATAGGGAACGAATGGGGGCAGCTGGAGCATGTGCAGGGTGCACTAACCCATACCATTGCCCCTCAATAAATCAATCAATTCTGACTTCACTGGCTGCATAACTAATTATAGAACTATAGCTCACCAAGTAGTAAAAAAAGGATCGCAATGACAGTTATGGAATTTGCCCTTTTCAAAATCAAGTCAACACTGACACATGCCATATTTTGTATTCTTAGGATTTGTTTATAGCTCTGTATGTGTCTGTGTTTAATACTTTGATTTGATCACAAAGTTACATTTCAGGGCAATGAAAATCCAGCATTATTTTTTTTAATAACCTTGCATGTCCCCTAAATGGCTTACCTGTACAATATATGCAAATAATTTTCCCATAACCTGCTGGTGTTGAACATCATTTGAAAAACTATCCGGAGCTCCACCAATAACCTGACACTTCTGGAAGTGTTGTTCTTTTGGGTGATTATCCACTTTCCCTGTTTTTTCCTGACGGCCTCCATGTCATTACTACGTGTTGTAATGGGTGGTCGTCAGCAAAACTCCAGAGATCAGTATTCCCAGGAGGACGTTAGGGGGTGTACCAATGCTGGGTGACCTCCATGTCACTACAATGGTGGATGATCTCCTTCCCACTATTACTACTGTATGGTGGTGAGTAACAATCAAAGAGCTGCCGGAGACCCCAGAGATCAGTATTCCCAGGACTTTGAGAGGTTTACTAATGTTGGAGTGTGTCTTTTTTTTTCACTCCAGGACAGTATGTGCATTGCTAATAAATTCCCAAACTCAATGCTTGGTGCTTCTGTTGAAACTATTTCATTACATGCTTCATCCATTGCATATGTTTTGGCATGGAACTATGAAGATTTCATGCACTCTTACTACGTGATGAGGTTAGTATTATTGTATAAATACATGTATATATACATGTATAAATGAGAACCAACCGTAAAGAATTACCTATTAATTTAATTCAATGGCAAACCCCAAAGAAACCAATTGGTGTAAAAGAAAGCTAATTGGGTATAAGCCCCTGTAAATCAGCAATGTGCAAAATGCAGTTACCTATAGAAGCCAGAAATCACCCTTTTCACTGTTTTGACGGTACAGCTGGGAGCCTATTGTCTGCCACAGTCCATGATACTTGATGGATCAGTAATCATCGTATTCCACTCAGATGTCCTGTTTATCATTCTTGCCAAAATGGTTCTGAGCGACGAAGATGCCATCCTAGAGTAGACCGAACATCCTCAGGATATAAACACTGAACTTTTATAACATGAGACATAACCACTGTATTCAGTACAGAAACTGATAATTCTTTTGAACTTCAGAATAAACAGTTAGTGCTACATAATATTTGTCTGGAAACAAGTTTATTTGTAAAAGATGAATGTCTAATCATTTCCTTTTCCAAGTTAAAAAAAATTGAGGAGTCCTTTCCTGTTTTTTTCCATTTGTCCAAAAATTTGCAGATAAACTGAACCTGTCATTTTGTCCACTTAGGACAGGGTAAGTTCTCTTGATAGGCCCACCACTCCATATCTCCCCTCCTATTGTGAGACTTCTTCCCATGCCTTAGATTGTAAGCGCCTCTGGGCAGGGTCCTCTCCTCCTACTGTGTCACTGTCTGTATCTGTCTGTCATTTGGTACCCCTATTTTATGTACAGCGCTGCGTAATATGTTGGCGCTCCATAAATCCTTTTTATTATTAATAATAATAATAATAATAATAATAATAATACCTCTTTCCAGCCACTCTGGTACACATGGGGAGACCTACTGCCAATTTTTCACTGAGCTAATCCATAAATGATGGATCAAAAGTCCCTATACACTGCACACAAGTCTGACCTGATTATAAGTTAGAAAGGTGATTGGAATATTGGTCAGATGGTATCGTTTGTTTGTACACTCTGGTTGATGATTCTACCCATGATTGATTGAGGATAGGAATACTGTATGGTTGCAATGAGTTGGGAGGTGATGATGTACTTATGGATGGTTTTATAGATCTGAAATCGACTGGAAATTAAAAAGCCATTCATAGGTTCCCAGCCCAATTCCTTTATAATCTCCAAATAGCTCTAGTTTGGATGAATAACACAGGATTGATGAGTGTCTTCCCTCACCTTTGTGACAGTGTACAAGCCTGGTTATTGGCCATGCAGGCCTGAGCACTGCACCCTGGGAGAAATTGGAGAAGGTCACATGTCTCGAGTAACGGGAAGCATCAGGTAATTCGGAAGCATTGGAGGAAGTGTCATAGGGCTAAAAAAGGCCACTTTTTTGTTTTTATTATAAAAGAACATTGCTAGGCTGTGCATGTAAATTGTTAAAGTAATGTTATCCCAGTACACCCTGGTATTAGATTCTATATTCTCTGCATTATGCATCACTCATTGTTTTGCAGTGGTGATGGTGGGAAGACACATCATGGCTCCCACAGACCTATAGCTTATCAATCAGCATCTGACCACATTTAGCCGTGCCTGCTTATTTCTGGATTGGTAGCGCTTCTGTTGAACCCTTTCCATTGTGACCTGTCCGGGAGAGAAGCATGTGAGACACAAAAGAAGACTATCTTGGCTCACTCCGGGAATGTAAAGAAAGCAAGACTTATGAGGCTTACATTGTAACTGGATTTGGGGCTTTTTTAGAATGAGATTTAAAAGTCTATTTTTTGCAGGCATAACGGCTGTGTATATGTTTAGATCACTGGTAACAAATAGCTAACTGAAAATAATTGAAAAAAGAAAATGAAACATGATGAACAAGTTTAAAGAAAAAAGAACAAAGCATACAACATGGTCTGGAGAAATATTTTTCATACCTCTTTAAGCAGTTTACTGACTGACTGACAGCGTGTTTACATGGGCCATTTAGTGACCCGCTGGCCACTACTCAGATCTTGTTGCCTGTTTAGCCAAAAATGATTAATCGGGTCCTTTGCTTTGTTGTGTTTGCGTTATCAATCATTTACAGTTTACTACACCGTGCGCCCTAAATCTGTTTTCTTTACTATACTTTTCTGGGACTGTCAAAGCCATTAACTAGCGTATTCAAATGTGCAGGACTCCCCTCCAACGTAATTGCAGTAGGGCACCTTTAATTATTTTCTTAAAAACATTGTGGGTCTACTTTTTTTTTTTTTTTTTTTTTACTGATTGGCGGAGATAGTAATACAAACAAGGAAATTGCTTTTTGGGAAGCTTGGCCATTACTGGAAAACAAAGTTTGCAGACTGTTGGAAGCTTGGAAATGTCTAGATTTTCAACAAATGTTCACGGAGAATGCCAAAATACAATCTGTTTAACCCCTACATTGCTGCTGGTTATGGGTCAAAGACTGTGCTGAGTTTTCTCCTATGCATGTAAACCCATAGATGTGTGCAGAGATGTCTTTACATTCTGCCCTTGCTATGAATAAGAGGGAAATCAGTCTCTGTCCCTTCTGGGTATTTTACATTTATTTATTTGTATTACCACTAGGTAGTAATTTATGGTCATAGATAGAAGATCAAATATGTGTGTTCATTTTTTATGATTGGGGACTAAGATAATGTTTCCTCTTTCCTGCAGCAGACTGATGACATTTTCAGCCCAGGAAATATTACAGATTGGAGAAGCTAGATGGATTTATATTGATCAAAGGTGGAATTTATTTGGAACAATGATACCATTTCTATGTATTGTGGTGTCATTATTTAAACGACTAGGTCCACTTTGGGGGCCATACCAGATTTGCAGATGACCATATCATTCTACAGCAGGCTCAACTGTGCTCCTAATCAACTGATGAATAGGAGTGGTTGGGAAACATTCTGTGCACAAGTTTGCACGTGGCTGCAGTTGAGAAGGACTTGTCCAAAAACTAGGGCTGTTTTCTGCAGCATTGCACTGTCAGCCCAGGCCAACGTGATGTGATGATGTTCATGATTCCTTGTGCTCAAGGAAAGTGGGATGAATGATGCTCATTAGTATCTAGTATGTGGTAGGTGGGTTTAGTAGCCGAAGCTATGTTTCATATTTTTACAACTACTGGACAGTTTTTGAAACCTTTCTAAAACGAGTTGGGTGTTAAATACCATGTTTTCATATAAACGTATCTCCCTTCACTATCCAGAACTGAAATATACTGGGACAAGAACATAAATAAGAAAAAGGCGAAAGGAGGGAAAACGACAAATAAAATGAATATGTGAAAGGTAAGCTATGTTAAGGGAAGAAATGGAGAAAGAACAATGGAAAAAAAATGATTGAAAAACATTTAGGAAAGAGAACAGAGAGGAAATAAAAGCAAAGGCAATAAAGAAAAAAGAAGAAATGAAGGGGAAGGTTAGGCAAGGAAAGAAAATTAAAGGAGAGAAAATAAAATGAGAGGAGATAATAAGAAGAAAAAATTATGTAAAGGAGAAAAACGGTAAAGTAGATGAAATGAAAGAAGAAATGTAAGGAAAGTAAAAGAAGGTGAAAGAAGGAGAGTGAAAAAAAGAAATAATGAAAAGAAGGGAATGGTAAGGGAAAAAATGTGAATGTAGATAAGAATGCAATCAAAAGGAACAGAGACGACTCCTGGTCGTGAAAGAGCTTCCTTCACTTCAGGGCAAAATTAGAAGTCTCTAAAATTTTTCTCTGCTTTGACTGCACCTTGTGACATAATGATACACTCAGCACAATTTGGAGCCATTAACCTGAACAGAAGTACAGGAAAATCTTTGCTGTAAGGAATGGTTAATAACGGCTGCTCCAAGCAGCCTCAGGCATCAAATATGTGAACATTAAAGGAGTTTTCTGAATCAGACTAAATTTCTATACAGGCGCTGGATTTTTGCCACTGGAGAGGATGCTTTGTGATCATTTGTCGTAGAAATCTGTCATTGGTACCGGTGTCCTATGATGGTATTTAGCAATCCAACGTACAATATCATTATATGATTATTGTAGATGATCATTTATGTTGACTCTGAATCCAAGTGCTAAATCTGTTGCAGACCTTTATAAGTTTTCTCTTTTATTGCTAATACAAGGGTCTCATTTATGATCCCGGCATAGCTGTCTGCTCGGAAGGAATGTACACCTTTGGGTGGGAGTTACACTATTTTCCGCCTGGCCAATCAAGATGGCCAAAGATTCCAATCCTAGAACCGCACCAGGTGAAGATGCAGTTGCTGGTTTAGATGCACAGCTGAGTTTAGTTAGAATATTGCAAACAGGGAGGTGTGTTTATTTTATGGCAAGAGACACCTGCCCCTTCTGCAATAAAGAACCTACCTTCATGCAATTTTTCAGCTTCACTTTTATTTCACTTTAAAAACTGCATTAATGTTCAAATATAATTCAACTAAATCAGTTTAATTCCCAAGCCCTGTTCTGATGGGCAGCTCCTTCAATATTTCACCTTGGTAAGTGAACATCCTAAATTCTTTCAGTAAATCAATTCCAATGAGTCAGCTGACAAGCAGGAGAAGTAAATCACAGCTTTGATTCTGTCTTTGATACTGAAAACTGGGTAGACTACAGAAACATTTTACAAATCTTTATTATTACAATTATTCACATAAATTATTTTATATGCTTGTCTAAAAAAGGTGAAAAATGATACCCTTCCTTTAAATATAACTGGGAAGACGAAAGAAGATTATACAGAAAATGTATTAGATGTATAAAATGTGTTAAAAGAGGAAGTAGGGATATAAGAGCCCCATGGTATTTTCATACCATCTTAAGTATATCTTTAAAGCTACATATAGAATATTAAATAGGGAACATGAATCACTGACTTCGTTGCAACACGTTACTTCATCCTCGGGGAGTCAGGTGTGCAAAAATATCCATGATTTATTTTATATGTGAGTCCATTTAAAATCGTCTCCCCGGGACATCTGGCTACTATAAGCCTGCTGTGCAAACTTAATTATACATTTATACCCTCATAAATTTATGTTCGTTTTTATATCCTCACCTGGTAGTTTAGACTTCTGATAAAATGACTTTAAGGGCCGTGCTTGCCTAATCCGATGTCCCTTCACTGTCATATATATTACATGCACTGTACATTCTGTAAATGCTCTGTTTGAATTTATGGGAAGAAAATTCATCACTTTTTAGATATGGGACCCATTGACATTCCAGGGTATGAGTACTGATTATGGTAGTGCATTGCCATTCCTATGTGGTGGCACCCAAATCCACATTTCTATTGAACACCATGTTTAATGCAATAAACATCAATGCACTAATAAATATAGATCTAAATGTGAATTATCTCTAAGATATGCAAATTTTAAAGCACCCAGGGGTAAAAATACCGACAATAAAACCAGCAGATAACTGTGGAACCTACAAGGCTACATCGTCAAATATGATATACTATAATTATTATTATTAATAATAATAATAATAAAGATAATAAACAGTATTGATACAGTGCCAACATAATACACAGCTCTAAATATTAATTAGGAGTTGGATATGACAGACAGTGATACAGGAGGAGAGGACCCTGCCCAGAAGAGCTTACAATCTAGGAGGTTGGGGAAGTATCACACAATAGGAGGGCAGATATAAAGTGGTGGGAAGTAGGAGAGTTTTAGGAGACAGAAGACGGGTAGGCAAGTTTGAAAAGATGGGTTTTTAGGGCTCTTTTAAATGTGCAGAAAGTAGAAGCAAGTCAAAAAAGACCAGGTAAAGAGTTCCAGAGAGAGGGCAGCCCTGGAAAAGTCCTGGAGCCATGCATGTGATGAGGTTATGAGTGAGGAAGTCATTAGTAGTAGTCATTGAAGGAGTGAAAAGAGCGGCTAGGGGAGTATTCTTCCATCAGGTCAGAAAGGTAGGTGGGACCAGAACGGTGGAGGGATTTGAAGGCAAAGCACAGAATATTTGCAATTCTCCACAGATCACCAAGGTAAGGAGCATCTTTTCACTGAACACCAATATAAGGGGAAATATCTTCATTAATCACAAATCTGAGGGGGACACTTCTCCACTGACCATGATCACCAGTCCAAACTTTACTCTCTATTGTTGGTCATTTTTTTTCTTTGTAGTCAACCTATAACTATAAATATATGGAACTAACAAGGGACATTTTTCACTAAATGTCAATATTTGGGGTCAATTCTCGACATCACCAATGTAAGGAGCACATTTCCACTAAACACTAATACACAATAAAAGAGGGCCCTCCTCCACTAACCAACCACCAATTTAAGACAATGCGTCACTGACCACTATTATGTTGAGGCACTAACCACCAATAAAAGGGGGCCCTTCTCCACTGACCACCGCTGTCAAGGTGGGCACACCTCCACTGACCACTAAAAATGGGTGCACTTTTTTACTGACCACTAATATGAAGTTGCACTCCTTCATTGACCAGCATTACAAGGAACTCTGCCACTGACCAACCAAGGTACACTTTCTTTTTAGTCAATGAAATAGATACACTTCTCTTCTTAACCCCACTATGAATGGCATTTCTCCACTGGCCACCAGTCAAAGAAACTCCACTGCATGTCCTTGCTGGCCAATTTTGGTCTTTGGTGTTTCTTTTCTTCCTATTGACATACCTAGAGTATGACACCCCAAGTCATTATATTACAGCCTCTATTCTATGCAACATGTTCCATGCATCTTCAGTAATGATGAATTGAAAAGAAAAACCAAAGACCAATAATATTTTTGGCCATCTGACCTATAAAAGGTCTTTTGTGTTTCTTTTCAATTCATCATTACTGAAGATGCATAGAACATGTTGCATAGAATAGAGGCTGTTATTATAATGACTTGGGGTGTCATACTCTAGGTATCTCATATTCTTTTACTGAATGACATATATAAATCTTACACACCTACTGTAGGCTATAAATATATTATTTGGTAGTGGGGGGTTCCCTGGGACATAAACCTATTTCAAAGTTTCATTTGGTTGAAAAAAAGCTGATCTAACATTGGAGAGATAACAATTACCAAGATAGAAGAGATACTGTCCATCCTTCTATAGATATGACAAAGCTGGAAAACATCTATCTAAAAGCAAACTTTGCAAAAGTGATAGCAGTTTTGTTCTAGAACTAATATTCCTGTTCTAAGATAATGCTCCATGTACACATTTAAACTGATTATTTAATATCTTAATAGCCCTCTCAAAAATATGACAGGATACAGCCATTTCACTTTCGCATTGCTGCAATTGTCTCTTTGAGGAAAAGCTGCAACATTATCCATCATTGTTTTGTGATTACATAGATTTTATTCAAGAATGTTTTGAGTGAATAACACATTAAGCACAAATCGAAGTGTGTTGCATTTTAAATGCATAGTACAATGGCTCTCAATTATTATACATGAAGCATCCAGGAGAAAAAATATAATTTCATCGGCAAAATTATGAACAGAGCTGCCGTTTAATGTGATTTCTTTTTCCTCAGCTGTCGTCGCAATGAGAACAGTGTCAATGTAGATTTGATATCTTGATACGAATAATGAGTACAAATAGAAAAGACACTATGTAATATTGAACTGCAAAAGTATTCCATATTATTCTATAGCCTGCTCAGAAAAATGTCATTACAAGCTAAAAGTACATCTCAGTGGCAGGATCTGATTAGCTTGTCCAACTTTAATATTTAATTTTTTATATAGTTCTTACAAATTCTGCACTATTTGCACTGTACTTGTTTTTGTAACATGGAAAACCCTTGAAATAACTTTCAGGTCCTCAGGTAACCTCTACTATAGTTACTTTACCAAATCTTGCAATAAATTAGTGTGGTGGTCAATAGGAAGAACGCCTTTTATAGGTCTGACCATTGGGAACAATGTCACCCTTACAGATAGCCAAAAATATTATTGGAGTCAATGGTAATCACACTCGTTAGTCGAAGTCTTCGTTAGCCGAAACGAAGCTAAAATACAGTTCAATACAGCTCACTGCAGCTGCAGTTTGCTATCGCACATCCACAAATGCATTCCTTTGCCAAATCCATCTTCATTAGCCGAAGCAGAAACTCAGCAGGAAAAATCTTCATTAGCTGAAATTTTTTTAGCAGGGTCACTCGTTAGCTGAGGTATCACTGTACCTGCATGTATACCTGCATGTATATAAGGGATACCATGAACATTCCAAGCAGATAGCTATCCTGATCGAAATTCATCCAAGGGCCATAGTAGTGTGGTCTTACCTACTTTGTATTCCTTTATCCTAATAAATGAGTAAAAATATGCTTTGTGGTGAAATGTATGTAGACACCCTTCTAAATTATTGCAATTAGGCTCACAAACCCAGCTCCATAAAGATATGATTTGATCAGTTTGTTGTGAACTTGAGTGGCCTACAAATAGTCTTCAACCTCAATCTGGCCTACAATGAGCCCACAATGAACGATGACCTCAATCTTAAAAAATACAGTCAACAGTTCTTGGTGATCTAGTGCAAACACTTAGCTCTTAATGTGCATTATGTGACTTTTATGTCTCTTGATTTTAGTATACTAAAGCTAGACAGTCAACTGGGGCAAGAGGGCTCAAAACAAGTTGTGGCATTTAGAGGGGCCTTGTTCACAAAGCTTTTACAGAAAGATACTTTTGCATTACTCCTAGCACTGAAACTTACAAATTCTCATGCTGAAGAAATGCAGCTAGCTAGAGAAGTCCTTTTGGATACCTACTAACCACATCTTGCTGCATTATACTGGATATTTTGCAGGAACCCAAAGCTCCTCATTTTAAAAAGTAAGGAGCTAATAGGGTTTATTATACAGGTACCTAATATAATAAATGTTTCTGTTGAAGCAACACTTCCAGTATCCACACTAGTAGCTGTATAGCAATAGACCAAATATTTGGAGATAAAAATTAGGTAGGTATAGGTGCTATAGGTTGTTGTGCCCATACCTCATCTTCCCATCTTATCTTTAGGCTGAGCTGCTTCAAATGGGTTTCAAAATGTGTTCCATAGTCTCCACCACCTGGCTACCACCAAATCATTAATTGATATGACACTGACATAATATGTAGCGCTTTACAAAGTCCATAGTCATGTCACAAACTGTTTTACAATCTAATATCCCTACCCTCATATATCAATAACCCAGTCCAAGACTAGGAGTGGCAAGAGCCACACTTCAAGCATCCTATATCAAGCAGAAAGCCATTGCCGTAGACTGAACAAAAATGGAATATTCGGTGGCGTATGTAGCTCAATCCAATACCTTTTTAACTTGTTTTAACTACATTTGAAAACAAAATCAGATGCTTCAATTTTTCAATTTTAAATGTTCATTGCCGGCCATAAAATCCCTTTAGGGTAACTCCCTTCAATTTGCATCTGGAAGTTGAAATTTCACATTCCAAGTTAATGATTTCAGCGGCACTGTCTAGGGGAACATATGGAGAAGCGTGGAGCTAGGGCATACTGGGAATACAGTTCACCTAAGTGAACTGCAATTCGCTTTATCATTATCTTAATCTGCACACAGTGCTCGATCTCAGTGATTTCTCTCCAAGATTTGATGGTAAATAGGAAAGGCAACACGGCAATTGACAGTGAATCATTGAAATCTTTGTCGAGTAACTGACTCACCATATCGGTATTTAAGCCGCTCTTCAAAGCATAGTTTAAAACAGTCATTAGGTTGGAAAATGCTGACACGGTTCGTTTGTACTTGCTGATGATGAATAGCCTATGACATTCATTTACTGCTTTGGTGGCTAGCGGTCGTCTCGAAATTCTGGACATCTGCTGAACTGTACAATGTGTTATTGATTAAGTTCCCATTGTTTGAAAACAGTAAAATTGGATTAGATTGTTTTTACAGGCATGGTATTCTCTGCATATGGATCTAGGAATCACACATCCCGACACTTGTTCTGAGCAAAACAAATGTCTGCAAAATAAAACTCTTCTTCCATGGGAACATCTGAATATTCTTGCAAAAAAGAATAAATCTGTCTTTGAACTTACAAGATGCCTGTGGATACTTTTTTCCTGGGTTGGTGCCTAATCTGTAATAAATTCATGAAGATGGGCGAATGTGAATGTCAGCCAGGCAGGGTTCTACCTAGATTATTGCTGAGGTTCATGATAACAGTGCCCATCACAGAACTAAACCCAGCTTATACTCACCTGTCCCTATTCCATTGTGGTTGCTACCATCTTTTTCCTTTTTCTCTTCCAAGTACCAATCTTCGGTCATCAAGATTGGCCACATTGAGGTGACGTAACTCCTGCTCAGCCACATGGGAGTTCACATAATCCTGGCAGCCACAGAAGAAACCAGGATGTGCCGGGTGTTCCGATGCCGAGCTGCACATTAGCTGTTCAGATGTTTTGACAGCTGAAGGCAGATAAAGATGTTTATTGCAGAAGGAACATTGCCTGTCCATTTGTACAATAAATCCCTGCCTGCAAAGAAAGTTAAAGATGACCTTTCTCTGCAAATAACCTACATTTGCACTTTTAGTTCATCGCTGAAATAAAAACTTTTATAGGCACTCTTTGGGTGGTTGCATGCGTTGTGTTTCCAATTATTAAGATGTAATTTTATCTTGAATGGAACCCCAATGCATTAAGGCACACCTGCATTGTAGAGTGTTGCAAAGCAAGATAGTGCCTTGCATTAGAACAAAAAGTGTCTTGTGTCAGCCCATTTATTTTCAATAGGTTGTCTTATTGCAAATAACATGCACTACTATCCTGCATACACCTCAATGGGTTCACAAAGGAATATGTGGGAAATATCCAAATTGCAATTGTAGGCATTCTGATGAAAATGCTTGTGTCTTAGCTGGGCTTGATTGATTGCATCTCTGTCAAATTCTGTATTTTAAGATATAATTCATATATATATTTCTTCTGTATTATTTCTTAAAAGTGTTGCAAATTAAGGAAACTGTTCAGTTGTCAGTCATCTAGTTTGCTCCTTTTTTCCCTTCTTACCTTCCTCTTGGTGTTGACAGCACAGAGCTTTTGCTGCACTGAAATCCAACCAGCACTGTCAGCCTGGACTACAAAACTCGTTGACGCTTTTTTCTTTTCTAATTATGTGGCATCTCCCAATACAAACAATACTTCAGCCCAGCACCGGGGTTGCAATATGCTAAGAGACTTTAGCATTGTGTAAGTTGCAAATTGAGAAACTCTTAGTCTGCACAAAATGACCCTTGCTAGCAGCTGAAAGGAGGTGGATGGTAAAGAAAATATAAATATGTGCTGCTAAGAAAGAGGTTTTAGATCCTAGGTTCCTCTAGAGGTTGCTAGGGGTTCCTCAAGCAATTTGGACCTCTCCAGTCATCAGTCTGTAAGGGTGACATTCTTCCTAATGTCGGAGGAATTCTTCCCCCTGTCCACCAGGCTAATATACAATGAGTTGTGTATATAGTAATTATAGAAGGGATTCCCTGAACACCTGGAAGGTATGTAATGGGTTATCCCACTTAAAAAAAGTTTGTGGAACGCTGTTTTAGAGTAAACCTGTTGCTCTGCCCTACATTGAGTTAACCACTGCGATATTGACCTAAACTATATACTCACAAAATACATTCTACTTTCCCTTTAACGTTCTTGTGTGGCCTTTCCTTTATCCTGGCTGAATATTAGTATAAGTGCTACAATCGTGTTGTCATCTTTTGTTAGACCTGATCCAGCCGGACAGTCTGCCTTGCTTTGCTAACTCCCAACTGTTTCCGAGCACTGTGAGCTTCCACATTTATTTTATTGTCAGCTAATTTACTGGGAGAGAAAGTAAGGCACATTGAAAGCAATATAATTGAATCTACAATTGAACTTGTGTTATTAAAAACAGCTGTAAACTATATTCTGAGCCATAAGTTCTACAGTGCCTGCGCACCTAGAAACAAAAGAAATATGTCTGAATTGTACTGAACCTCAGTAAGTGTTGTCTGCAGAAATATATACAAAAAACTGCAATACAATTTAGCTTTATTTGGGCATTAATGACCTATCTAACATTATTTGCAGCCATGGCTTTATTGGAGATCTTGGGGATTAGGAAGGTTAACTTAATTAAACTAGGTGAGCTGCCTGTTGGTATCTCCCTCTATTTTAGGTGTTCAGCTTTATTGTTCTTTGTATAAAACAGCCACAGCCTGACCCCTGTAGTATGGGACCCGTGATCTCTGTTACAGAGCAGTAGTATCATTGAAGTAGTCTGCCACCCCCTACTAAGTTATACTGTAATCACCAAAGCTAATGCTTCCTATTTTCATTGTATACTGCCTTGTCTGACTAAACAGAGGAGCACTGCTCACCTGGGAGACAGTTAACATGATTGACACAAATATAAATATGTGGGAATATACTTATATGTAACACTGTCAAAATGTTAACAATAAGGGTTTGTCTATTCTAGGCACAAAAAAAGTGATATTCCTCCCGATGAAGCATAAAGTGCGAAATGCGTCAAAGAGCACAGTGATTATCAAGAAAAAATGTTTTTTTGTAATGGTCACATTTTTAGCATTGTGTATATATTTGTAAATTTTATTTTTGATGAAAAAAGTCTAAATTGGTATGTTAATGTGCATAACGTTAAAGGTATGGCCTTTTCTATGTCAGTGTTTAGTAGGAATGTGGTATGAAAATTTAGGACTATATTTTTTTTGTCTTATGATTGGAACAAACCAAACATAGTGTTTAAAGAGAAGAAAATACCAACTGTGATGCATGGTGGAGGAAATTTATTTATTGTTATGTTGGAAAGTAGCAGAACACCTTCAACATTACAAGAAGAAATCCAGTTGAATGTGACAAGCTACTACTGTATGTTCAATTAACTGGATAAATGAGAACCTTCACAGGCATTCTTTGAGATACTAATCGGGATGTTGACTAGGCCAATCCAAAATTAATGTTTGTATACCATAGTGCATATATGTAGGAACAGCATCTGAACACGTCTCCCACTTCTCTATTCTTTGAAATAGGATCAAATAAAATCTAGAGAGAACCTGGAACAATACGAATCACAGCAAAGGCAGAAAGCACATTAAGATTTTCAAACCTCCCAACTTTCTGAGATGAGAAAGTGTGACACCTTAAATTATAAGGAGTTGATTAACTAAATGAATTTAGGCTGTTCACTTAGCATAGTAAATTATCACCTTGTAAGGGATATTTACCTTAAAATGTGACAAAAATTTACTTTGCAAAGAGTTGTGTGCAAGAAAATGATAAAAACAGGACATTGGCTTACACATGATTGGATGGCTAAAGTCAGCAAAGCTTCACTTCATTCACTGAGCTCAGTTAAATATTCCTTGCAAGGGAGGAAATTCACTTTTCTAAGTGAACAGCCTGTATAGATTTGGCAATGCTGCCCTATAGTATGGTTAAAGTAAAAAAAAAACCTTTGCATTGGCCTCAGCTCTGCAAACCATAAATTTGTAAAGAATGATTGGTTAGTGCTTTTTCACCACTAATTTTTTTTTAAATAAAAATGTAATGATGCCTATGGATAGAGTGAAATATTTAGTGTCATAAAACATTTTGGAAGGTAAATTTTACACTTTTGTAGAGGCCAAAGCACCGGACCAAAAGAAGAGATGGCTGAGGATTTCATTACTCCAAATTATTATTACACAGTACTTACATAGCATATTATGAAGTACTTTACCAAGTCTATAGTCGTGTCACTAACTGTCCATCAAAGGGGCTCACAATCTAATGTCCCTCATATGTCATTACCACAGTCTAAGTTCAGTTTAGAGGGAAGCCGTTTAAACTTACTGCATGTTTTTGGAATATGGGAGGAAACCCAGACAAACACAAGGAGAATATGCAAACTCCATGCAGACAGTGTCCTAGCCAAGATTCAAACTTGGAACCTAGTGCTGCAAAGGCCAGAGTGCTAAGCACTGAGCCACCCCAAATGAAGGTCAGTTGAGTGCTATGGTTATGGGCCCATCATTTTTCTGCTGGGAATAACAGGACATTTTTGTAATTATGTAACCATTCCAAATAAACCGTTTCAATGGTAGTTTTAATCGTACTAATATATCTCTTATATAATAAGAAAGACTATCATTTATCGCTCCTTGCTAATATCTGTCCCACCTTTTAGATCAATCTCCTCCATTGTAACCAGGCCAAGATGCCCCTTTAACTACCCACATGTCTATTTTATATTTTATCTGCTGTCGCCTCTGGGGAGAACTGAATTCCATACAGCATAGGGGAGTAATTTATTTATCAGGATGAAAAGTAATACATAACGGTTCAGCTTTCAAGCTTAAAGGTTTCTTTTCAAAGCCGCCACTGATAACTTGCTCCCGGAGGACAGGCCGTCTCATACTTCCAAGTCCCTGGAGCCTTCACACATATAGGAAGCTAAACTGTCACTCCATGATGTCACGTCTTCAAGAGCTTTGCGGGGCTTGAAAAGCTCTGGCTGGCTAAGCCATGGAGAGAGGGAGAGAGAGAGAAAGAGAGGTGTGAATGGGTTTAATGCAGACAGCACCGAGTTGATAGCCGATGTGAAGAAAGCTGCCACTACACATCTATCACACATCTCAGATCAAGCCTAGGCAGCTCACATTAGGCTGCAATTCTATTCTGAAGGATGAAGACTTACTAATATTAGAAAAAAAAGATTATATCTCAGACTGAGAAGCCTGTAGACACTGAAATGTCAATATCATTCACAGCCTGTGAGGAATGGGAGTGAAGTTCGCTATTGTGAACATGACAGGAACATGAGAAAAAAGAATATATCTTATTACTGCTTTGGACAGGGCTGAAATATGAACAAATTGGATGGGAAAACAAGGTGTGTGTCTCTGGAAATGTAATTCGTCTTTTTGTTTGAAGGGTTTGTTTATTGTACAGGTACTTGAATTTATATGTTGTGAAAAGCAACCCAATTGCATTTTGCAATTTGCAAAAAAAAAAACAAATGAAGAACTTTTATGATCGCCTGTCCCGTCTATTGTTCTTAGGATCCTGGCTTTTCTCAAGAGTTATTGCCTCTGGCCACTCATCTGAACTTCTTCCATACCTGATACCCTGGCATATGCTGTGGTTCTTCCCACTGTTCCCAAAAGAACAAAGTAGTACTGTAGAAGCCAATGGATGGAACCACAGTGGGTGAAAGGGGGTGCAGGCATCTAGCTGGTGAATTATTGGATGTACAGAATCAGCTGTAGGCCATTGCTCCTAAACAAGCGAAGAATGGAGGAAAAGATGGGAGGACAGGTGAGTTTTAAAACTCTTTTGCTTTTGTTTTCAACAATTTATTAATTAGTAAGGCTAGATATTTTGTGCTTAAACATTTTCATAAATCCTAATACAGTCCAAAGGTGTTTAAGGTCCTACTATTCAGAGAAAAAGTCTCACTCCCAGGTAAAACTTTTTTGATAGAGCAATATTAGGTTTGTACCATACTGTGTGTGTGTGTGGTGGGGGGTTCCATCATCTATTGCTGGGTACAAAGCTGATTTATATTGTTCAGAAGACATCTTTAATTGGGTACAGAATGGACAGAGTGCCTTTTACTGGTGGGTCTTGCACAGAGGAACCCCCTGAAAATAACTTTTAGATCTTCGGATAACCCCTGCTATAATTATTCCACAGCTCACAATACACTGGCTTAGTGGTCATTTGGGAACAATGTCCCTTACGTTGCTGGTCAGTGGGAATGTTGCCATCCTTACAGATAGCCAAAAAATCATTAGTGTCAGTGGTAACTGACCTGATACTCACAAACTGCTCATTACTCAAGAAAACCCTAGTAACCTCTGGAGGAACCCTAGTTAAGAAACACTGCTGTGGAAAGACAGTTAAAGCAATGAGTCCCTCCCAAGTAAGTTCGGGTTTTGGTGGATGAAGAGCACAGCTAACAGTAGTCAAGGTGCTTACAATTTCTTTCATCTTTTAGTAAAAGCAAACAAGGATATGGCCAATACTATTTGAGTTTTACCAGCCCCCACCATCTTCAAGGCTTTATGAATATATTGGTTTGGGACCAGTTGATAGTTAACTTTTTCTATGGATAAATAGAGAATTACTATGTCGTAAGAACAATTACCATCACATTTCTTTCAAGAGAAATGGTCACCATTTGTCACCAAATGACACCAAGAAAAGACGAGAGGACAAATCATTGGGGCACTAAAACCTGACAACTGTTTCACACTCTGTCCCAAACTAGGAAACAAAGTTTTGGCTAGTGATACAGTGTAAAGAGCAACTGTAAGCAGCAAGGGATCAAAAAAACTCTTAATCGTATCTAGAAATCATGTAGAAGTCAGGTACAGTAATCAAGTCTACTCACTTTAACATTAAACAAAGTTCCAATAAATTCATTAAAGTCTTAATTGTGAAAAAAACAAAGAACGAGATGCTGGTGGCCGTTTCTTGTGTGATTCTGCGCTGTGCAAATGCAATCTTCTCACTCACCCTCTCTCTCTCTGTGACAACACTGGGACTAAAAATATCAAAGCTGTATATTCACATGTCTTTGTAAACTGGTGTTCCCAGTACAAAAGATTACCAACAGCTAGGTGATTTTAAAGCTCAGCTCTAGGCAAAGCTTTCAGTTTTGGATAGAGTGGGGAACGTTTTAAAGATTTATCAAGTTTTTATTTGCTGAGAGTTACTTACTCTGTTACTTTCTGTCTTTTGGATTGGTGTTAGAGAGAATTGGAAATAAAGGATTGGCGACTACTTTTTTTTAACAATACTTATATGATATATTATTGAACTCAGTAAAACGTCAGCAGTACAACATAATAAAATAATACAGACCTAATAAAACATAAAAACATACAACAGAACACTAGACATCTCTATACTACACATATACAAACAGTATTCGTACTCAGAATAACCTTTAAAAAACCATAAGCATATTATTAGATATCAAATTAAACCATTGGGACCTTGTCCAATTGGCTGGTCCTGTAGGGATAGATACAGTAACACTCAAACCATCAACAATAAAATAAACTCAGAATATTCTGTTGGTAATGTACCAGGTAGAATGTTGAAATTTTGTATAAATGGTTGACCTCTCAGGGGGTGGCAGAGCCTTGTCAATGAAAGCATGCCACTTGCCCAAAAAATGAGTGAGACATCACCCTGCTTCCAGCAATTCTTTGTAAAAAATTTGTTTCAGAGCCGTTTGAACCTGTGTGGGTGTGTGTAAATCCAGGATGCCACTATGGTGCCTCTCCCTATAGTATTATCATTATTATCATCTAAACTTCTGAAAATACATTTTAAAGGATCCAATGGGAGTGTGAAACCTGTAACCGTATAAATTGTAATATTTTTTGCCAAAAAGGCGAAATCTGGGAACAAAGCCACAAATGATGTTTCAAGGAAGGTCTATGAGCTCCACATTTATTACACTGGGGTTCCAACTGTTTCTCTCCCTGTTTTTTGCAGGTAAAAAACCTTAAATGCTCAGTGCATTTATTTAAATTGAGTTTCCCGCCAGATTTCATTGGTCACTTTTACGTAGAATGAGATAACCAAACAAAATTTTTCTACCACGTCTGAAGATAAAATATCTCTAATGTTTCACATTAGTATCCTCCATTGGTTTCAAGTAAAAAGTGGAGATTCATATAAAAAACCAACAGTTTTTAACCTCATGCTACTATACAAAACAAAATGTAAAAGTTGAGTTAGAGCTGAGCTTTAACAATTGTGATATAGTCAAAATAATGTTAATCGCAATGTGTGTGATAATATGAACTGGTTAAAAAAGAAATAGCCTGAAGAAAAAATTAGGAATAAGTTGCTTTTACATTTTTCCGCTCAGTTTCTGAAATCCAGAAGCAGAAGGCATAGCCAAACAAACACAACACACCTGACTCTTTAAGTATACCTTAGCAACAGTCAATATGAGCACATTCCCTTCTGTTCTGTAGTCGGCCACTCATACAATATCCATTTCACTGATCCTAGGTTTTTTTTATTAGAAGTTTAATTCCTTCTCAATCCGCTTAATTTCGTCCATGCAGAAAATCAGCATCTATGTCCTTAAACTCCTCACTGACGATCATCCGAGAGAACTTTGTTTCCATATGAAAAATGTATGAGAAGCAATCAATAGACCAGCAGCCTGTTTTATTTTCCCTGAATGATGGCATGGAGTCAACAGGATGGAATTTCTACTGTGTGTGCTGCAAGGCTTTAGAAAAATGTTCAAAGGAAAACTCTGTTTTAAACCCTGTTTGTCATAATCCACGTCGTACTGCTTTAAAAAAAGATCCTTAAGGGGGAAGTACAACATGGCACCATCTCTGGATGGAATGGAGCCAAAAATCATTTGCTTTACACTTAACATTGCACCCTCGATCCAAAGTTATTCAGTTGGAAAGTCCTGGCTCTAGGAATTCCCAAAGCCAATAATTAATCCAGGATTCTATTCGCTGCAAGTTGTAGGCACAAAGTCAAGACCAGAAATTTTCAGCTGAAAATGTTATAAATAAATGGACTTAGATATGAGGAATGGCCAGAAATGACCTTCTTTGCTGGCACTCAAATCTTCGCCAAGTCTTCTTGTGGATTTGAGATCTTTGACCATCCAGATTGGCCTTGATAATACGAAAATGAGATGATGATTCTTGTGGAATTGTATCTTTGGGCATCTTGATTTGCCCGCCTTGGTAATGCTGAAGCATGATGAGATGTGCATTCTTGTGGAATCGGCATCTATGACCATCTTGATTGGCCAGCCTGGATAAAGCTAAACCATTATGATAATGTATATTTTTAGTGATTTGGCACATATAATTGGATTGTGAGCCCCTTTGAGTGACAGTTAGTGATAAGACTATGGACTTTGTAAAGTGCCTTATAATATGTCGGCGCTATATAAATACTGACTTGAAACAATAATATTAATAATATTAATAATAATCTATAGCCATCTTCACTAGCCAGAATGGATAAGGCTAAAGAAAGTTGAGAATGTACCTTCTTGTGGAATTGGCCTCTACGGTCATCTTGATTGACCAGCCTAGATAAAGCTAAAGCTTGAATATGTATATTTTTCTGAATTTGGCATCTATGGCCACCTTGACTAGCTGGGGCCTGGATAATGCGAAAGCATAATGAGAATGTATATTCTAGTGGAATCAGCATCCACCACCATCTTGATTTACCAGCCTATGAAGTTCTATAGCATGATGTTCATTCTAATGGAAAAAAAAGAACAAAAAGCATTAAAAAAATTATTTACAGGTAGTCCCCGAGTTAAGGACATCTGGCATACGGACAACTTCTAGATATGGCTTTTCTGCTCATTCGTGTGCAAGACAATTAAAATGGACATTTAATTTAAAGTTCACTCAAAGAATGACTTTAATGGACTTTAAACAAGATAGGTAGGTTATATGTTTAGGTAGGTTATATGTTTATATAACATATAAATAAAAGCTGCCCACTGTACGTACACATGACAGTGTTGTATAGTTTATTTGTAGCTCTCTGTTATTCTTTGCTGGTAAGATTTACACAAGATATTTTAAATAAAAATATTTTTATTTTGCCCAACTTTTTTCATTTTTATCCTACATTTTATATATATATTTTTTGTTATTATGCATTCCTTAGAATAATATATATATATATATATATATATATATATATATATATATATATATATATATATATATGTATATGAGAAATATGATTTGCAATGCCAAGTCATATAATATCTAACCGCCACAATTGTAGGTGTGCAACTTTTCCATTTCACATTTATTACCTCTATATGCATCTGCAGGTGGTACATTATGCTACGTGTAGTTTTATGTAGGTTATGTCTTATGTAGTTTTAAAAAAGTTATATCGCACATAAACAAATGTTTGAGACTTTATAGAAAATTTGTTTTGCATATTATACATCAGGGAAGCCTGCTGTATATGCCAATGTTTCTTTATCAGAAAGACT
The DNA here is from genome assembly GCF_032062135.1 of Pyxicephalus adspersus. Classification (NCBI taxonomy): domain Eukaryota; kingdom Metazoa; phylum Chordata; class Amphibia; order Anura; family Pyxicephalidae; genus Pyxicephalus; species Pyxicephalus adspersus. Next base: position 14,406,069 of record NC_092865.1, on the reverse strand, counting down.
TCGAATAAAAATCAGACAATTTACCTGCACACCTCCGACAAGTGAATATATTTGTATTTTCAGTCTGCTCATAGCCTACTTTGGGAATAATGAAAATACTCAAGAGCCGAGTCTGAAAGACATGCAGACAACTGAAATGTTTTTGTCCATCAATCGAGTGAAACACTCTTAGTAACTCTGGTTTGGTTGATTTCAATTTTCTCTGGTGCAGAATAACTTATTCCGGGAGTGTACTGCCTTCCTGCTGTTAATTCAACCAAATACATTAGACCCATGAAGAACTGGCAGCCTCAGATAACTGGGATGATTGACAACTTTCTATGGGCAACAATGAGACTCGGTAGGGAAGAAAGTCGGACTGTTATTGAAAAGCTCCTTCTCTCATCGGTGTGAACTGATGTTCTGTGCGGCTTTAATCATTGGACATAACATTTATTGGTTAACACAGCGGGGCTTCCTCATGCAAGGTTACTCCAGACTGTGGGCTGTGAGTAAATAGCAATCATAGTGCATGGCCTGTGAGCAACAAATAAAATTGGGACTGGGATGAAAAGCCAAAAACGACTGTAAGAAATAAGTGCAATCCTTAGCACCTTTCTATTCCTTATGTTCCGTATAAAGTGCACCCTGGAAAGACATTTAACACTATAGGTTTTATTTTTGGATCGGAAATATGAGAGTTATTATTTCATTGATGCTTTTAATGTATAGGAAGAGAAATCATTGAAAAAAGAATAGTACAGTATTAGAGTAAACATTACCTAAGAGGCAATAAAGGGTCGAAAGTTGGGTAGAAAAGGTCATGCAAGATCACGAGACGTGCCTCTCCTACCAGGTGTGTGGTTCTCACTCATACCTTCCATCAGACCTCCTGAATTTATGTGCCATGAACACTTCTCTAGCTTCCATGGGTGGAAGGAGCAGCCTTGCTACCTGGTAAAGACATTTTTCTTTTTGTGACTTTGCCTTTATCATTTAATAATGGTTGACTCCTTGTACAGCTAGCAATCACATTCCTCCTGAAGAAGCAGCCTCATCTGCGAAACGCATTGAGGACACCTGATTAGTTGATTCAACACTAAGGAACTTCCAATGTTTCTATAATTGTACAAAATATAGGGCATTTTGCCTCAATGATGCCAGTATTGTATGTTTATATTTGTCATCTGGCATTCTTGATGAATGAATAATAAAGTGTAAATGTTTTACCTACTTTGATAGTATTCATATTTTGTCATTTGAGCCAAATTTTAAAAAAATGTTTCTATTGGTCTTTATGTTTTGTTTCAAACTTCATTAAAAGTTTTAATTCAATTACAGGTAGAGATGTGCTTGTCCACAGTTTCTTTTCCAACCATAATCTTTCACTCCTGTGTAAAGTTTGTATAGCGCCATCCACTTTTGTATGTTCCATCTACTTCTTTTTATTCTTTATGATATAAAAAAGTAAGGGGAGAATGAGATCCCATTATATTGTCACAGTAGGTGTGCAGACCTTAAATACCGGAAGTCAATTGGATTAATTCTTCAGCATCTACCAAAAAAAAAGAAATGTAGGTTTTGGGTGGGCTGAATTTTCAATTTGTTGTACCAAATAAATTGGATTGCCCATGTGACGCACTGAGCTGGCCTTGTCTTTGTTTAGGAAAATAACTGACTGTTGATTCATTTGTAACTGGTGACATTTTATTATCTTTATCATGTATTTTGTCACACTTGGGAAGACAGGACCACTAGGGGGCGCTACAGCTTGCACGGAGATGGTGTGAGCCCTGAGAAGGGCCAAGTCACAGAGTCTAAGCAGTAACCAGGTCTTCTCCAGAGCCTCTGATGGTGAGGATGTTGTGCCTCTGGTTACTGCCAGGTTGCGGTCCCTGGGCACACCAAGGTGGGCAAAACAAGGTACCAAATCACAAGGCTGAAAGATAGTTGGGGAAGGCCGGGGTCGAGGCAGGCAGCAAGCAAGAGAGGTCAGATCACACACCAGGGATCAAATACCGGGGATCCAGGAGACAGACACCAGTGATGAAGGGGCCACTGCGAGCACAGGGAACACAAGAGACACTGGAAGCAACAGGAGGTACAGGTGACTCAGGGATATCCACAGACAGACAGGAACACAGGGAAGTTGGCTGGGAACCAACAGACTGGGTAAAGAGGGGTTAGCGCAGTAGCTGGAGAGAGGAAACACTGAATTAGGCACCAGGTGAACAGGAACTAGCTCAACAGAACTAGGGGCTTGGCACAATGGAGACACATTGCATAAACACTGAGTGCTGTGTGTGAGCTAGCTAAATAGCCAGGGATGGTTAAGAAGCTATTTTCTGATTGGCCACTGGATTGGTCCAATTGAGTCCAATCAAATAAAGCTTGGAAACAAAGGCAAGAAACAGAGTGTGAACTGCCCTCATGCACAGGAGAGAGGCAGTTTAGTGAGGAAGTGAGGTAAGTGTGATAGCCCATGCCTTTTTGGATACCTAATTTTGTCACTGCAATAAAAGGATTGCTGGACTTTTATTGCTGCAATAAAAGGATTTTGGACTTTTCACCCACCCATTTATTGTTGAATTCGGATTTTGGCTCTTTGGCTGAGTGTGCTTAGACAAACTTTTTGGCCATGATCGAGTTTCCTGGCTGATTATGATTGTCAAATACAGGACAGGCTATACAGTTTCCCAACTCCCTCTTTTGTAGGTAAAAACATACACATTCGCCTATTACAAATTAGGATTTTTGTGGAAAGATCTGTTGTTAGATAGACCCCTCTAACCACTCTCCATTGCTTTGTAGGCGGATTATTTCTTTAGCAATCTCAAGGTTTTTTTTTCTCCTATTATAGCCTGCAAAACCCATTGAAAGGATCCTGAAAAATCCCCACCACTGTGTATATTCACGCTGCCTTTGCTAAGTAACTGGCCACATTTTATCTCCAAGCCTTTTGCTAAGAGCAGGATTACAGGTGCATAGATGCTGCATGCAGTCTAATGTCTAGACAACAGTCCTTGCCCAAATATAAAGATTATTTAACATTCATGAACACTTTCACTGCTAACTCATGCTGGCAAATGCTACCTACCAGGTGCTTGGTATCCAGCTGGAAGCAAAGTTGCTAATGTGAATAGAAAACAGCATCTCTGATGAGTGGTGATTGTCAGGGACTGTGCCTTCCTTGGCCAGCCAATGAAAATGCTACCTGCTGTGTACATTATCAGTTGGTTTCTCCAGTAAAATATAAATATAAATAATATTTATAAGTAATAAACTAGACAGCAGCTACCAAAAAGGATGAATGCAATTACCAAAACATAAGTATTGTTACAAACCCATATAGTAGTATTTTTTTATGGTTAATGACAGGTCCTCTTTATTAAACACTGCATTTATGGTTTCGTTTAATTTTGGAGTGCTAGATATTGGCTTTCTATATAATGTGTACTCCATGTTCCCATTTGTATAACATGGCCTTCACTGAGATTTCATCAAGAGTACAGAAGCTTAAGTGGTATTTGTACTTTTACCACCACAAATAGAAAATATATAATATCGTCCCAGGGTTTCTGAGTATTTACACATAGAAGATTGTAAAACACCACTAAGAAGTGTTTTATTTTGTATAGGGATTTGAAGGGCCACCCACACACTGATTCTACACTTGGCTATTATCTGACTGTTTGATGAATCCCCATTGGCCAATTAAGCAGCTATGAAACCTCGAAGCATCTGGGGTGAATGTAACAATTCGTAAAATACATATATATTTCCACTGGATATAAACCACTGTACTCCATGTTTATTGCCTTGGACTGAAAGCTTGAATGAACAAGCCAAACATTATCCAGCTTGTATATAAATTTGGGGTTCTTTTTGCCAACAAGCTTGGAATGCAAAAATCATTTAGGATCTGTAGATGATGACTGGTCCTACTAAGAAGCAGAATATTGTTTAAAAGCTTAACTCTAGGCAGATATAAAATACACAAATTAATGCAGCTCTCTATTTCTGAATACATCATTAAATGTATTTTAATAAATGCAAGCATACGTACCTGAAATTGGCATGGTATCAGCAAAGTTCAGACTGGGAGGTGGAAAAGCAGCACAAGGAACTGATCAGTTGTTACAAAGGATATGCTGATAGGAAGAAATAGTGACATGAGATAAGATTATCAGTCTACTGCTCGTCCTTTCATTGTCCAATCATAGGCTGGGGTGGGACAAGACCTATAATTGCTGCTTAGCTGTCACAAAAAAACAAGGCTTCTGGTTTTGTCTCCACCTTAAACAGTCACAAGTACTGCAAAGTACAGGATTCTTGCTTTATTGTGAAAAGCTACTCTAACTTCCGATGGCTCCGCAAAATTTCAGCAACCCAATTTCGCGAAACCATTGGACGATCAAGGAAATTATAACAGGAGGATTCACCGGATTCCCAGGGAATCCTCCTGTTTGCGATCCCAGGGCCACTAGAGGTCCAGTACTTCCACCCTTGGGTCCAGTACCTTCCAGCACTTTAATCCCCATTTGCTGCCATAGGGAGGACATACTTCCTGAAGACAAGGGGTTTGGAACCTCTGAAATATCTCTCTCCTGTGCATGTGGGCAGTTCTGACTCTGGGCGTTACGTTCTCAAGATTTATAAGCATCATCCAACCTGCTGGACAATCAGAAAATAGCCTCCTAATCATCCCTGGCTATTTAGCTAGCTCAGATATAGCACTTAGCATTCTTACAATGTGTCTCCACTAGTGCCGAGCCCCTAGTTCTGCTGAGCTAGTTCCTGTACACCTGTTGTTTCATTCAGTGTTTCCCCTGTCCAGCCAAGAATAACTTTATATAACAGATGAGTTGGACATTTACCAAACTTTGTTTCAGGCGCTGTTGGTGGCCAAATTATGAGGGACCACGTTAATAGGGGGCCACATACTCACTGTCCTCAAGCTCCAAGCCTCCGCTATTAACTTTTTCACGTGCGTCTTAAGAATTGCTGTCCATCTTGTCATTAGGAGGATTCCTATTAAACAAAAACAGATGGGGATTAATTCACAAGACCAGTGCTAAATGATTTGTGAGATCACATGGAAAAATAAAATAGTAAGAATCTTCTAATATGGAAAATAACCCACCACAAAATTTAACAAAGCACTGGAAGATAATTATAATATATGTAGACAGTTTAAATAGGCAAAGCTTGTTTACCATCTGTTGGTTAAGTTATGGCTTGGTATGACTTCCTCACTATCAATAAGTAAATTCATACGTACAGTGATGTGTTCAGCATATACCGTGAGAAGTAAGCAGTACATGACATAAATGAAAGCATAGAATCACAATCCTGATTTCCAGACCAGTGCAAGATGGGTTCCGATTGGTTTCTCCATTTGGCATTTGGATTGCATTGCACTGGGATTCTTTGCAGGCAATTTGAGGAGTTTGGACTGCAAGCCAAACTGGTCACATGTGGCCTTTTCTTTTCAAAGACCGAACTTGAAATGAATAGCAAATACAGAATTTGATAAGAATGCCCATCCACATGACAATGCCAAAAAATGCATTATTATTATTAACCACCTGAGCGTTACACTGAGGTCTAGATTTCTGTACCAAAAGTGATCCTTGTATTAATTTTATATTATTTTGTATTGGATTGGATACGCAAGTTTGTATCCAATCAAATACAAAATATAAATTTGAATTTCCAAGGTATTTACCTTTATTTTATTTTTTTTTATTTTTTGTATTGGATTGGATACGGAAGTTTGTATTCAATCCAATACAAAATGAGCGTTTGAATTTACCAGTTATATACTTTGTATTAATTTTATATTATTTTTTTTATTGGATTGGATTCGCAAGTTTGTATCTAATCAAATACAAAATAAAATTTGAATTTCCAGGTTATTTACTTTTATTTTATTTTTTTTTATTTTTTGTATTGGATTGGATACGGAAGTTTGTATTCAATCCAATACAAAATGACAGTTTGAATTTACCAGTTATATACTTTGTAGTTTTTGAATTATTTTGTATTGGATTGGATACAGGAGTTTGTATTCAATCCAATAGAAAATGTTTGAATGAGTTTCAATTTGAATTTCCCGCACACGCGCCGACGTCATCACGCACGCAGGGAGGAGCCGTCCGGTTTTTTTTTTCTCCGCCGGACGGCTTCTCACTTCAGAGATCATCCGGCGCTGGAACAAGAAGAACGTGGACGATCAGCGGGACCAAGTAAGAAGCCGGCCGGCATCTTGTGTTCCGCCGGCTGGCATCTTGTGTTCTGCCGGCCGGCGGAGGACGACGCTGGAACACGAACACGACGCTGGATGAGCACAGCGGGACCAGGTAAGAAAGGATGGGAAAAAACTCGGGGTTAACCATCCTAGCCGTTTTTTCTTGCCCGTACGAAGGTTGGGCTTAACGGCTAGGAGGTTAATATTATTATTAATAATAATAATAATAATAATAAAAAACAGAATTTTTATATCGCCAACATATTACGCAGTAATATATTACGCAACATATTACGCAGACAAATACAGACAGTGACACAGGAGGAGGAGAGGACCCTGCCCTGAAGAGCTTACAATCTAGGAGGTGGGTGAAGTAACACACAATTATTAGTGTCAACTAGAATGGGATGACAACGGGGTGACAAGTGTGAGTGAAGGACACAGCATTACCCTCATCAAAAAGAAGAATCCTTCATAGAAGGATAACCAGAAATTGTTTTATTACCGCAAAATAAAAATATTGGAAATGTATATATTTTTTGAATTAAATTAAATTTACTAGGAAAAATAGTTGCAACAGCTTTTAACATTTTTAGGAAAGCAAATGCTGGAGCTGGTTGAGATATTCCATATGTGATATTGCAAATGATGACCTTAACTTAGTTTGTAGAAATGGGGTTAAATCTAAGCTCAAAAAAAAATGTAATTGATTGCAGCTTTCCAGTTCTTAGATGTAATGGGTACTATCAGTAATTCACTTCCCGCCCTAAGGGGACAATTCACCATACTGTAATTAAAGGGAAGCAATGTTGTCCCTTAAGGACAGGAATTGTTTTAGTACTGCAGAACAGCTTCCTCTCTCCTCCAGTTCATAATATAGGAGGAGCCAGCTCAGGCAGAAAACACAGGTACTTGCCATGTACAAGTAGTTAAGGGGCACCCAGATGGTGGGAAGTGATCCTCACAGGGCTTTGGGTTGCACAGCAGGAGTTCCTCTTCTGGGCTTAGGAGAACTGGTTGATATATTCAACCACCCAATATAGGGGTCCAGCTGGAAGATAACCCTCCAGGGATGCCGATATATTGAGGTGCTACTAACCAGACCTTACCCTTGACCGAATTCACATTGATTGAGACTTGGGTTGGCTGAACTCCACCACCCTAGGAGAAGTCTTGGGGACTGCAGTCTCTCGATGTGAGAACATAGATGCACAGAGACATCGTGGCCTGTGGGATGGAGAAGAGGATGCCCATACAGGCATGAGATTCAGATTTGTGTTTGGGTATCTTGCATTCTTCTACCCTCTCTACAAACTTCATGAAATTTTTAGTAGACCCATAGACGTCAAAAATAAACTGAGAAGTGTGGTTTGTACCCTACCAGAGAGAAAACCTGCTGAATTCAGCAGGTGAGTGCTACACATGTATACATATAATATTATTATTATTATTATTAATAATAATAAACAGGATTTATATATAGCGCCAACATATTATGCAGCGCTGTACATTAAATAGGGATTGCAAATGACAGACTAATACAGACAGTGATACAGGAGGAGAGGACCCTGCCCCGAAGAGCTTACAATCTCATAGGTGGGGGAATTTACACACAATAGGATGGGAGATATGTAATGGTGGGAAGTAGTGATGGTTTCAAATGACAGAAGAAGACGAGTAGGCAAGTTTGAAAAAATGGGTTTTGAGTGCTCTTTTAAATGAGCAGAAAGTAGGAGCAAGCCAAATAGGACGAGGAAGACCATTCCAGAGAAATGGGGCAGCTCTAGAGAAGTCTTGTATCCGTGCGTGTGATGAGGTTATGAGTGAGGAAGTCATTAGTAAGTCATTGGAGGAGCAGAGAGAGCGGCTGGGGGAGTATTTTTTTACCAAGTCAGAAATGTAAGTGGGACAATAACTGTGTAGGGATTTGAAGGCAAAGCACAGGAGCTTAAATTTGATTCTAAGGTGAAATGAAAGCCAATGGAGAGAACTACAAAGAGATGCAGCAGAAGAGGAGCGGTGGGAAGGATGGATGAGTCTGGCTGCAGCATTCATAATAGATTGTAGAGGAGAGAGTCTGGTTAGTGGAATACCAGAGAGGAGGATGTAACAGTAGTCCAGACGGGAGATGATAGGAGCGTGTACAAGGAGTTTGGTGGTCTCAGGGGACAGGTAGGGGCGGATTTACATATATATTATTTGTACCTATTGGGCCTCATTTATTAAAGCTCCCCAAGGCTGGAGATAATACACTTTCAGCAGTGAAGCTGGGTGATTTCTTCAATGTCTTCAATGCCATTTGCTATTTGCTAGCAAATGCTTGGAATCCTGGACCAGATCCATCCCAGGTTTGCTGGATCACCCAGCTTCACTGATGAAAGTGTATCCTCTCCAGCCTTGAAGAGCTTTAATAAATCAGGGCCATTAAGCAGATACAATAAACAGACAACAGAAAATAAAAACAAAAAGGACTCAGAAAAAGAGCATTAATGTTGGAGTTTGTATTCATTTTCCTAGAATTAATAGAACGAATTTGAATACTAACCACAAACTCTTTCTCATCTTGATAATAAAATAAAAATAGTCTTAGGACAGCATTCAGCAATAACTGTAATGGCTGAATTACCATGATGTAAAATGAATGGACATATGCCAAGCCTTGCTTTGAGTAATCAGAGTCATCTACAGTATAAGATAGGATTCATTTTCTTTTTCCAGGATCCTTTGCTATAATAACAGTCATCCAGCATATTTTGGTGGCTGCTTTATTGCCAGGTACATACCATTATAAATACATAACAATGCAAATTAAAATGATAGAAGATTGATTTACAGTAGAATTACTTAAAAACACAGGTATTAAATATAATGGTAATTCCTGCATTATTTTTCAATACTTGAAATTTAATATAATAAAATTCAGCTAACCAGCAAGATATACCTGTGTTTTTCCAGACTTACGTGACAAGTTAGCTGTTTGTACTTCGAAGATATGACAGTCTATAAGTTCAAATCTTAAGCAGAGAGTGAAATTTTTCCCCACAGCAGTCCATTCTGTATTCAAAGCTACAACGGTGAGACATATCTCTGAAAATCTAGTGTAAAAATATAATTATATGATTTATCTGTGCCCTGAAAAAAAACAAGATGGCCCGATAACTAGAGACAGAAACATGTGAAGGGAATTGAATGAGGGTTGTATTATTTATTTATTCTTCCCTATATATATTTGCCTTGTAAAATGTTTAAAAATTAAAGAGAGTAAGGTTGCTTACCTTATTAAAGCATAACTCCCTTGAAAAAATGCTGTAATATATTCGCCTCTACAATGGTCCAGGTGTTCTAACTTTACTCTGTTTCAGAGCTGCAGCCTCTGTTAGTCTCTTTGGCATTTAACATTACTAGACGTGTCCAATTCCTTTGTTTCCTGACACCAAATGTGGTTCTCTATTCTGCACCTCTATTACAGGACTCAGCAGTGATGCTGGGTTGGGGGAAGGAACCACGGTGCATGGAAGGGTACAGAAGCACGGCTTTTATAAGGTCGACTCTTCGACAAGTCATGGCACATGGCCTCCAGAAGCCATGTGCCATGACTTGTGTGATTCACATTGGTGATGGTACTGGAAAAATGTTTAAAGACTTGTGTGGTTTGACAGTGGTAATGGTATGAGAGAAAAGTTAATTGTTTATGGAAGAGATAGCAATGAAAAAAATATTTATTATTTTGTACAGTTTGGTGGCAATTTTACTAGAGAAAAATGTTTGATGGCTTTGTGGTTCAGGCTGGTGTCAATATTGGAGAAATTTTGATAGTTTATGCAGTTTGGTGGCCGTGGTCCTGGAGAAATGTTTGATGGTGGTGTCAATACTGGAGAAGTATTTAATGGTTTCTGCAGTCCAATGGCATTTTTACCTGAGAAATGTTTTATGGCTTGTGTGTTTTGAGGTGGTCAATACTGAAGAAATATTTGATGGTTTGTCCAGTTTAGTGGCCGTGGTCCTGGAGAAATGTTTGATGGTTGTGTGGTTTGGGCCAGTGTCAGTACTGGAAAAATATTTAATGGTTTGTGTAGTTTGATGGCAGTGGTATTAGAGAAATATTTGATGGTTTGTTTGGCTTGTGGTGGAGGAAATACTGAAGAAATATTTGAGGGTTTCTGCAGTTCAATGGCAGTTTTACCAGAGAAATGTTTTATGACTTGTGTGTTTTGACGTGGTCAATACTGAAGAAATATTTGATGGTTTGTGGAGTTTGGTGGCGGTGGTCCTGGAGAAATGTTTGATGGTTGTGTCAATACTGGAGAAGTATTTATTGGTTTCTGCAGTCCAATGGCAGTTTTACCAGGGGAATTTTTATAGCTTGTGTGTTTTGAGGTGGTCAATACTGAAGAAATATTTGATGGTTTGTGCAGTTTGGTGGCGGTGGTCCTGGAGAAATGTTTGATGGTTGTGTGGTTTGAGATGGTGGCAATACTGGATTAATATTTGATGACTTGTGTTGTTCAGAGTAGTGGCTGTACTGGAGAAACGTTTGATGGCTTTCAAAGTTGTGGTGGTAGACACCAGACTTCTCCTCCAGGTCTATATAAATGGATGGGGTATAGGGGGAAAGAGTGCAATGTCACACCATGACCGATCATTTTAGCATTTCCAGTATTTAGGATCCTTAAGCTACAACATGCTTAAGGCCCATGAGAGGTTAAATCTGACCCTGCTGGGAAATAATCCCTTTTCAGTTGTACTGCTAAGGAAAACAACATTTTATCAACCCAGCCAGCAACATTTTCCACATGACGTATTGGCGGTCACTGGAAGCGTAAACACAAAGCCCCCGATACTTTATTGCATTTGCTGCCGAGCTGAAGCCGATTGTTCCTCATCTCTTGTTGCGCTGCGGTCTCCTTTGCATCTCGCATTATAATTTACTTATCAGGAGCAGAAAAACAAAGAACACTATTAAATAAAGCTGCAATATGGATTGGCGTCGGGGAACATATACCTTGAGAACAGACGTGAGTGTAGGCCTGTTTAATATTCATCACAAGACACATATTTCATATAGTATGTCACGGCAGAACATATTTACATTTTCCTTGAAATATTCATACTGCTGTACTGTGCCTAGGCGAGCGGCTTTAGATCAGACTCTGCACTGTGTATATGGTATGACTGGCTCAGGAGACATTTGCAGATGCCACAATCTTATCAGTTGGCATGATAGGAGCTTGCAGAGCATTGGGGAACAGCATGGAACGAATCGTGACTCTGCCTGGGATCTGGGTATATAGTGCTGGTTAGAATGGGTTAAGCTCCCTAAATTCAATCACATCATTGCACAGTGCTGTAGGGTGCTGAAATGGAATAAAGGAGAGCAGAAATAAATTTTCTGAAGCGAAGGAAGGCTAGAAAAATGTTTCTGCTACTGTCTTGTATAGGACATGCTAGATTATGGCTGCATTTCATATGCATTAATTCAGACAACGTTCTGCAATACGAAAACTCAATGCTGCCAAGTGCCCTCTGTCACCGTTTTCTTCACACAACTGTCCCTCTTATAATGTACAGACTTGTATAAATAAATAGACAATTTAAATAACAAATGGTAACTTTTAGCATTATGAAAAAATGTTGTTGCTAAAATAAAAGAAAAAGGGAAAAAGCTGGCCAGCAGCACTCAGTTTAATTATTTTGCTAAAGCTACTTATAGTGATAAGATGTCAATCCTAAAGAGCCCCTGTCACTTTGCCCTAAAATGACAAGTCTATTGCAAGTCCATTTATTGAAACCTAATGACCTATTTATATACTTATCCTTGTTATGCTTTGCTGCTCTGATCTCTCGTAAGAAATTGGAGTCAAACCTTGTGTGAGCTCCATGTCCAATAATGCCAGGGCTTACACAAGGTTAATGATTTCTTCCCTTCCTCATGTGACATTTTTTTATCCTGGAAGATCACATTAATCCTAATACATGGACTTTGCAACATTTCCAGTTAGGAGAGTGCAATTTATATAAATATAGGGGGATTATTATTATCTTGTATTTATATAGCACTGATATATTACACAGCACTTTACAAACTCAATAGTCATATCACTAACTGTCCCTCAAAGGGGCTCACAATCTAAAGTCCCTACAATAGTCATTACCACAGTCTAAGACTATTATTTTTTTAAAAAGCCAATTACTCTACCTGCATGCTTTTGGAATGTGGGAAGAAACCGGAATCCCTAGAGCAGTGGTGTCAAACTCTGCAACGGGGGCCAAATCTGGCCCCCAACATCCGTTTTTTTGGCCCTCAAAGGAATCTTAAATATGAACTGCAGCTGGCCCGCGCTGCTACTACAATTCCCGGCATCACTCGCGTCTATAGACCAGCAGCCTTTCTGCCTATGCGTGGCTCCGCATTGGACTGTTTCATAGACACAAATAATGCCGGGAATTTTAGTAGCGAAGCTTTTTCAGTGAAGAGGGAGTTTCAGAGTCGGGCCACGCATTGGCCACGTCTGGCATTTCCAGCACTCCCCCTCAGCTGTACTTTTCCTTGCTAATCCAAAGCATGGACCTGAATGGTTGGATTTTCATAGAAGAATATTCTTATTATTATTGTTTGCCTGGGCAAAAAAGGTTACGATTGGAATTTACCTTCAATAGGAGAAAGAGGCTAAAGATTTTTTTTTTAATAAAATAAAAAAATAAATTTTGTGCCTCTTTCTCTTTTACAGGCTTGTTCCAGATTGAATGTAAAGCAAAACTTCTTAGTTTCCATATGAAAAGGGTTTACATGTAATGAGAAGGAAAAATGTCCTCAATTTTTCAATAAATTTCCAGGTTGGCCCAGAACTTTGTCTAAGTTTATTAATTTTGGTCCTCCGTGTATTTGAGTTTGACACCCCTGCCTTAGAGGAAACCAACAAAAGCATGGGGATAAAATAGAAAGTCCTTTTGATAGCAACCTGGCCCAAGATTCAAACCTGGGACCTAGCACTAAAAAAGCCGGAGTGCTAACCACTGGGCCAATGATGCTGCTCATGGGGTAGCCTTTCATAAATGTCTGCCACTTGGCCCATTCCGGCAAACTGCTAATATTGAACTGTATGATCGCCAAAAGTTTTGCTGTTCTATTGAGCAGACTTGAGATCCAAGTATGCCTGCTATGCAACATAGCAAGCTTGAGAATATCAACAACCACATAGTTTTGTTAGATTACATTGTCATGCATTTAAAAGCTAACCCTAAACTTTTAGGTTAATGAGTCAGACTAAATTATTTTAGAAATTATTTATCTTTTTTTTGCACCAACAATTTATGCAACGCTGCATAATAAATAGGTGATCCAAATGACAAACCGCATTTAAAGCATGTGCAAACTAAAACAAAACCGAAGAGGACTCTGCCCAATCAACCAACAATTGAAGAGGTGTAAAACCTTTTTTTCCAATTATTTTAATTAAAATTGTTTTTCTTAATATACAGCTCCATATTTGCCGATTACATTTGCCTCTTTTTCACGGTGCTACGGTGGGGCTTTATTCCTCCATCCCACGATGCAAGCTTGTGAGTCAGCTGACCTGTTCAAGATAATAAACCTCAAAGATGGCTAGGAGGGGAAGAGACATGACAACAGTGCCAGTGTCAAACATGGCTGATATGGTGGTGTCACACTGATCAAGAAAATAAAGTATGAAATGTATAAGTAAGGAATGGGTAAAGACAGAAATATCCAAAATTTGTGATACCTAGAGTTCAGTTTTAATTCTCCAACATCTACCAAAAACTTGATGGAATGCCCCTTTAGATATGTTGATGTCACATAAAACTAACTTTACCATTCACCCTGCATCAGTAAGATTCTGCTCATTAAAAACAACATATACTTTACCTTTAAGCGGGGAACATTTTGCTTGCAATATAAGTGATTCCTTTTACCAAGTGCTGCATTCCTACATTCAATAAACTCCTAATTTCCCTAAGTAATGTTATAGTGGCGTACAAGAGGCGGCCCTTGATAGGGCAATTAATACTGCTGGTTTAATAACACCCTATTATTAGTACGCCTCTAATAAAATGAATTATATAATGGGCAGGAGGCTGCATACAGACTCAAAGGTCAGTGTTAATGGTAGCTGTACTGGGTGAGCATTCCATTTCACTAATGTACTGTACATTACAGTGTTCAGGCCCTTTTACATTGACAGCCAAGGTATATTATCAAAGGCCACGCTGGTCACTTGTTTGAAAACAAATGCCGACAGTGGATTTTTCATTTTAGTGTTCCAAATGCCCTTATTATTTCTAATTAGTGCCCTGACATGAACAAGACTCTGTATTACTGGCCGTTTAATGCTGCTGATTCAAATGACATGGTCACTTGTTAGGCACAAGTAAAGCCATATAGCTAATGTAATGTATACAAAGCCAGAAAAATGTAATTGAAAACAGATTGTGTATTCAAAAATATCTCTTATACGTCGTTTCTTTACTACTGAATGGAAACAGTGTCTTTGAAAAAAAAAAAGGAAAATTCAGTAAATATCTCCAATTCATGCACATTTGTCTATGTTGTGTCTCTGAAAAATACTGCAAGTGCAGAATAGTATCTTGTGACCTTGTAAGCTCCTAACTTACTTTGCCTTTGCTGCAATGAAATATAAAGAAATATTATCAGCCTTGTCCAGGTCAGCTATGTGGACTACAGATGTGGAGGAGGAGCGAGCAGCCTAGGGTGGCAGTACTGCTCTATAGATACGGCACTGCTAGGAAAAGTTGTCACCCTAAACCAGAAATATATTACTGACCTGTCTCCATTTGAAAATAAAGTAAAACATGCCAGAAAAGAATAACATTTTACAACTTTTTAAGAAAGAACTTCTACTACAACTAATGAATGGAAGGCTGTGATACTATTATAATTATTATTAATAAACAGTATTTATATAGCGCCAACATATTACGCAGTGCTGTACATTAAATAGGGGTTGCAAATGACAGACTAATACAGACAGGAGGAGAGGACCCTGCCCCGAAGAGCTTACAATCTAGGAGGTGGGGGAAGTAACACACAATAGTAGGAGACATTTGTAGTGGTGGGAAGTAGTGATGGTTTCAAAAGACAGAAGAAGATGAGTAGGCAAGTTTGAAAAAATGGGTTTTGAGTGCTCTTTTAAATGAGCAGAAAGTACGAGCAAGCCAAATAAGACGAGGAAGACCATTCCAGACAGTTGGGGCAGCTCTAGAGAAGTCTTGTATCCGTGCGTGTGATGAGGTTATGAGTGAGGAAGTCATTAGGAGGTCATTGGAGGAGCGGACAGAGCGGCTGGGGGAGTACTTTTTTACCAGGTCAGAAATGTAAGTGGGACATATGAAGAATAATGTACCTTGTGTTTATCATTGGTTGGTAAAATGACCCATATTTTGGTAGTAAATTGGAAAGATACCCCCTTACATTGGTGGTCATTTGGAAGAGCAATGTTCTATTTCATTGTTAGTCAATATGAAGAAAGGTGACCCTTTTATTGCAATCAGTAGCCAGAAGACTTTCTCTTACAATGGCTGTCAGTTGTAAGAAGAATGTCCCCTCAAAGTGATGGTTGATAGAACATTGGGAAAAAAAATTAATTTGCATTGGTCATTAGTGGTGAAAAGAACATCCCCTTTAATTGGTGGTCATTGGAAAGGATAATGCTTTCTTACATTGGTGGTCACTGGGAGGAAGAATGTGCCTACATTGGTGGCCATTGGGAAAAAAGGAAAACCCCTTGCATTGGTTGGTGGTGGAAAGACGGATACTTACTTGCTTTGGTGGCCAATAGTAAGAAAAATATCCCCTTTCATTGGCAGTCAGTGAAAAGAATGATACGTCCTTACATATTAGTCAGTGGAAGGAAGAGTGACCCCTACATTAGTTGTAATGGTAGGAAAATGTTCCCTTTATATTAGTGATTAGTGGGAGAAAGAAAGATCCTTCATTGTATATAATAGGAGGATATATACCCCTCACACTGGTGGCAATAAAAAAAAAATACTAGCCAGCACTGGTGGTCATTACATTGACAAATTCCCCTCTAAATCCAGAGGAGGTGGTCAGTGAAAGAATGCATGCCCCCATATGCTGGTGGTTGTTAGAAGAAAGAATCCCCTTTATCTTATACGTAAATATATAACACTAACAAATATTCAAATATCAACATGAAGCTGAGAGATTGGCAGCATAGACTACATGGCTGTACCTCTGATGTAACACAACTTCTGGTGCAGAGATCCCAGGCCTTCTGAAAAATCTGGCATTTCCCCTGCCCTATATTACAATGCAATACTCAGCATCTAAGCAAAAAGTCTAAAATTGTAACATTGGGTATGGTGCATCCAAAAAAAGGTGGTTAAACCAATGCAAATACTGACTTTCACATCTGCATTTGCATACACAATTTTACAGCATACAGGGAGCTGTAAACTGCAACCAGGGTACAGCCAGGTAGCATGTAATGCCAAGTATCTGGCGTTCTTTATGTCTTAAGATATTGATTTCTAACTACAAACAGATATAAAATAGATAATAGACTATACAATGTTTTGTAAGATTTTTGCAAAAACAAATTCAATTTCAAACCATTTTCTTTGTTGCTTTTTGTTACCAGATGTGACAAAGTCAGAAGGTGTTCTGTATTCTAAATTACCATCATCCATCATTTCCTGTGTTAATTACCATAACCTTCCCCTCAACTTCTTAACAGGAAGTTCTGTATTGGATCCTAGATGTCTGTGAAGGGTGCAAGCTCCCGGAGCTGCTCCTATAACAACAATCTCCTCCATTATTTATTTATGGTGCTACGATGGATGGACTTCCGAGGGGCCCGCTCTGTTACCGTCACCTGTTCTGCCTACCAGGAACAACCCCAGGCTTTGAAGGACACTTTTGTTTATTGACCAACTGGGTTCAAAAAGTTGAGGTCTGCTGTAGAGGGGATTGCAAGAAACTGAAATGTAGTCATGTATTTATACTAGTTGTATTAAAGAAAAATGTAATGAAAATCCCAGTTTTTATTGTATATATATATATATATATATATATATATATATATATATATGAAAAAATAGTTGGGTTGCAAATGACAGACAGTGATACAGGAGGAGAGGACCCTGCCCCGGAGAACTTACAATCTAACTACTATGGATTGCTTTAAGAAAAAGCTGGATGTATTACTAGAAGCACAGAATATAACTGGGGATTACAGCTTTAAAGTAAAGATAACAGAGACTGTTGATTTAGGGAACAAAGGAAAGATATTTTTCCACCAATTGGAGCAAATTGTTCCAAATTTTTTTTGCCTTCTTCTGGATAAATTATGTCTATAGGGTTTTTATCTGGCATATGTTTATTTCCCTAGAGTTGAACTTGATGGACTTATGTCTCTTTTCAACCTAACTGACTATGTACACATGTAACCCTTTTCATTTGCTTGCAGTTGTAAATGTTGATAACTGAATTTTGCATACAAAATTGTAAAAGTTTCCTCTAGTGGTCACCAGTATGTAAAGGAATTTGTTTTTACTTTAGCTAATAAAGATTATTTTAAAAAAATGAACAACAATTAATAGGATTCTTAGGCTGACCATATTCAGATATCTAAAAAAAAAACACATAGGTCAGCCTTTCCCTTTTAAATATGTTGCTGTATCCTGACATGTTTCTGCAATACAAAAGTAAAAAAAAAAGAATCAACTTTGAGCCTCAATCTTGTTTCAGAAACCTGTATAGGATAGCATTAGGTCCCAATTTCCATTCCCCAAATGTTAGTAAAATGACAGTAATAATGCCATAGCACAGAGCCGGGTAATATTATCTTCCTGATCTGCCAATATGACCTTGAACATTCCATCTCGTCATAAGACATTCCAGAGCAGATATTTGCTCTAATTTAAAATCATAGCTTGTGGGGAAGGCCCGAAACGCCACTCATCCTCCAAACTATAATTTGGTTGTGTTTCCAAAGCTGCAATTTTTGATTGAATGCCTTATTGTTATGCTATGGTGTTTGCCGGGGAAAGGGCTGGTAACATAAAACTTGGATTATGGGAGCTGTTCAAGACTCACGTCTTTGTTCTTATAGAAAATGATTCACGGAACAAGAGGTTTCGTTACAGACCATTTAGTTTAAATACGCCGACTCTGTTTACAGTATCATGTTGTATCATTTGTGTTGTAAAACAAGCTATGATATGTAGATGTATATCTTTGTGTTCTAAGTGCCTTCACAGCCTGGAAGGTTCCTCCATCGGGGGCCTGGAAATTGAAGATTCAATGCTGGGATTGTTTAGATTTTTCTGCCAAGTTTAACCACAGTTATAGCTCTCCTACCACTTTGTTTACGCTCTACATAAATTTCATTTAAATAAGTAAAGAAGATCTCCCAGATGTAAAAGCCGTTGGGATTGGGATTGCAGACAAATGATTTTCTTTACTTCCTCTCAGTGGAAGATGCACAGTGGTACCTGGATTTAAAGCAACAGTTTATTCTACCTATATTTTTCTTGACTCAGAGCTTCTCTTTATAATGCAGTCCTAATCTTGACATTAGGAGGAGCCAGTAGGGTTTTTCCCCTAACAGCCTATTAGATATATTCTTAAGTAAAACCTTATTTTACACCCAGTGAAGTCATCAATGGGGCTTTAAGCTTTTCTATGTAATTCAGACAGATCATAGCCTTGGGAGGGCTCAGTAGTATTTTGTATGTAGCTTTCCAATAACATCATAGCACCCTTCATCAATACTCCCCCCAAGAGGCTTCCAGGGTTGGCTTCACTTTAGTATTTTGGATGGGTTGATAGTGGCAACTCTGGGCATGGTGAGTCAGCTTTACTGCAGGATTAAGGGGCAGGGTATTATTATCGAAACAATAGAAAGCGCCAGCTTCATGGTAGGATCACCTGATACTACGTTCATTAAAGTTGTAGGTTTTGAAAGAATGACATCATATTTTGAAATGGCATGTTTAGATATTCTTCAAGTATCAAAAAAATTTCTAACAATCTGAATTTTCACTTTGCTCTATACAGATGCTACTGGCTTAACGACTAGATTCTGTTCCTGCCACCTAGTCATAAAGAAACTTCGCCCTTAGGAACGGGCATAGGATATATGTAGGATAGATGCAAGTGTGTGATCACCAAGGAGGATAAGAGGGGGAGCCCAGCAGACCGAAGAGTACAGTATACTCGTTGGAAAAGTCGGTCGTAAGAGTGGGTGGTCGGTAAACTGGTAAGTCGTTAAACGAGGAATACCTGTCAAGACCTTGAGTTAAAATTGTAAAAAATTATTTCAGTAGACCATTGCACTGTATAAGGGTCAATAAATCTAAGGATTTACAAAGTTGTCCAATCCAATGGCATCATAATTGGATATTTTATCTTTTAAGAACATGGCCTGTTGATTTTAATATCCCTGTTAACCAGTTATATTCACGCTAATGTCTTTACCCAGTGGAGTGACCACAATCTATTTTTAGCAGATGTCTCCACAGGTAATATCACTTTATTATTCAGAATACAGAGAGGTTGCATTGGCTGTATTGCAATCAGTTTTTCCACTACAGAGTTGAGGCTGTGGGATTTGGGTGCCTCTGCGGCTAGTTTGCTGATATCGCAGAATAATAGGCTCAAAGGATTTGAGCAGTATCACTTCTATAAATGTTTCTAGTAGTCTAAACTGCTACTTCACTTATTTGAAGAGTGTGTCACCCTACTGGAATTTCAATGAGAGCTACGCTCAGATACAGATACAGTTGGAGTCATTGTCGCATTTCTGTCACTGTGGCTTTTCCAACTCTGAAGACATATAAGATTCATTTCTTTCCTCTTCCAGCACCCATCATGGTCCTTGGGTCTCCTCAAGTGCTGAGCATTCTAAGCAGCTCCTGGAATATTCATGGTGAAGCAGTTCTTCTGGAAAAAGCAGTGAATACTTCAGGGCTTCTTTTGATGGGCATTAGGAGCGGGATTTCAGGTGCATTCAGATTTTATTTAAATTAGTAAATCCTAAATCATTATATTTTTTTTTTTATAAGTATCCCCTTATGACTTCCAATTGATTTGTCTGCTTTCTTACAAAAGGAATACCGGATTAGACCATTGTCTCTCACACCCCACTTAATGGTCTCTCAATATTTAATATCAGTTTTTTGATGGTAAGCAAACCTTTGGTAGAAATAATATTGAGATTAGGGATGAGTGAGTGAAATTTTAAAATTTGATCTTGCGGCGATTTGAACGTTCTCGCTTACTGAACATGTAAGTGAGAACGGCCTGTGTAAATTCGGCCGCCAAGATCAAATTTTTTTGAACCTGCAGGAGCAATCAGGGGAGCGAAGCTGACAGCTCTGCTCCCCTGATCACTTTTGCAGCCCTGTGTTTGTGTTCTTGTATAGAGATTCTCTATCTAAGAACACAGGAGTCCCCTGGCTGTGCTCATCAGGAATGAATGCAGCCGTGGGAATAATCCTGTGATGATTCCCACGGCTGCATTCATTGATGAGCACAGCCGCGGTACTCACACTGACAGGAGGAGTACCATGGCTGCATTCATGAATGCAGCCATGGAAATCCTCCTGTGTGCAATCCCTGGGCTCTAGAGGCAAAATGAGGGCACGCCGTGGCTGCATTCATGAATGCAGCAACAGGAATCCTCCCGTGCACGATCCCCGGGCACTAGAGGTTAAAATCAGGGATCACGCACAGGAGGATTCCCACGAATGCATTCATGAATGCAGCCATGGTACTCCTCCTGTAATTATTTCCTTGATCTTCCGATGGGTCGTCGAAATGTCCATCGTAAGTTCAAGGAAGTATTTGCGAGAATGTCAGAGGCATTCTCGCTCATCCTTAATTGGGATCCCTCGGACTGTAGCTAAGCATGATCACCATGCTTTCAGGTGTATTCGTCTTGCATTTGAAATTAGTTCAAGATGCTTCTGACCTCCCTCTGATTTGCTTCCAAGCTTCTTATTATAAACATTTTTTTTTTGCATTTCCATTGACTTGTACAATTGTGTATGGGGAAAGCCTTATGCTCCAATCATGAAATGGCTGAGGAGCCTTTTTCATTGAAAACCCTGGTCAATCAGAATGTGGTCTGGTCAAAATGATAACCAAAGCCTTTAAATATATTTCCAGGCCACTTCATGGCTTAGGTCTTTGATAAATAAAGCCACGTCAATGATATCTCACTTGTTTTTGTGGGCAAATGTCTACTGGCTAAGTCAAGGCATGCCTGATATAGTGTTATCCTCAATAATGATTTTGGATTGATCCATCTACTGTTGATATTTTTAAAACTTGCTCATACTTGTCATACTTCTAGGGAATGTAAGCTCTGTTCTTGGGTGGAGTTAAGTCAGAACGAAACCTTTTTTTTTTCAAAAAATTCTAATAAGTCAGGTCCTTTACCCCTTTGCAATAAAATTACCTTACATACATGATCACACTTTTTTAAATACACTCACCTGTGCCCATTTCATTGTGGGTGCTGCCATCTTCTTCCTCCTTCTTTTCCCTATTTCGATCTTCGGCTGTCTCGATTGGCAAGGCTGGGATGGCGTAACCCCCCATAGGGTTCATGAGAGTTCATACAGGTGCTGGAAATCCTGGCTTCATACACTGAACTGTGCATGCCCATACCTTTTTCTAGACACCACTTACTTCTAGGAAGTGGGAGATCCAATGATTACCCCAATACCCCAACCATTCTTCTAATTAAAGGGAGACAAAAATGGTAAAATGGTCTCATGGAATGTAACGCTGTGTGTCAACTTTCAAGGTCTGTCTATTTATCTATCTATCTATCTATCTATCTATCTATCTATCTATCTATCTCATATATTTCCACTTTCCTTTCTATCATTTTACTTTAGAGACAAAGCATCTCAAAATCACTGACTTCCCACTATCAATCACTTGACAATGACAGAACAAATGTAAAAAGAAGTAAATGGAATTTCCGCAGCAGGTCAGCCTGCCCTACAACGCTGTGATCTTCCTTTGTATGTGACAGCTTCACTTAGAGTCACAGAAATTTACATGCGTGTTACGTGATCTAATAAAGGCACATGACAAATGACTATTGTACTTGTATCAGTGAGAATCTTATTATATTGAAGGTACTGCATGCACCTAAATACGTGGAGAAATTAGCTATTTTAATCTTTTCCTTCTGCCGAGGAACAAATGCACAAGAATTGGAGTAGATGTATACACAGAGCGCCAGTGGGTAAACTCAGCTCTAAATAGATTAAAACAAATAACTCTAAAATTAGCTTCCGGTCTGTGCAGTCATTTCTAAATTAGTAGAAATGAACACTGCAGAAAATGAGTCATAATCCCTCCTATACCTGTCTATCTATCTATCTATCTATCTATCTATCTATCTATCTATCTACTGTATTGTATCTATTTGTCTCTTTATGTGTATATGTTTTATCTATGAATGATGTGACATATTTCAATCTACCTTTCTATTGATGTATTATCTATCTCCACTTCCCTATCTATCTACAATCTCTCTATTCATCTGATATCTTTCTAGCTTTCTATATATTTATTAATATATTATCTATCTATCTATCTATCTATCTATCTATCTATCTATCTATCTATCTATCTGTCTACCTACCTACAACCTTTTCCCAGTATATCTATCCATCCATATAAAATATTTCAATTTTTCTTAGTCTATAGCAGCCTTACTCAACCTTTTTAACATAGGGGAACCCAGGAAATAAATCCACAGCTCGCAGTACGTTAGAGTGGTGGTTGGTAGTAACAATGCCTCTTATATTGCTGGTCATTGGCAAGCATGTCACCCTTACAGATCAAAAAGATAATTGGTGTCAGTATTACTAACCCGAGAGGCACAAACTGCTCACGGAACTTCTAGCAACTCCTAAAGGAACACTGGTTGAGAAACACTGGTTTATAACTTTCTATCTATCTATCTATCTATCTATCTATCTATCTATCTATCTATCATCCAATAATTATCTATTGATATCCTTCAGTCAATCTATCTATACATCACTCTATGCATTATATATCATCTATCTATCTATCTGATATTTTACAATCTATATTTCTCTCTAGCTATCCATATATTATCTATCAATCTATGTGTTTTAACAGTGTCTTCTATCTATCTATCTATCTGTCTATCTATCTATCTATCTATTTATCTCTCCATCTTTCTGTGTATCTATTTGTTCCATTAACCTCCCCGCATCATCTCTTAATGTGCACAGTGTGTGATAGGGAGCTGTTTCCATGTAAACCTTAGATGTGTTAATTATGTGGTTACATTCTTGCAGGGGTTGCTGTGTGCAATGACTCGGATACAAACTGCCACCACCACTTTATAACAACAGGGGGCAACATAAGCCCACGTACAATGTGAGCGGAGCCTTTCCCAAATTCCCGGAGTTCATTGGGCCTGCTGATCACTGTGATTTCTTTGGCCTGTCTTGTTTTTGATGAATTGAATATACTTATCATTTAGGATTATAGTGGTGCCTGGTAGGGACTATTAAACAAATGTATGCTATATATATATATATACTGTATATATATATATATATATATATATATATATATATATACCATTTTTACATATTTTCTTTTTTTAAATATATACATATGAAATATGAATTCCCTAATGTTCCTCTTAGTTAATCCAGCAAGAGGTGCCATCGTTGATTTCCTCCTGGGAACAGCACAGAAGGTGCTAGAATAAGGCACAATATTCTATTGCTTTGGAATGAGAAATGTAAAAAAGGAAATTAGAACAGTATATTGCCTCTAATTCACGTTTTTTTCTTTGCTGCTTTTACTGATATAGGAATTATCTATCTGAGTTAATAATTTTTTCACTGAGTGACTTGATACATCATTTATAATTTCATGTTATGTGCTGGTCGAGTAGGAGTCAATACATTAGCAATCAATGTCACATTCACTTTCACATGTATGTTACCTCCTGGGCGCTTCATTTCTGTCTGGATTTATATGTCTAAAAGGGTACATTGTCATTCATGAAAATGTATTTTATTTTGTCGGCCTGTAATTCACAGGCATAACCCACCAAAACATGTCCAATATTTAATACATTTAAAAAATAAACTTTAAATAAAAAAACAAAAAAATCTGTTAAAACAGAAATAAATCAAAAATACTGAAACCTGTAATATAACTGTACAGTAGCATATATAAATTATATATATATATATATATTTATTTAATGATTATTTTGTATTGGATTCAGTACAGTTATTTTGTATTGAATCCAATACAAAATAATTTGAAATTCCCGTCACTCTCTCTTGCACGCACTGGGAACTGTCAGCACTATCGCCAGGGGACAGATCAGAAGAAGAGGACACGGCCAGAGGATGGGATCAGACGGGCAGGACACTGGAGGATGCTGGTGGGACCAGGTAAGTCTTTATTTTTTTAGCTACCCCGAGTGTGGCTCGGGATTACCGCTATCAGCATTTTTTTTTTACCCGGAACTACACTCGGGGTTAGCGCTCAGAAGGTTAACTAAGAATTAGAAAATAAGGTGCAAGCTGGGCTCTAAGGAGGATGGAAGACAATATTCGGGGTCTTACTGAAATTCTAAATAGACCCAGTCCTTCTTTATTGTGTTAGTGATTAAAGGCAAGGAGAAATTTAGGGTCAAGGTCACAGGGTAGTTTTAAATGGGCAAAAGTCACCATTCATATTTCATAAAAATTTCAGTTTTTGTGCAACATTAATAAAGCATCAATTTTGCAAACCATTATAAATATGCAGCTCAAAAAATTGTCAACCCCGAATTTGTATCTATCACAGTGTTTTCCGAATTTTATAACATGGAAGAACCCTTGAAAAAACTTTCAGGTCCTCAGGGAAGCCCCATAGGAAGAATGTATGCTGGCCATTGGGAAGAATGTCTCCCTAACATATAGCCAAAAAGATCATTGGTGTCACTTAAACTGACCTGAGAAGCGCAAGTTGCTCATTGCTTAAGGAAACCCTAGCAAGCCCTGGATGAACTTTGGATGAGGTTGGCTGCTCATCAGGGTTGATTTAATAAAGGAATCTAGGCTGTGCACATAGCAAGCTGATCATTCACTTTGCTTACTAAAAGGGGTGATAGATCACTTTGCAAAGATTACTTTACTTATATGATGTGCAAAGAAATCTAAAAAACAGCATTTTCCATTCACATGTTGGCATGGTTGAAGTCAGCAGAGTTTTATATCCTTTACTAAGCTGAATAAAAATCCTTTGCAAGGGGATAAATCACTTTACATTCCTTTTTGCATTGTAGTTTCATTATATCGCATAGTATATAGTCAAAGCACACAGCCCTTCCACACCCCACATAAAACACAAGAAAAATTATTGCAAAAATAATGACTATTTCAACCCCAAAGTCCTTTATATGATCAATACTTATGTATTAGACTGACCCTACAAGACAGGAAATGCAATCATATAGAGGTGGTGTAAAGGGCATAGTGCTACATTTTAAAGCTGAGCTTCAGGATAGGCACACATTGTCTAAATTCAAAAAGCTCTGTATATTAATATCGGTGTTCTTTGTGTATTTTTTCCAGATCTGTGCAGAAATCCAGTATGCAAACTTAGCCTCTATGCAGAAGTATTAGGCTTGATTTATTCCAAGACTGGAGAAGATAGACTATCATGAGGGAACCTGGGGGATCAAACAAAACTGGAATAGATTTCCTAAATTAATTTGCTATTATTTGGCACATGCTTTTAATCCTGGACCATTCCAGGTTTGCTGGATCACCCAAGTTAGCCTATCTTTTCCAGTCTTTGATAGCTTTAATAAATCAATCCCATTCTAATTGACTACTTTTCTGCAGGAAGCCCCAGTAGGTGGGCCTGATTGGCTCCTTTTTTAGCTCCCTTTTCTGTACAACCAATGTGCAGCACAATGATAATGATGATCACTACATTTACAGGACATTGGATAGGAAAAAAATAACTGACAGCAATTCATAACTGACAGCAAAAATCACAACACAATTCATATACTTTCTAATCAACTATAGGGAAGCTCTGCAGAGAGATCACTGCTTCCACACAGAGTCTAAAGGCCTTTCTCTACATCATGCTGTCAGGGGACAAGCTTTTCTGAGCATCTATTGGGATTACTGTATTGCATTACTGCACCTGCGTTAACCTGTGGCATGTTGCATGTTAACACGTGATGCATTACGAAAGTCTGTTAAAATGAAAGATTGCCGATACACCCCTAAAAAATCCAAGGTGCATGGATACAGTATTACTGTACACAACACACCATGCTCTATCTATTGTGCCCATTTGAAATGATTAGGTGCGTCACCACGTGTTGCAATTATGCCTGCACTACTGTTCAGCGATCCATCGGTCTCTAAAGAAAGTGAATTGTAAGACTTTGCACACCTTTTGTTTTATTGCAGCTGGAATGGATTTTGCTGATTTAAACCGATTGTTTCAGTTGGTCTTTACACTGATAACTGACACCTGTTCTGCATTCCCCAAACTACTAGCCCCAGCGTTTTGTCTTGGGGGTTGTACAGTAGCCCAAAGGTGGACAGATTTGTTATAATTCAAGTTACAGCCTGGAAGCGGTGTGTGCAAGCTGGCTTAAATCCTGATTATTTAGGACCTTTCATCTGTGTGAATAATGATGTTTCGTATATCTAGCAAGATCCCTACTGAGCGCTTCACTGATTCCTTTTCACTTTATTCCAGTCCTTCTCTCCTTAAGAAAGGTTTATGCAGCACACTGTATAATACATTTATTGGGATTTGTCTGCTTGCTATTACACATGAGCTGTTATTCTTGAGAAATCTGGAACGTATTAAGAGATCTTTGTTCTCTATTACAGCCCTGTGGACCTCATGTCTCTTCTCTGCTGCCCGTTCAGGCTTGATTCTTTTGCTAATGGCGCAAAAGCGAAAGGGTTACTTCACTTACCAGACCTGCTGACAGGAAAATCCTCCACTTTTTCTTATTTATTTATATCTAGCTCAGGTTTTTGTGTCTCATGTGTCCTTGTGTTCACACTCTACTACATAAATGCCTTTTTTATGCCTTTGTTTTAAAGCTACCATAATGCTACCACTATCACCGAGACTTTAATGGGGGATTTGTAAGAATCTACCTTATTGTTTGTTTTCATTGTTGGTTAGCAGATTGGTAAATCAGTGGTTACTAGCAAGGACAGCCTTGATCAATTATTAAATAAATGAAAGGGTTGGAGTAGAGATTGAGATAGGTGGTAGGTGACCCATGATTCGGCAACCAATGCAAGAGATCCTAGATTCTAAGATGCCAGGCAGTAAGTTGTCTCTTTGAATGAAAGAAATGTCCAGCTTTTCTGTTCCTCATCCTTTATGGACAAGGATTGCAGGTGAAGGCAGCAGTTGAGAAGTGGTAACCTTCTGTATAGGAAAATGACGTAGGTATCGTGACACCACTTACATGTATTTATATAGAGCCAGCATATTAAGCAGCACTTTACAAAGGCTATTGTCAGATCACTATCATATCATCAGAGGTATACAGGGCGCAGAGCGGGCACAGGGGGGAACGCCTTACCCTCACTTTTTCCGAAATGGGCACGTGTGCCCACTCCTATTTTGCAAAGGAATCTTTGGTGGTCCACGGCTGTGGCTGGGTCAGGGGTAGGACCTCCCGCGGGGCGCACCGGCCAGAGCCGCGGACCATGTCTCCTGTATGGAATCGCAGGCTCAGGGCGGTAAGCGGGTTGTCTCTCTGAACTAAAGCCCCCCCACCGGGCAGGTCCTAGTATCATGACGTCACTCTGGGGGAAGTTTCTTCCCCTTTGAGTGACACATAGGCAGGGGTGTAGTGGGGCGGGCCCCCTCTTTTTTTTTGACTACATCCCTGCATATCATGTCCCTACCATAGTCATATGCCATTAACAGAGTCTAAGGCCAATTTTTGAGTATCTGTATGCTTTTGAGATGTAGGAGGCAAACCGGAGTACCCGGGGGAAACCCACCCAAACTCGGGGAGAACATACAAACTCCTTGCAGATAGGGCCAAGATTTAAACCTGTGACCTAGTGCAAAGGCAAGTGCTAACCAATGAGCAAACTGTGCTGCTAGGGGTATTATTAGGAATGCCTCTGGTGTGCAAGACACTGGCAAAGTTAAATCCCATGTTAATGGAACTCTAAAGAATGCCCTTGTGAGGCTGTGCAGTCTGTACACATCTTGTCTTTACCTTTATCACTACAGATTTGATTATGCAAAATTATATCCTCTGGAGCACAATGAGCTGCACAATAAGCCAGAGCCCCAGGCTACATCTACAGAACAGGAAGTCTGTTGCTATACTACATTATGAAGAACAAGCACCATTTACATGCTTCCATGGCCAACCACACTAGCCTCTTTCACTCTTGACCCTCCATAACTTTCTTAGAATTATGTACCATCTTATATTCAGGCTCCTTACCTATATCTGCCTAATAGGACACAAAAAGCTTTTTTCACCCCATTGCCTCTACACCCCATGCCCTCGTGGGTCAGTCTCCTGCATCAAGTCTTTCATTGCCTGGTCCCCTTTCTACAATTAGTTCTGGAAATATTATACTATATATCAGGCACAAGTAGCAGTGTAGCAGGGGGTTGCTTTTAGAATTATTAGCTGGCTGCAAAGATTGAAAGGAAACAATTTTTTTTAGAGATACTGTGACCGGTATAATGGCATACAAACTGTTTTTACCTCTGTTGGCTGGGGCTGACATTTAAAATAGTCCAGCGGCCAAGAGCGGGCTAGTAATAATCTGACTTAAAAAGCACAGTTAACGACTTACACAGCGCTGATATAAAGACATTTTGATGCAATGTCATAAAATGATTGTTTAAATAATGGCACATAGAATTGCATCAGGTCTGCAGAGCACGGTAGTCCTTTTTACATAATGATCTGACAGATGTGTCATTGTACTTAATCCCCAAAGCCAGTAAAGTCGGCTGATCACTGGGATGGCAGGTCCAGATGGGGAAACATGTTGGTCTTTTATTCAGATTTTCCGGCATTACATAAAACCTCTTGCTCTTCCTTGTTCTAGATGTCACATTTACACCTTCCAGCCCAAAAAGAATTCAGATGACAAAAGAACAAAAAAAAATCAAAAATAGAGATATTTTAAATGTGAAAAGTTTTTTTTTTAGATTTATATCAAGAAAAATGTTTATTTCTAGCTAATCTCATAGATGTTTCATTAGAGGCTGGGGATGGTGAAGAAGACAGACATTGTGTCTCCAGGTCTTTCTCTTGAATTTTATTCTTTATTGCTTAAAGCGGACAATGAAAAGGTCTTCTTACGTTAGCTTGCCCCCCACTGCCCCTTCTTAAATCAGTCACTATATGTAAGTGAAAACATAGCTGCGGAGCAGGCAATATCCCTTGCCATAGGACTCTACCCAAAATGGTGGTGACATTATTTTAATCCTAGAGGCTGCAGACAGAATAAATGCATGCCAAAGCAGAGCCTGTCATTTGATGATCCAAAACATGGGCAATTTCGAGTTCTAACGTGAGGTCCGAATAGCTGAGATTAGATTTGGAATCAACTCTGATTGAAGCTTTTTAACCACCACTACTTGCTGAGTAGTAATGATGAGTTGATTGGGCATGACTGGGCAAAGAATGGAATGTCCAAAGATTTTTATAGATTACCTGCAGAAATTGTGCACCCTTTAACCCAAATATCCAACATTTGATAATAATTCTTTAAGGGGTGCTCCTGGTTGATTTATTACAGAACCAAGAGGGGGAGGTGGAAGGGGGCGAGTGTTATAGTGATCTAAAAACCAAAGAACTGGTATTCTCAATCAATGTTTGATCAAAATATTGATCAAATTTCAATTGAGAATACATTTGTTTTTAATAGTTTAAAATGATCGTTGAGTAGCATATAGCCATCTCAAGGACTAGAAGCTGCCTCAATACATAACATTTTTGTTTTCGGGTTTAGGAAGAAGCAAAGCAAAAGTGTTTTAATCATTCAGAGCAAAGCAACTAATTCACTTTATTGACCACCATAATGGTGAAGGATCAGGAAATGGTACGTTTCATGTCAAACTCCATTTGTTAAAGTGTTAAATTTAAAATGAATTATTTGGGGGTTTAGGAAAGGAACCAGGAACAAGAATCTTTAGCATGTGATACTTCTGGGTGTATCAGTTTTTAGTATCTCCCTACTGCGCTGAGAGATTTCACCCACCAGCCGCTATATTGTCCCTGCAGATCTTAAAGGTGCACAGTAGTAACGCAGTGGTCAGTAGCTAAAACCACAGCTCGGACTGAGAAGATGCAGGTATCTGACACATTGAGAAGTTCCAGATCCTGAATATATTTCAAAAGCTTCTAGCTCTGCAAGGCAGTGAATACTGGAATCACTGTCAGTATAATTACTCTCCTTATACAGGTTTTTCAGCGACTGAGTTGCTTTCAGCTTTCACAGTGTAAGCAAGAGGAGGGGTGAGCGTTAGCATGTGCTTATGCCAAAGGAATGCTTTTAATGTATCACTGTTATAGAATTCTGATAATTGGGAATTAATCTTGGGAATATTCTCCTTCCTTTTTTCTGACACAACGGTATAAGCATATATTACGTGTTTCTAATTTTGAAGTCTAGATCAATGAACACATACATATGCAATCATTTGTATGTTGACCTCAAATTCATATTGGAGATGAATTCTGGTACTTGGCAAAATGTGTAATAAAATATACTAAATTCTGAAGAAGAAGAAAAAAAGAAAATGTTTTGCATGAGCTCATTCTTTTTGACAACTGAATGTGATTTTCATTCCAAGGGCAGACACGCAAATCTATTTGTAAAGGAGCTATCAATAGAATCTGGCTTGCCATTTACCTAACTACATTTACCCTAGTTTTACCTCTGCAGGATGTGGAGCATAAATAGAAAAATATTTTTAGGAAAACCATCCAATAGGAAGAATGAACAATAGCACTTTGGTATTGGTAACGCTGATAATGGGCAACCAGCAACCAGTGGGACCAAATTCTTGCTAGCTGAATTTAACAGTTGCATAACATATCATTCCCAATTCCCAAGCACAGCTAAAGCAAAGCTAAATATTATAAGTAGCTAGTATACTTGCCTTCAAGCACTCTGGGCTAGATTCAAACCAGGGACACTGGCTAAATTTTTCTATTGCCTTTTATAACCAGCAACTGATTAATGGTTCAAACTGGCCTAAAGCATGTTTATGTTCCCTAGTTAAACTCCATGGGAAACAATCATTTACTCTTGCACAGGTTCTTCTTTCCCAGCGCAAAGGTTACCTACTTGCTTTGCCTGGAGGATGATAGGTCTTTTCCATACTTGCATTGCAAACTGCATGGTAAACCACTCTCATGTGCATACAGTTGAATGGGATCGGTTGGGAGCCCCGTTGAGAATGCATTACAACGCACTTACTGATCCTAAATGGCCCCTAGGAGATAAATGATCTTATACCTCAATTGCTAGTGATCTCCTTCACTGTACGAAGCGTCTTGATTTTGGGTGAATTCTTGACATACTACTGTACAATGCAGAGATGCTGGATGTACGGAATGACATAAAAAAGGGACCATTTGGGAAGAAAGGCTACCAAAGGGGTTTTAGGGGACTGGATGCATGAAGATCAGGTAGCCTTAGAAGGAAAAGAAATGAGGTAGGATTATCTTTATATTTATCACCCCTATTGGTTAAACCCCCACCCAACCTTGCACTGGGAACGGAAACCAGGACACTTGCAAGGCTAAATTGTGTTTTCCAAAGAGCCTCAGCTCTGGACTTGTCTTCCTTCTATGGTCCCCTGCTAATTTGAGCCGCCCTAAAAATGGGCTCACAGGAAATAGGATGAAAAATAATGGGTGTCATCATTGAATTTTTGAACCTGCAGTGGAATTCTCTAGAGCTTTTTTTTAGGAGCTTAGGGTAAGGGGACAAAATGTTTTTCACCCAAGCTAAAATTGAGCAGTAATACACAAATGGTATATTGCAAATTGTTATGTACAAAATACACACGGAAATAATCTTTTTTTTGGGGGATCTGAAAGTACATTTTCTTTTTCAGGTTAAAAAAAACCCTTTTGAAAACATCATTCTGAACACATTCCCAAATAATGCTATATTTACACACACTAATACATAAACATGTAATATAGATAATTCACTTATCTCTCAAACATCCATTAAAGTGTCAGATCGTAGTCTACAGTCCTCCTGGTAATTGTACTATTGATCCATTGAAACCAATGAAATAATCTCCCTATAATTAAAACATGAGTTTTCATGAGTCAAAAATCCTAAGTCTATTGCGTACCAATACATTTTTTATCTTCCGGCAAAATGCGCTTTTGGAGACATAGCCGTCCCCTGGTCTGGCTTCTTAGCAGCTCCAGGCAAGTTTACAGATCTCCATTAAGTACACATACATTGTAAATAAAAAATGATAAGCTCATTTTTAAAGGGAATATACCAAGATAATATTTATTTGAAGTTCAGATACAGCAGATGTGAATGTGATGGACAGAATAGCTAGTTTGGTAAACTCCATTTACCGCAATTGAGGAATAGAGCTGAAGGAGCATCATAGCTTTGATAAGGTTGTTGTTTGTTGACTCCAAATGCTTATCATCAAGTCCCCATTGTCATTTCTATTCTTCCTTTACAACTTAAGCTAGGTACACACTTGCAATAATTATTGTTAGAAAACAAACGACTAACGATTATGCACGATTATTTTGAATGATCGTATTGTGCACAATTCTGTACAATTCTTGTAACAATACGATCGTTCAAATATAATCCACCAATAGTGTACACACGCTAGATACGATCGTTTGAACGATGCAGGAAGTGACATGTAAAGGAGAAAGTGTACTGCAGATCACTGAACGACCGTACACACAATAGATAGCGAACGATCGTCGCTCAATCAGATTAGCTGGGACCCTCGTTCGTCGGCGTCGTTGTGAACAATTATCTGACGATCGATCATTAGTCGTTCGTTTCCAACGATAATTATTGCAAGTGTATACTCAGCTTTAGTGACTGACCTGATTGTGGCCCTGAGACAAGGGCATTGCAGCTTGCTGCATATATGTGCCTGTAGGACCACATCTAGCTCTCATCCCAACCACTGCCCACTACCAAAAGCGCATACAATGGGTACTCAGAGCCAGATAATAGAACATTATATGATATTTGCATTAAGTAAAACTACCTACAACACACCCTAAAATGTATTATATTACAATGCATTGTGTTCTGTGCATTGTGCTGCACTATGCAGAAATACAAAAGCACCGTTTTCTGGTCATTGAGGTGTTGCCACTCATTTATTTTTAATGGGTTGCCTAATGCAATGCACCGTAATGCACGTCAATGTATTAACACACGTGTGTTGCATGGACCCCAATGTATCTCTAATTTTGGATATCTGGAGAGAAACAACAACAATCAACTAAGAAAAGATATAATGAATAAAAACTATAATCTCCCCCAAAAGCAAGCAGCCAAATTTACTTGTCATCTGATGGCACCCATAAATTTGCTGATTAGATATAGTTGGATGTACTGGGTGGGGATTATCTGATGAGTATGAGTAAGGAGACTTGTGGCGGACTATTTGATCCATGGTGCTGCACCTCATTTTTTTCTGTATTATATCCTCTTTACTAACAATGATACCAGGATGTGGCCTTATTGGGAAGATAGAGCCAATGGGTTTAATGGGTCATTGGGATGTTTTTCCACAAGCATACAAAACACTTTAGTAGCTTGGTAAAAGGTTAGAACTTCTGCAAATGTTCTGATTATATATTTTCTGTCCAGGCTCACTGTATACATGTCTTGTATTCGTCTCTTTCATTTGTCCTGGTGACCATTGTCACCAAGACAGAAAGTAAGGAAAAAGGCAACATTCTGAGTTGTCATTAGAGTAACAGATGAGGAAAATCCTCCAAAAGAGACACCTGTTCCAGGGACAACTTTGGGATAACGGTTTGTAAATTTGGGAGAGTTTACCTCATTTTATGTTACATCCTTGGGATAGAAAGTCAAAGGAAATCACCCTAGTGGGTTCAGGTGGCAAGGCATTTCTTCTTTTAAATCCTTGGGATTTAGGCCTGATTCCTAGTGTACTGTACAACTATGGCTGGTAGCTACAATGGGTGATTTACAGTAACTCACACCAGTGTGGCCCACATGCCACTGTAGACACCTTCCATCAGATGCCTCCGTAACAAACTGTCAACCAACCAAGACATCAATTGGCAGACGCTTAAATTTCCCATTGGATTAGAAGCCCCTCTGTGCATTGCTTCTATAGCTTCACCAAACCTTGTAGTTTAAAACACCATATAAAGGACATAACAGTAAAAGAAAGTCTACCTGTGCAGAAAAGGTATACATTTTACAGATAGGCAAAGGCCATTATAATTGTTAGAAAAGATTTTTTCTTGACTTAAGCAGCTATTTAATCACACTTCTAGCAATTGTTCATCTCAGCAAGTGACAACTTCTTTTAAAATATCTGAATCCTCTGACAAATCTTAAACCAAAGAAACAACTATTATTGGATTAGTGACTTGAAAACTGCCACTTCTTACATCTTTGGGAAACTTAGCAACTCATCACCAACTTCGAGGTTGATAGATGGCTTATAAAAGCTGAAAAACTTGTGTTGTGCCATCAAAGACATAATGGTGAATTTTTCTTCTCTTCATATAATTTTTTTAGAATGCACTTCATAGGCTCAGCTCTAATCCTATTAAATAATATCTGTGTAAATTCTTACTGTTGAACCTTTTGTACAGGTCAGAACTGGAATAAAAGAACTATGGTGACACAAGGTGAAAGGCATTATGGTGCTTCAATGTGTGTTGGCTGTAGGCCAATGGTTGGAATGTGTTTTGTAGTTTGTCCATGTTTGTGACGTGTGGGTTTTTATGCTTGTTAAGGTAAAATTCAAGAAACTAAAGTTCTAAAAATGTTAGAAATGAAAGGATTGAATCCTGACACTGGCTTGCTATACTATTTTATTATGATTCAAGCTTGGTTCCGCTTTTAAATATGCTTTTCACGCTACAAGGCATGGTTGCCAACATTTCTAAAAAACGGTTGCATTGTGTCCTCTTGTACAAGTTTTTTGGGGCAGTCCTAGTGATAGACAAGTGTTGTGACATATGTTTTGAGCTTTGCTTTTTCGTGTGGTCTGGGATTTAGCTGTAATGGAGTGTATGGAGGTTGCTGCAGGTATCTCAAGGTGCTTGCACTTAATTGCATATAATTCACGATAATCCCCCTCGGACACCATAAATTATGCTTATGCCCAGGTAGCCAAGTCAATTTGGTATGGATAACCTATCCTAAACTGACTCACGGCGTCCCATTACTGTGCATCTCAGACTTTATTTGTGACAGCACAATCACAATCCCTATTATTCAACGTTTACTTATTGAATCATCTTGACAACTAATTGGGTAAAATTAAATTCTAATAAAATTTACTACTGAAAACCACAGCGGATTCCACTTATCCATTTCTATCCTGGATCCTGCCACCCAAACTAATAAAAATAAACCTACATTTTGCAAAGATATTCTCCTGATATCCTCCTTTTTAGACGTTGGTTACAATGCAATAAATACACGTACTTGTACTCCCAAGCTCTTCTTTACTTTAACTTCCAGTATCCACATTAACATCTCATCCATGAACAAATATCAATCTAGTGTGAGTCTCTTGTCAGTCCCCTGAGGAAGCGATAAGGCGAAACGTGTTGGGTTTGGAGACACTCTAATTGTTTTTGGTATGCCTACTGTTCTTCTTTGATTGACACACCCAACAATCATGCTCTGAATTATGTGTGTTCTGTGCATTCATGGCTTAGTTGATCTTTGTCTAGATCTACCTACCTTGTGTCTTGAACCACATGTGCAAAAGACCTAAGGTATAAGGGTGCATACAGTATATTTTGCTTTGTTATGTAAATATACACCTTTGCTTTGTTATGATGATTACATACCTATAAAAACCTCTACAAAACTTATTTTGCCTCAAAAAGCCATTCTTTTTTCCTTTCTATTGCGTGCACTTAATACCTAAGACAGTTTTTGTTTTTACCGATAGAGTCTCCCTAACATTCAAAAATGAATCATGTCTCATGAGATGCAGAACCTAGATGCCACTGAGTAATAAATGAGATTTTCACCTTCAGTGATTTATATTGCAGGAAAACAGACAAGCCTGAACGGTTCCTCATGGTGGGAATGGCATGTAAAATACATTCATTTCTGCTATATAAGGGATTAATATGAGCTCAGTCTTCATGCACAGTTGTGACTGTTTCATACCTGGCAGGGGCTTCTTATTTACACTTCGATGATGGACGTTTTGATTTGCTCATCAATATAGTTTGAGCCCCCCGGCTGCATCACTTTCAGCATTTTACTTGGTATCGCTAGTATAGAATTATCTTTTTCCCCAGAGGTGGCGATCAATCTTCCAACTCCTGACTGTCCATTTCATCAGGAAGAAACTTGTCATTTGTCAGAGGAAGATGATTGAGATGCCCTGTCCTTGATACCGGAGAAGAAGTTACAACAGGTCAATATTTCCCATCTTTAAAGGAAACTTGTCCTGAAAAAAATATGGAGGCGCTGATAAACTTTCTTTCTTAATATTAATATGTAGACTGGTGTGATAAAACAAATATATATATATATATATATATATATATATATATATATATCACAGTTGTCCATGTGAAAAGCTTTAAAAACTAATGAATCCATTATATCCATGTTAATATCATTTACACATTCTAAAACATTGGAAGAGTGGTATATCCCGAGCTATACAGCTCTGTAATTGTAACACATTTAATGAAGTAT
Organism: Pyxicephalus adspersus; assembly: GCF_032062135.1. Taxonomy (NCBI): domain Eukaryota; kingdom Metazoa; phylum Chordata; class Amphibia; order Anura; family Pyxicephalidae; genus Pyxicephalus; species Pyxicephalus adspersus. The sequence goes on along the minus strand of NC_092865.1, from coordinate 14,368,841 downwards.
TTGCTTTATTAGACAAATGGAACCCCACCAAAAATTTTTATACAATTAGAGCGTGTCCAATTTCCAAACTTTGCTACATGGAATAGAACACAGGAACCCCTACTGGGAAAGTTCATCCATGAGGCCAGCTGGTCACTGGGATCGGAGACTGCTAGATTTGTCCAGTCGTGCCATGATCATTGACAACAGAGTAGAACGAGAAAGGTTGTGCTAATACAATGGTTTTGGGGCTTGTGCCAAAGCAAAAATGGAAATTCAGGAGTTCAGAATTTCTATTTACCATGCTTGTTCCAGGTCCGTTAAGCCAGTTGGTATTATGTGATTTGTCACTTTCTACAAATAGTACTGATATAGCTCTTAAAACAAAGCAGAAAAAAACACATTACCTTGCATTAGGGAAATTTATGTAAACTTATGTTTTACTTGGCCACTGAGTTTTTGCAAAATGTCAGATGGTTTCTGTTTGATAAAGTACTTTTGTTTAGCATTGTACTCTGTGTTAGCTCAGTTGCCAATCTCTCTGCTGTCTACAGTATATATTAGTAATGCTCTGAAGGGTTACAATAATAGCCAAATAAAGTAAGAGAAACTTTTCTCAATTATTATTATTATCATTACACAGTATTTATATAGCGCCATCATATTACGCAGTGCTGTACAAAGTCCATAGTCGTGTCACTAACTGTCCCTCAAAGGAGCTCACAATCTAATGTCCCTACTATAGTCATATGTCGTTAATGTAGTCTAAGGGCAATTTAGGGGGAAGCTGAGGAAACCCACGCAGACATGAGGAGAACCTGCAAACTCAATGTAATTAAATACAATCTATATTATGTGAGTACTTTTTTTTATATCTTGGTGAAATTCCAGTGGTCCTAACCTCTAGGAGACACCATATAAAAATTTGGGGATCCATGGTGCTATCACAGACTGTTGGAGCATGTAGTTTGAGTGGTCATTTTTATAACGCAGAATGGCTGCTGGGTTTTTCCCATTATTCAAGCTGAAAAGCAGTGAGAATGGACCATGGACTATAAGCAGGCTGCCTAGGAATAAAAAGAAGGGTACTTATTACATTTAATTCCATTCTATATGTTTTTAAATAAGCTCTATGCTATTCATTTAGTCCTCAGTCTGATATCTTTGATTGGACAATTGTTTAAGTGAGACTTTACTACTCCTTTCCATGCTTTAAATGGATGTCAAAGTATGCCCTTCATATTCCCCAGGAAGAGTGGAAATGAAATGAAGCATTTTATTTTCATTTTATACATTTGCAATGCAACTAGTACTGACAATTAACTATGCAAAACTTTCTGAAACTTCAGATAATGTTTTGACCATGGATAAGACCTTTATTCCTGTACAAATCAGACTCCCTGTCAATAAGTCCATGCACTGCACAGCGGGGAACATTTCAATGCCTACAGAGGCAGATAGAGGACAACAGCAGTGAGAATAGCAAGGTTACCTCCAATGTCATCTTCAGTTCTGGAAATGTTTTGACATACACATTTGTGAATGTTTCTGGTGTTTTATACTATGGACTAGTTTTTTAGCATGACTCCTTTGTCTAATGGAAAAAAGAGAAAATTAAGCCAATGTCATTGGGTTCCTACAGCAGCTAAAATAAGCCTAAGATGTAAGGATTTTTTTATAATGTATTTTGGTTAGGACAAGAAGTTACAAGCTACATTTTCTGTTAACCTACTTTATTTAATAAATAATCAATACCTGTAATCATAAAGTATCTGGATAAGGGTCCCACTCTTGCCATGCCCCCATTTAAATGTACCATCAGGATAAAAGATGAAAAAATGATTGGATAAATGTTTTTTTTCACCACTACCTTCCCTTTTTACTGGCATTTCAAAATAATGCAACTTTTTGAAGGTTTGATAAAAATAGGTTACCTGTTGTATAACACTTTTGGTTTATTTGTATCTATTTATGGTACCATAAAGAAATTAAGGATGATAAGACAGAAGTATTTGTAGATAAGATACCTCCAAATTAGGGACATTTGGAAGCTACTCCTGTTCCCCATTGTTTGGGGAAATTGGACCAGATTCAGAAACTTGAAGAGTCAGATTTCATATTTTTATTTACAGGTATAGTATAGCTCAGGCAATACAGTCACCAGATCATGACAGCTGTTATCATCTGGTAGCCATCTTTACCTGTCGATGACAGGTATGTTATTGTAGGGTTGGAACTCCGATTACTTAAATTCTGAGTTCCAATCAGAGGATGGAGTAACTCCGATCCAAATTGGTAACGGTTATTTCAATTTTAATTATTTGCCCACCACTAGTCCACATTACCTATTCTGGTGACAACTTGAATTTGGATCATTGGTCTCCAGAACACACAGAAAGTCATAAAAAAATACAAAGTGATAGTGGTTCCAACTCTGAACTTATTTATCCAATACACAAAATAAAGATCTGGCTTTGGGTATATATTCCAAAGGGAGATTAGTGAAACAATGGGGTGCTTTTTTAAAGCTGTTCCCTACATGGGCATATCCTTCTTCTTCCAGACCCGTCTGAAATAATCCTTATAATCTGTACTCAACCTACTAGGAGTATTTCCTGATTGGGACCTATACTTTGTGTCACATTTACAATTGCTATATCAGACACACAGCTACCCCTGAAGAAAACCCTTGTTTGGGCAAAACGCGTTGGGTTCGGCTTTCTCCGGCTACGCGTCACTTTTTACCATAACGTCGATATGTTTGCAGTTGTTATTTTTACCTTATATATTTATGATGTAGGTTTGCTTTGTCTAGTACTTTATGTAATTTTAAGTAATTTACTCTATGCCATCCAAATCTATGTTGCTATGTACATTTGATTTTGCACTATAATGATTATGTATTCAATGAGTTTAATCACCGAATACAACAAGCACTGTTGCCTACAAAAAACCCACGTGTTTCTTTTAACTCTGGATATATATTAACAATATTACTATGGACAGATTACAGTTCTGTAGCTGCCATTCAACTGATTATATCACTTCCTAAGGCTGTGGGACAAATGAAGTAGCAGCCCTGTGTCTAATTATTGTCTAGGAGCATTGAAAGAGTTTCTCTACACACCTTGGAAGAAAGATATGCATCAACAATCTTCTTTGCTTAGCCATTAATGAACAAACTTTCAATTAAATAGGAATTGTCAATGTCTTTCTAGAAAATTAGGATAGGGTGGCTATTGGGTTCACAATTTCTCTAAATTTCTAGGAAATTAGTATACATTTGTGTATGTATAGAGAATATTTTCTCTAAAATCAAGATGAGTTGGAGAGTGGAGAAGCAAATGTGGCCTACTGTACAAAATGGCGGCCTCCATAGCAATGAATCCACAGTTACCTGTTGTCTTTGTCTATTTGGATCTCGTTTGGCAAGCTCTCAGCCTAATAAAAAAGTTTCTTTGGAATGATATATCATGTTTGTTTCATTTCAGGCGCCCTATTAAGCCCCTTCAACATCATTTGCTCATGAAGCCAACCTGAGACCTGCATTGTAGTCTTGCTAATGACATTTCCCGTTAACTAATTGGTATGTAATTGTCCTGCTGTTCATTAGTACGGCTAGTATTATGTCCTCCAGTTGTTTTCTATCAATGTTTTCATGTCTGGTGAGCTTTTTGTCTACAGGCTTAATGGGGTAACACTGAAAAATGCAGATTATTATGGAACTGATTTAGGATATCTGGGAGGTCGATATCCCTCTGGACGTCTAAGAACGCAGCTTTCGGTTACTATTTCTGCTATAGCTTAATAGATTGTATTGATACGTGGCTGCATTAATAGGGAATGCATGGTCGTTTTGTACTTCTTTTTCTTTTTTGCTTATTGCGGTCAAGGCTAAAGATAACTTTTTAATATATATTTCCCCTTTTTAAAATAAATATCAAAAATTCTAAATGCCAGAAATGTCATCATGTATGGCTCTAAACAATGTGATTCCAGTGGTATCAGGATCTATTAGTGGTTGTTTGTTCAATCTATTTGTGCTGAGTCAAAAGAAATGTTTGTAGGTCTGTCTTTTTTGATCCCTGTGGATGATTTATTTTTTTGGGGGGGCTGGGAGTTGTTAATTATTTTTCTCAGGGCCGAAGGTATCAACAGAATGTTCCTCTCTGCTCTTCATAGCATGTATGTTCGTCTGATGCCAACATGCTAGCTTGTACGGCATTCATTGGAAAATGAACCATCCAGCCTCTGGACCATGCACAATCCTGCGGCCGGATCAATAATGTCTGTAGGCTTTTTTAAATCCAAGTTTAGTATTATTAAGGCAGCAAACGCCATCAAGCTTTTCTCTGATTATTGTGACTGTAGGGAAAATAAGGTATACTTCTGCTTCCTGCAGATGATTTCTAAGTGTATGTCAATAATGGTGGACTGAAAGATAACGCTATAGTAATTGAAATCTTTGGCATTCCTCTTTCTGTCCTTTTCAGTCCGTTTCTCTGCAATTTTAGATAAATATAGGAAGTTAATGCATCAGGTGCTGTTTTAGAAAGTCTTTTAAAGAAAAGATGTATAGACGTGACTTTCTTAGGAATCCGCCTTCAAAGCAAGTTGTTTTTTTTAGGACATCCTCAGCATACTTTTCAGCTGTCCCTCAGAAACAAATTTACTTTTTAACATCCAGAGTTTATATTGCACTAAGATGTTCTTTTGTCCTGTAGAACTCTTCAATAATTATTTTTAAAACCTCATGAAAAAAATAATAGTAAAAAAAAAGCCCCGGTAGGTCTGAAGCATCCTGTCATTATATTAAAAAAATACAAAAAGTCCTGCAAAAGATAACTTTTTTATATTTACCTGTCCCATTGTCCTGTTAAAATGATGAGTAGCACTGCATGGACGGGTCTTTATTGCCTGTAAGGACATGGTAACAGATTTGCTTTAGATAGCCCCATCAAGTCTTTCATCCCCCAAAGTTCAAAGCAGACCTAAATCCCTGTAGGTGTAGGTGACCTTTGCCATAATCAGCAGGTATGCACAGCATATATTCTGATTATGGCACACACTTACCTGTAGTGATGACAGGTCTAAGAACCAATCACCACTTTACAACTCGAAGCTGCTTTTTTGCTACCGAATCTGTGTCCTTGGCGATCCTCCTTGGCCATTGGATGGCCACTAATGATGTGACTCCTGTGCAGCAGTTTCATTGTTCCTGGTGTCTGGTTCTATACTCCATGGTGCTGCATATAGAACTGGGCTTTACACTACACAGTGGATTCATCATGCAGTGCAGGTAAAGAACAAAAAGCCACCAAGAGTCAGGCTTTGCATGTCTCCTCTACTGAAAACCTCTACTTCCTGGTGACTTTTTGTTTGGTAAATTTAGCCCTACTTTAACCCCAAGCTGCTTTGCTGACTGCCAGTACTAAATTCCTGCAAGCCTTCTTTTGGCTCAGATCACGCAGTTTGGTCTTGTATTTAGACAAGCAACTGTTGAGGTTTAGCATTGTTTTTATTGTTATTGGCTTTTCCTGTTTTTTCTTTTCCATTATTATTGGGTGGTCCCAGTGTATGGAATAGCGGAGGTGAAAAGAAAGAGTTAAAGAAGCCTATTAACTCCAGAAACTTGCTTTTTTGCCAAAGTTGATGAGTTTTGTAAACTTGCCCTGAGGCACCAGACATGCATGTTTCCCATTATTAATGAAGTTCTGATGATCAGGCTCCACAGCTGGCACCTATCATTTACCATCAATATTAAAAACACATTAAGATGATTTTATGAAAAAGAATTTGTTGAAATGTTCTCAGTTTTATGTGTCTGTTATGCCCTACAAAGCCACACCATGAACATTAGTTGGAGGTGAATGCACCATTTGTCTTATGGTGTCTGCACACTCAAGTCCTGCTACGAAGGGCCACTTTTTGGTTGCATGAGCTACTTGGGAAATTGGTTAAGAAGGAGCAATCAATGTGTAAGCCGTACAAGTTCTGTTTAATTTTAGAGAAAACAACAGTGATTGATAAAAGTTTTCTAAACCCAATGGTGTTAGGAAAATGTGAGCTAATTGAGAGAATGTCATTTGTGTTTTCAGAAAGACATAACTACGCTTGGAAACATCAATGCATATTTTTGTTTTATAGAAATTTTAGTGAACAGGGTTGATAGGTTTGCTGACTTCAATAATTTTAGTAATGGAAGCACCATATTCATGGGAGAAAGTAGATAAAGATATTGGGGCAAACTGTACATCAGTAATGTGCAAATTATTAGAGCTTTTTTATTTTTTTCTTTGTTTTTTCAAATTTTTCATATCTTACATGCGTTAGTAAAGCAGAGTCATTTATAGTCTTTGTTAGTTAGCAAATATATATGAAAGGGTTAAAGACAGCTGCAATAAGGACTAAATTAAAAGCAGGATCCTAATAATTCATTGTTCTCTTCCACTTGGCGACATCTGAATTTAACCTGACCACATCCTCTAATAGAGATGTTCCAGGGTTCTATTCTCTCTGGAGATAGTTACTGTTAAATAATGATTTGTGTTGCCCGATCACAGTGAAATATCCTGGTAATACTATCTTTATTTAAAGAAATGAGAAACAGCAGAGACAAGCCGTGCCCCTAAACCCGACCATCTGTTAATAAATCCTTGTTTGTAAGAAACATTGTTCCACATTTCACAGTATTTCCTCTCTCGTCTGTCTTCGGCTAGCATGATATATGGATTGGTGAAAGAGGGTGATCTGCCATGCAATCATCGACAAGATATTTATAGGTTCACATTGGCAGTCTGATTTTGTGATATCCGCTATTTTGAAGTATTGGATAATAAATAAAATGATGGACATAATTCATATTTAGGATTGTATAACTACTAATTTCTGTGTAGCAGAATATTCTGAAAGAAAATAGTCAAGGCCATGTGGGTATGGTTAGAAAAAAGTATTTTTTAACTTCTTTAACACTGATAATCTGGGGCACGGAGTCTAAGGTGTCATCACCAGAGCACCCTGCAAGGGGTAATGGGCTGGTGTCACTATTGGTCACTAGATTACTTTTCTGAAGGGTGAACACCAGGTTGCAACCCCAAGGCTTTCTATACCAGGGGGCGAAGAGCTTCGGTGTAGAGATAGCCAGGGATCAGGTACCAGGGTCCGGCATTATTGGTAGTCAGACTGAGGTTGGGGCAGACAGCATGCAATATTCACAGTCAGAACAGGCTGGGGTCCTGAGTAAGTGAGAAACAGGGAATGACGTCAGGGTAAAACAGGCAAAATATCACTGGGCATAGAGCAGAAAACAGGCTGAGGATACAGCTACTACAACCTGGAACAAGGGTGGTTTAAATAGAGCTAGCTGCCAATTATAGGGCAGGATTGAATCCAGGAACCAATCTGCTCATTGGCTGCAGCACACACTTTAAAACCCCCTTTAACAGTGCATTGCTCCAGTGTCTGTGCAGGGGAAACCAAGAAAGGTGGAACCTCACTGCTAAAGGGAGGCTTGTAATGCTGCAGCTTGCTAAACAGAAGATCTGCAGGAGGAGTGGTAACAGTAAAGACAAAGTTATCGCTGAATAAACAGGCCAATAATGCTATATTCTTCTGATGTTCTTGTGATAATTTCTTTTGCAAGCAATGGTCATTGTAAGCTTCACCTTGCAATGGGCATTCAGAGGTATCACATTCGAAGAGGGGCAATGTTGGAGACCTCGTGGTCATGCCGGCATCGCTCTATGCCAAAGGGACTCTGAGACTGGGGAACCAACAGGGAGCATAAATATGATGTTACAGTAGTACTTCATACGCCAACCCAATTGGTTTTCAAAAGTGCATTAACCCCAATGGAGTGGTACTACATTTTCATTTCCATAAAACCATCGGGAATAAGGCTGAAAAAAGGATATGTATCACCGCCTTAACTAATATGAAATGTATTGATTGAAACATTCTCTTTCCATGTAAAATTGTATTGTTCCAGAGAGTATTGCACAGTAAAGCACAGATTATTTGCATACATTTATCAAGCGCTATTGTTAGGATGTACATGTTCAGCTAAAAATCCAGTGTGTTACCTAGTAACCTATAATTTACATATACAAATCAATGCATTTAGGTTTTTGCACACATTATACGCCTCTATCACTTCAACGTTCTGCATTTGCTAATGGGCAGCATCATACAGCCGCTAGATACATAAAAACCCATATGTTACAGGAAATAATAGTGAGTATAAAAAAGGAATTCGAGAAAGGGTAAGTATAAATTTTTCATATACAACTTTCATCAATCTATCAACTTTTTACATTTTTTTAACTTGGGGGTCTATTTGTATGTATTTCCACCCTAAACATACCAAATTGACAAATTTGTGCACATTGAATTTATTTGTAGTCAATTCACATACTTTCTGATTGAATTCGGTGTGAAAACAATATAAATTCTGGGTAATTGTTTTTTATAAATAGATCTCAGACATGGTGTTCTTCATTTCTTGTATAATAGTTTGTGCTGGATTTCTATGTGATTGTTAATTTTGTACCCTGTTATTTATTATACAGCACTGTGTAAGACACTGCTTGGCCAAAGAAGTTCGCAAGCCCATGGGTGCTGTGTTATTCTCTGTGTAGCCTGTGGGGGTCAGTGTTATGATGTGATGTGGTTGTGGGGCCAGTGATGGGATCTGGGGTGCTTGTGGGGGCAGTGTTATGATATGGGGTGCTTGTTATATAGGTACATAGTAGGTTAGGTTGAAAAAAGACATAAGTCTATCAAGTTCAACCACTGGGGAAATAAACATATCCCAGATATAAAACCCTATAGGACATAGTTTATCCAAAGGAAGGCATAAAAAACCCCTGGTACAATTTGCTTCAACAGGGGAAAAATGCCTTCCTGATTCCATGGGGCAATCTGATGTTTCCTGGATCAAGGGTCATTTTTTTTTACTTTAAAGGCTTAATACCCAGTTATATTGTGTGCTTCTAGAAACGCACCCAGCTTTTTCTTAAAGCAATCTATAGTATTTGCTGAAACTACTTTCTGAGGGAGCCGATTCCTCATTTCTTTTCCTTCAGACGCAAAGAGTGCCCTCTTGTTCTTTGTAATGATCTCAAAGTGAATGATGGGAAAGAAAGTTCTCTATATGGACCGTTTATATATTTATACAGGGTGATCATATCCCCCCTTATACGTCTCTTCTCAAGGGAGAATAGATTCAGTTCAGCTAATCTCTCCTCATAGCTGAGCTCCTCCATTCCTTTTATTAATTTAGCTGCCCTTCTCTGCACTCTCTCCAATTCAGCAATGTCCTTTTTGTGAACTGGTGCCCAAAACTGGACTGCATATTCCAGATGTGGTCTGACCAATGCTTTGTACAGACCATTTGTGGGGACATTGCTATGATCTGGGGTGCCTGTTGGGGCAATGTTATAATCTGGGGTGCTTGTCAGGATAGTGTTATCAATAGAATCTGAACAGGGGCCCTATATGGGCTAACTGCCTGCTGTCTACAATCCTTTGCTTCTGCTACTACGTTTAGTAAACAATGGCCTAGAAGCCAGTTGTCAATAGTTTTGATTGGCTGTTGGTTGTCAGAGGTTCTTTCCAATCACCAACAACACGTTATATAAAATATACTGAACAAAATTTGTATTTCTTCTCTTTAATTAGTGTCATGTCCCCCTTTTAAGGGTACTTCTAAGACAATGGAAATCCTTAAACAGAAAAAAATATTGGCTGACATTGCAGAACTTCCTTCTAAAAAGATCTAAATACAGCTCTTTATTATAATAATCTTTATTATATTTTTATGGACACCATACTAAAAGCAGAATGAACTGCAGTACATCTGCATTGCATCTACTGACAGTACTTGCCATGTAGAAATCCAGCCATTCATAGAGAACCATTGTATTTTTATAGGCGTGATGAACTACCTAATATTACCAGCAGATGGTGCAATACAACATGAGAGAGAAAGCTTCTGCATTATTACAAATAGGGGCCAAAGGCAAACATTTGCACAGGAAATCCTCTTTAATATTGCAGATAAATGAAATGTATACTACTGTAAAAGTGGAAATAACCCAGAACGCTTATATTTTCTGCATGCTGAAATCCATTTTCGCATATTGCTTCTCTCCCTTCACTCTGCACTCCCTCTCTCTTTGCTTTCATCTCTTGTCAAGTCCCACGGCTGCTTTTCGCGATCTCCGCTCCCTGATAAATTCACTTTGTTCGCTCAAGTGTAAAGTCCCAGTCCCACAATAAACGCCAGTGTCAGTCCACCCAATAACCGCCTTGTCGTTGGGCTGGGAATATAGCGCACTAACTTGTCAAATGGAAAGGATTTGAAATTTACTTTCAGGCCCCTTCCAGTAAATTCAGAGACGGCTCGGAGTTCTGCAGCTCAAACCTCCCACCCTTCTCATTTACTTTGGGATTGAGACAAAAGTCAAACTTAATTGTTTAAATTCCCAAATAATCGTCGGTGTCCTCATTAATATTAATGGCTTATTCCTCGGAGGTTTCATCCTGCGGTGAATACAAGACTTGATTTATGTAAGGCGAGGATTTGATCTTTTCTCAATCTATATTTGTTTCAAGAAGGAATTCTGTAAAATGATTTCTCTGTTTTATGCATCGACTGATAATTATTAACACTTTCTGCCCTACAGCTACTTGGAAAAAGTATTCTGTTTTTAAATGTGTACATTTGATACTGTAATAGTATAGATTAGGTAGGTTTTGCTCAAAAATGATAATATATAGGCAAACCTTATTTTTTTGAGTAATATGTTGGCATTTTATAAATAAAAGAAATAATAATAATTACAATGACAGTGTAAACTGTCTTGTTGCTAAAACAAATCTTTAAATTGTATATTTATTATGCACATTTTTATTTTTAATGAATACATTACCGGATTAGATTGATGCCATTGGCTACAATCACACTTGGGTTAAACTATACCACCCATGAGGAGTAAAGCAACAGTTTCACTTCAATGGCTGCACATACTTTTAAATCCTGTTATCTACTTTTTACTTCCCTTCAAGAAACTGAAGCCTTGAACTTTAAAGTGCCAGCAGAAGTTGCTACAAACCATTTTTAGAACTGATACCTACAAATAGATATCAGATAATTGCCGCTCCAGATCTTGTGATCGTCTCAGGTAAATGTCTAGCAAGTGTACAGTGGTCCCCCAACGTCACCCTTACAAATTGATGAAAAACCAATTGGGAATAACTCCTGTGCTTTCCTATGTAGGAGATCACAGCAGGTTGTCTCTCACTCTTTCTTCCACCCTCACTGGAAATGATCACAAAAGATCCTTTACAGCAACAATAATTTGATCCAAGACTGGCTTCTGTATGGGGCTCCTTGAAGTCCCTCATAGTTCTTGTATGCTATACAGAAATCATTGGAGTGCAACACGATTATTAGGTGTTTGTTGTCCAAATCCAGCAAACAGCCTACAGTACTCCATAAATACAGTATAGTGAGTGTTCTCAGCCTAGGACAGAAAATTAAGGAAAAGAAGTGTGGAACCAAATTTTTGGACTGTTAGCTGCAATAATTGTAAATGTGTGTGCTACATGTCACCAGGACCTTCAGCTTATCCTTCATCTGTCCCTGATATGGAGGAATTGACTGTCTTTTAGATCCAAGTCTCCCTGTCCTCTTCAGATGCCCCTCTTTTTGGGTGGATATATAGGGCACAATAAATGTTATTGTACATAAAATTTTCATCCAGGCCAGCATTTATCAACAAGGGTTCCGTGGAACCCCAGGGATCCTCCAGAGGTTTCTCGGTGTTCCTTGAGCAGTTTAGCTTTCAGGTCAGTTTTTCGACTATCTGTAAAGGGACATTCCTCCCACGGACCAGCAATGGTCTGGCATTCCTCCTGCTGCCCCCATGCCAATGTACTGTGAGCTGTGGATAAAGTAATTAAAATATGGGTTCCCTAAAGACCTGATAGTTATTTCAAAGGGTTTCCCCATGGAAAAAAGGTTAAGAAAGTCTAAAATATAGAAGGGAAATGTAGTTGTAAAAAAAAAAAATTGCCAGTTTAACCAGCGATTTCCTTTTTATAGTCCACATTGGAGGTACGGCAAGATTTTGCCAATTGTCTACATACAGTATATTGAACTATAAAGTGTCCCTCTTCCCTATATCCAAAATTTGGGAAGAATTGCTTTTGAGATCAAAAACATTTACAGGGTAAATAAAATTTTAGAGCTGAATTGACCTTTCACTCTAATTCCACTCAACAGATGCAATCTATCTAATTCCTTTAGCTAATATTAGATGCCACTTGCCATCAGGGATGCAATAATCCTTCTGTAGTAACTGGATTTCTTGTTTCAAAAATCCAGTAAACAAGAACCTGTAGAACAATCACTAATGAAGACAAACCAGTGATTCTCACTTGTTATGGCAATATCTATAGCTGCCTCAGATAGCTGGGAAACTTGATTAAGACAAAACACTGCCTTAATCATAACATTCATAAACTCCTTGTTGGTTTCTTTTCTCCTTTACTTTTACCGCAAGCGTAACAATAATTAGAATATAGGGGCAACAAGGAAATGTGGACCTGGATTATTGGAAGACTGGAAATTGATGCCAAGAGCTCATAAATCATGTATATTAATTACATTTGGGAAAATTTGCTTCTAGAAAAAACAAAGAAATAACAAAATATGACATCGCCAAAGTGACTGGAAAAACAAACAAGTAAACAACAAACAAAAAAACAGAACATTTTATAGTTTATTTATTCTAGGCATATTATTTACCAGCCTAAAGAATTAGTCCATCTAAAAAATAAAATCATAGAATTTTAGAGGGCACATCTGCTCTTTGGTTACTTTAAGAATTTTGGGTGGCTTTAATGGATGTTCTTGGACTTCTAAATTGTTGCCATCATTGCTTTGTGTGACTTAAACTAGAACTAAAGACCCACTTTAAACTTTACTGATTCAGGCTGGTTATTACAGAAAGGGACAGGATTCCTTCTGCAAAAACACATCTTACCTGCCTGATCATGCTTGCGCAGCATCAGCTTTGGTTGTCAATGTAATCTGGCATTCCAGTCTTTCCTTGCATTTGGATGAATGAATTTCCATCTATCTGCTTGGAAGGTACGTCACCCTGGCCAATCATAATTTGCTAGGCAAAAGGAGGAAGAAAGATAGAGGTGCCCAGAAAGAGAGCAAGGATAGGTAAGTACAGCAAAGTTTGGTTCCACTTTAAGGCTGACGCGAGAGATTGACTCATAGAACGCTATGAATTTTTTTGTTCTGTTTTTATCTATTCATTATATGTCACTTTATTGCTAATCTGAGAAAGTTGGGAAGAACATTAGGTTTCTGATATGTAGAACAGAGGTCCTTAAACTTTTTGGTTGAGGGGGTAGTTTACTGTTTTATATCTGCTAGTCTACAGAAAAGTGGCAGCCATGGTCAAGAAGGCTTCTTATACGTTATATAGCCCTCTTTTTTGTGTAGCATAGGTCATATGGCCCTTAGGAGTTTTTAATAGATTGTCAGGGGATTCGATGTAAAAATATCATCCTTTAATGTGCAAGAATATTAACATTATTGGCCTATCATCTCAACTTGGCCCAACTTAATGGCAGCATTAACAACATAATAATTATGGCATGGGGCCAGATTTGGTCCACAGGTCATTCTTTGGGAAAATAAGAATGCAAACCTACTAGTAAAATGGAAAAAAAAATCCTATGCTGGTAAGTCTTAACAATACCCAGCCTGATATTTTATTCTCCAATTTTCTAATCAATGACATTGGTGGGAGGGCCTAAACTATTTTTTTTATCCATGACCCTCTACAGATCCTAATCAAGCTTTAGCATTAATAGTTTTATATTGAAGGCAAAGAAAAAAGTAGTCAGGCAGCACACAGTGTTCTGGGATGTGTCAGGATGCAAGAATTAAGACTTAAGATCAAAATACCGTCAGGCTCACAAAAATGATGTGACTGGAAGCTAAAAGAGGTCTTATTGCATGCCAAAAAATTGAGCGAACCAAGTGCAGGTTGCTTGGTCAATAAAAAAGTTTACTACTAGTTGGCCACTACTATTGGCAAAAGTTGGCTACTACTATTAAATTAAATTGAAAATACTTTTTCTTTGTACTAAAAAATGGTAAATGAATGGCCCATTTTGAAGCATTATTCTTGCAGTTCTTCATAGAGGCCATATTATTATTTCTTCAAGAAAGGAAATGGACTTCTTCTCTTAAACTGTTGTCTGTAATATGGAGTGTTTTGAAGCTCCTAGGCCAGGCTGACTGACCTCAAAACCAGCCAGCAAGAGAAAGAGGCCTCTTTATCACAGTCCACCCAACTACAAACAGCAATTTGGTCTTTACAAACATTTCCTTATGACATGTGTGGCCTTCTTCTTCTCATCAGTAAAGGGGCACCAGAGGACAGCTCTTGATTGTGTCCTTCTAACTCAAGTTCCCAAAGTCTAATAGGTGTCTTCCTTTTGTTAAAGCAGCTTTATATAAAGGAAATTGCTGTCATCTTCCAGGAACTTTTAGTGACCACTCTTGTAATATCACTTCACCGTTCAGACTTGTTTTGAATGACCACTATTGCATTCTAAAAGGAGGAATGTGGGTGTTATGAAACATATTGCTTGTTGGCAAATGGATGGAGAAAAAAGATGCATAGGCGAAAGAATAAATGTATGGTCATTGTTTTTTGTTTTCTTCACTTTATCTGAACTGGAAATAACTTTGTTGCGGTGTCACTTGAACTTGAAACGTGAATATAATCTTGCAGACCAGCCTTTTTAATATAGGGGAAGCCTTAAAATACCTTTCAGGTCTTAAGGGAACATGTTCCTCTTACCTTACATGGTAAGTGGAAAGAATGTTACCCTTACAGATAGCCAAAAAGTTTATTGGTGTCAATGAAACTGACCTGAGAGTCAAAAATTGCTCATTGCTGAAGCAACCCCTAGCAACCTTTGGTGGAACCTTGGTTGAGAAACATTGCTGTAGACTTGCTGTAGAAACAAACACATCACATTTGATCACATTCAAACTGCTCAGGGACCCTACAGCCCTATTAATTCCTAATGGGAGCCATATTTATAGCAGCCTCCAGTAGTTCTGGAATAAGTAATGTCATGGAGCTCATGTACAGATCTGATGGGGAAGCATTTTTAAGAGGTTGAACAGCTCCATGGAGGATAAACAGAGAAGATCTTTGGAACTGTGACAGACTCAAGTATTAAACCAGGTGGGCTACATTCATTGAGGTGATGAGGACTCAGGAATAGAACCAGGTGGGCTACACTTATTGGGGGTTGCGGTGAATCAAGTATTGACTCAGGTGGGCTCAATACTTGATTAACGCTAGGGTCATTTCAACACTAGGGTGGTGAAATGACTTTTTGTTCAATAAAACTTTATATTATCAACAAAACAAACAGTGATACTGGGCATAAAGTCAGCCTCAGGTGTGTTAAACCCATCATTTGGGGGATGTGGAGCTTTATTGATGATATAAAGTTTTATCAGAGATAAAAGGGAGAATGTAAAGTGTGGCTTGCTTTGTTCATGGGGGCTAGTATCTAAAAACAGGGTTCCTGGTTGAGCCAGGCACCTGTGTCTAGTCATAGAATGTTGCAGACCAGATGGTCATGTGGCATGATTTGTTAAGTGGATTGGCACATAAGAAGATGAGCCCTGGTTTGATCCAGGCACCTGTGGTTGGTCTTAAAATGGTCGAATGGTCATATGGCTTGCTTTTTTGAGTGGATTGGAAGATTATAACATAAACCCTGGGTTGAACCAGGCACATGTGGCTGGTCTTGAGTGGTGGATATCAGATGACCACTAGAGAGAATGATTATAAATCATACAATATACAAGCTTTAGTTTGAAAATGAAACAGTCCAACAAATAAATGAAGGTAAGTCGCATACAAAATGACAAGGGTTAATGTAACAATTGTAACTAAAAATGTGTTACTTGTTTCTTTTCCTTTAAATTACATCAACTGCAGCTTGTAGAATACATTAGGTCAATATAACTTTGTATTGTTTGTTGTTAAATCTTGTACCTAGAACAATAGGTGACAAATGAAATGATGTAGCGAATGACTTTAGGCCTGTCACACGGTAATGATTCCATAATATAAGATCAATGTGCCCTTCATGTAAGCATTTAATCAATGTATGAACATGACATGACTGACAACCTCAAATAACCAGACAGGTTTGACACGGTTTATTATTGATATGTATGTCTCAAAAGATTTGTGATCAGATGACCACAAGAAGATCAGATATATTGTAGAATTATATTATAATCACATATTTAAAAGATGGTTGGGGAAGTAAACCAGGATTAGCCATAATGATGTGAAGGCAGACAGTTTAGAGCAGTATTTCTCAACCAGTATTCCGTGGAATTCTAAGGTTCCTCCGAAAGATGCAAAGGATCCTTGAGCAATGAGCAATTTGTGGGTCAATTTATTAGATGCCAATGATCTTTTTGGCTATCTGTAAGGGTGACACACTAATTTACAACGTGCTGTTGATATAGTAATTATAGCATAGGTTCCCTAAGACCTGAAAGTTATTTCAAGGGGTTCCCCCATGTTAAAAAGGTCATAAAACAATGATTTAGAATGATGGCAGTTTAGAATATTTCAATGGTGAACTTCCGAATCCTATATTTTCGAAGGACATTATTCTTATAATTCTCCGATATAACATGACCATTTATCCCCTCTGTCCTGTTCTCAGTTATATGAGGGGATCTCTAAAACCTAGATTGACTTATTGGTAACTTTGGCATTTACCAGAAGGGTTTTCTCAGAGCATCGATATGTCTGTTTTTACAGTCCAGAAATATTTCCATCACAACAGTTTCTCTAGACATTCTATGTAATTTTCTTGAAACTGTCTTATCTTGTTCTACTATAAACATTGTTTTCTGTGTTTTACAGTTCAACACTCCATCCAGAAAACAACCAGGTCACTTCTGGTAGGAACTGTGTAAAATGAGAGCCTAAATCAGGAGTGACATGCATTTCAGCCATAATAAATTGCTATCCAGCGCCTTAAATCTAAATACAGTATCCAGCTGCACTGCTGAAATACTGGCTGCTAACCAACAATAAAATCATCAACAAACTGGACATGGCTATATAGGAACACAGCTGGGCCAAGAGGCCAGTTCAATTTAACTAGACAAGGAAATGATTTTATCAAATATATCATAGAACATTTTGACATTTAGTTGTTTGTACTACAAGCATCTGTTATAAATTTATGATTTTGTTTTAGTAAATGCAGTTTACAGTTAGGAATTTTGGGACAATCCATGAAAAAAAAAATTGATTTTCTGGAATTGAGGTTGTAAGGGACTTTCTTGCAGCTACATGGCTGGAGTCATCCATACTGTGGCCAGTCATCTGGGATGAAAATGGTCAGGGAATGATCGACTCCAGGTTAGTATTCGATGTTCCAGTCTTTTCTGGTGTGCTATCTGGTTCTCTTCTTGTGTCTCCTTGTTTATCCTCATGGCTCCTGTAACTGCGTTCCTGCACTCTAGAGTCCTCTCCTTTATCCAAATGCATGCAACAGCATTATTATTATTAACTAGTAATTATATAGTGCTGACATATTACACAGCGTCCATAGTCATGCCACTAGCTGTCCTTCAAGGGGACTAACAATCTAATATCCTACCATAGTCATTACCACAGTCCAAGGTTAATTTGGGTAGAAGTCAATTAACCTAGCCGCCATTCCGTTTTTGAAATGTAGAAGGAAGCTGGAGTGGCCATGTAGATGCCCTGGCCGGGATTTGAACCTGGAAAGGCCAGAATGATAGCCTCTAATGGAATGTGCCATCCATTCTCTTTATGCCCTTAGTTATAACGGCCAGCTCAAATGTCATGGCTGAGCATGCCCGCATATCTGCACAATTTATTATATGTCTTGATTGGCTGGGCTTCCTTGGTATAGGCAATGTGTTGCACTCCCAATTAGCTCATCTTTAGGTTTTTAGCTATAACTCTTTGTTGTTTCTCAAACTGACCTTAGTTTGCCAACGTTGCTTGTCTTAACCTCACCTATACTGTGTCTCTTGAAATTGCCCTGAAGGAACACAGATTCTACCCTCAGGCCCTTGCAGTCTCTATTAAATTGACATGAAGTCTTCAATACCCAACTTGCCCCTAACTGCTGTCCACGTCCCATCTATGGCAAAATGAAAATGCCTTTAGGCTTTTCATTACATGTTTTCAACTGGTAATCTTACCAGGAACACCCAAGGGTGACAATACTCACTCACAATACTGTATCTATGAAGATCCACAATAAATGCTTTATATAGTGGCAACCTTTAGGGGAGCAAAAAGGAATATTTAATTGTTTGATTTTGCATCCATGTCAACCTAGTACTCTACCTTTTTTTGTGTCAATGGTGGAGGTAATTTTCCTGGCTGGGTTCCAGGCCACTGAAAAATCTGGAAGAGAGATCAAATCATGCCCTACCCCTCCTAAAACACATCATTAACTTCAAGTAAGTTCTTCTTTAAGAAGATTTGATGATGTTAAACATTCCTTTTCTCTACTGCTGTCCTTTCTTTTTTTTTCTTTCCTGCAGATTTTAGGGCTCTGCAGATGAGCCTTCTCCAAAATGAGAACATTAAATCCCTGAGACCAAACATACTACTTCTACCAAGTGCTTTCTATTCTCCTGGCTTATAAAATGCCTCTAGCCAAATAATAATAACTTCCAAAAGCCCATCCAATACCACCGGGCAATAATTAGAGTAATAGAATCGTCACTGAGAGTCTCATCTCACATTCTTGATAGGAACTCACAGCTGAAATGAAGATCACAGCTCTCCAAAAGTCACAGCAAACTCTGAGGCTTTATTAGGAAAAGTCAGATGTACATATGCTAGTCAGGGCTGCATATTAATGTATTTTACTCATTTATAGGAGGCTAGCATACTCTTCTGAAACTGTTCCTAATTTCCAGGGAAAGTTGCCGGTTTTGAAGATTTATGCCTTGAAATATGTCAGTGGAATTGTCCTTGATTTTTCTTACTGACCACTTGTACTCTAAATTTCCTGTTTTATGCATATTAGGGTCCATTTAAGTCTGAGCATTTGCCTGTGGTGTAATGTGTGGTATTTTACTGATGGAAGATTTAGAGAATGTTCAAACCAATATTTTCGGCATAGTCTGTTTAGATCTATATGGTGGGTTGCAGTGAGGACAAAAAACAAAGTGTTCATGTGCTGTTATTTCTGCTATAAAGATTCCATAAGAAAGAATGGAACTACAAAACAAAGCAAAAGGTTAGGGCCTTTTCACATTTCGGCTTTAGCCTGTGGTATAACAATTTTTTTTTACTGCGGATAAATGCTGGGACAGTCATAAATGCATTAATATTTGTGTATGCTTTTCACGTCTTTGCACTGGCCAGGCATAATTTTTCAGGTTTACTGATTTCTAGGTAGGTAAAAATACACATTTTGCATTATATCAGTATATTATTGGATTATATCAGTGCCTAGATTTGACCCAGTGTCCACATTTTGCAGTTCATTTAGCAGAACTGGAATGTGAGAATGGGAAAACAGGTTGAGGTAGGTGCAAGAAGACCAGGGCTCCGATGAATTGTGTTGAATGGCCATTAGATTGAGGACAGCCAAAGACAGAAAAATATTCTGCAGAGGATCTCTCTAGACTGGTGTTTCTCAACCAGGGTTCCTTAGAACCCTAGGGTTCTTCAAGAGTGTTCCTTGAGCAATTTGTGCCTCTTGGGGCAGTTTAAGTGACACCAATGATCGATTTGGCTATCTGTAAGGGTGACATTCTTCCCAATGGCCAGCAATGTAAAAGGCATTTATCCCCGTGACCCCCACACTGATATAGCGTGAGCTGTGGATATTGTAATTATATGAGGGGTCCCTGAAGACCTGACAATTATTGCAGGAGTTCCTCCTTGTTAAAAAGGTTGAGAAACACTGCTCAAGAGTAAAATTATTTGTGTTGCAAAAGTTGGTTTTGTCATTTCATCATTTGATGGGCTATTCATTTCTATCTACTTATTTTAGGCTTAAATTCTACTTTAGAGTTATAGGAGCACAAACAGAAACCACTATATAGTAAGGCCCGCAGCAAGGAAATAGGCATAGGGCCTGCATGACAGGGTGTGAGGGCAGCCCCCTTTGGTGAATAAAGTGTTAACAAGAAAGTGGAGAGAAGTTAAGGAGGGGTCAGTTGGAGGGTCGGGTCAGAAGTAAAAGGGGAGAAGAGTAGAGGAAAAAATTGTAGATGTAAAGGAAATTCAGGACAGTTTTTTTCGGGAGAAAATTTTAGGTAGGTGATTTACGTCATGGAGTCTGTTGGTGCATTAATGCAGCAGCTTAGGGCTGCAGTGGCCTTTAAAAGGTGAGGCCTTGCTGCAGGATAGGGGGGCTGAGGCACTGGGGGGAGGGCTGCTAGTGGGCCCCCCTCAGCTAGATTAGCACAGCCCCCGTTCCCCTAGAGGTGAGGCCTCACCTGAGGATGGGGTTTTGTTTTCTGCGGGTTGCTCTAGACCAGCGGCGCACCCCCAGTGTTTGTGGGGGTGCCGCATGGTGAGGCCTCAACTGAAGCCAGGACCTCGCGTACTGCAGGGCCCTGGCGGAAGCGTGAGTCGGCCAGCCCGGTCCCAGACGCAACCTTGGAGGTCCAGGGTCAGCTCATTGGTGGCAATGGACGCAGGTCCTGCTGTTGGAACTTCATCCAAGTGTGGCAGGATCGTCGGGTTTTGGAGCTTATTTTAATGATAAGTGGTGTGCAGGGGAGTGGCCTAAGGAATGGGCAGAGGCGGGGTTAGTTAGGAATTGGATAGTTTTAGAGTTGATCCCATTCGTCGCCACAGTCAAGCTGTGGGGTGATATATGCAGCGGTGCGGAAGAAATGGGGCCGTTTATGCAAGCAATTAGGTGGAGGGAAGTCGGGGCAGATGCGGGTTCAGTTGGTATTGTATTGGCTGGCCAGGGATTTTACCAGAGGGGTGTCGGTTGCGGCGGTGAATAAAAAATTGGCAGGGTTGGCCTTCTGGTTCAAATTAAGGGATGTATAGGATGTTACTAAGGAATTTGTGGTACAGCAGGTGGTAAAGGGGTTTCATAGGGGTAGGAAGGAGCCGGACACCAGAAGGCCAGTGTTGTTTGTCGTGTTGCAGAGGCTGGTTAAAAAATTGGGTGTTTGGGGGTAAACAAGACGATTTTGTCTAAGGCGGCATTCGTTATGGCGTTTTTTGGGGCGATGCGCATCAGTGAGTTGGTCAGTCCGACAAGAACCAGGGTGGCAGGTATTTTGATGCAGGATGTTTTTTCTTCAGCGGACAAGGTGAGTTTGGTGGTCAGGCGTTCCAAGACTGATCAGATGGGGAGAGGTTTACAGACAGGGCTGTTTAGCTTAAGGGAGTCCCCGGTGTGCCTAGTTAGAGCAGTGGCGGAGTTGAGAGGAATCAGGCTGCCAGGGGTGGGTACACTCTTGATGCATGCGGATGGTGCTTTTTATCTTGTTTTCAGTTTGTGGCAGTGTTTAAGCGTTGGTTAGTTTACTGGGAATGGAAGGGCGGGGTTATTCTTCTCACTCTTATAGGATCGGGGCGGCTTTGGAAGCTGCCAGATGCGGATTGGATGAGGGGATCATTAGGAGGATTGGAAGGTGGAAATTCAGGAGGTTTCAGCTGTATGTTCCGCCCCATCGGTTGTGAGTGGGATGGGGGGTGGACTTATGTGGCACAGTGGGGGGGGGTTTTATGCATTTTGGTATTGGTATTTGTTTGTTGTTTTTTCTTAGGTGGACATAAATGTCTGGTCTGGATTGTCGGGCACTCCTTTGTCTGGTGGAGTGTGAGAAGGGCAGAAGTGCGGCCTAATGGATGTCAATTGGGTTTGTCAAGGGTAGAGGTGACTGTGTGGTGAATTGGTGTTCCGGGTATGTTATTGAGTAGGGTGGTTCCGGAGATTAAGCTGTTTGCAGCGCTGGATTGGCGTCCGGATGTTGTAGTGGTCCATGCTGGAGGTAATGATATGGGTCGCAAGTCTATGAGGGAACTTATTATGGATGTTAGATTAGATTCTTGCGGTTGCGGTTGGAGTTGCCGGGCATGGGTATTGTGTGCTCAGGTATCGTGGCCAGAACAAGTTGGAGTGGGGCATGGTCCGTGGAAAGGATTATTAAGGCAAGAATCAAGGTGAAAAAAGAGAAATGTGGAGGTATCTGCATGGAGATGGGGTGCACCTTATGGCCATTGGCTCGTTTTTGGGATTGCAGGATGGCTTACAAAGAGCTATCCGGGTGTGGAGGGGCGCACAGGTATGAGGTGTCTCACCTGTGTGCTGAGGCAATTGGGGTCTTGGATGATAAGAGTCCAGGTGGTATTAATTTGGAAGAGCCACCCAGTGGTAGGGTGCCCCTTTAAAGGTTACAGTGTGGGGTCCCTGAGGCAGTGCTGGGCAGCTAGGGGTCCATGTGTGGTATATGCGACTTATACGTGGTTGGATACAGACTTTACTGTGTTCCTAGACCTGCACCTGGGTTGGTTAATTTTTGTTCAGGTTGGTTGGCATAGTGCAATTGGGCACGATGGTTTAATATGGGTATAATGGGGTTAAATGGTTGTATATGTGCTATAGTTATTTAATTGGTATGTTAATGTTATGTTAATATATATGTTATTTAATATGCAAAGCTAAATGTTAATTTATGGTTATTTATGTAAATTTTTTAAAGGTATATGTTTATTCGTAGTTTTTTTCTTGTTAAAAGTGGTTATTTATTTGTTAAATAAACAGCTGCTTGCCAGCCATTTTAAAGTCCAGCAGTGTCAGATTTTCTTTGAGGAGGGATGGTTGATAAGCTAAAAGGGGGGGGGGGGGAGAAAAGGGTTTATTTGTGGTAGGGTACAATGGGGGCTAAAGATCCGAGCTACCCTGGTCATGTGTAGATAAACTCCTATGAAATAAAAGCTGATGAAAATGGTTTTACAAAGTGATGACTTCAGGGTTGGAAGGAGAGGCAGTTGGGGATTTAGTGCTAGTTTAGATTGGTGGCCCAAAATTGGGCATGTGCAGAAGGAGCAGCCCGAAGCCTTCTGAGATACATGACATATATTTCTCCAGGGGCTGTGGGAGGTAAAGACAGAATGGGAGGGGTGGCTCTGAACATGTTAAAAAAACAAGATTTTCTACCTGATATAAAAGGGTTATCCACCCTTTTATATAAAGTAAAAAATGTGATGAGAGGTCCGCTTTAAGTGCAATAATGCTGAATAATGTGTAAGTGTAATACTGGGTATATGTTTTGCCTGCCCTTAAAGCAAAGAGGTTTGATGTTATATATAGTTACTTGCCTACTATATATGATTTACTTCCAGTTTGCTTTTAAAGTATACAGACTTTTTGGGTGCTACCAATGCTCACCCCAGATGCTTCTACATCATCTTACTAAGACGTTAGTGTAAACATTTCCCTGGCATCATAGGTGGAAGGGTAAGTATTATCTGTATTACTAGCATGTTGTTTTGAAACCAATGTGATATTGACTATACTTGTAAAAGTGATATGTAGTGTTAAATAATTTGGGATCCAGTGTTATCTCCTGATGAAGCCAATTCTCCCGCAGGACGTGCTGGAACTTTGCTTGAATATCACTACAAGTTATCTAACGTGCTAATTCTGGTACAATTGTGTATTTGTATGTGCATTCATTTTTTATGACACTTTTAAATGGTATAGTAATAGAATTTGTGAAGTTTTATCCAAAAGGCCACACCACTCCTTAAGCTAGGTTTGTTTGGCCTCTCTTTGTATTTTGTTATATTTAACTGTATTACTTCCAGGAATTGATTACCTCTTGCAGAGATCTCAGTGTGACCCTTCTAAAATTATCCCAGGCCTCCCAGGTTACTGACCACTACCATAAAATACTGACCAGGATAGGAAACCACACAGCACAAAGCAAATTCAGATTTCTGAACCTCTATCTGCCCGTTAAAAGCATGCGTTGTCACTAAATTGGCAATGTAGTTGCAGCAGGTCTTCAGGTAATATCACAATTCTTAGAAGACATTTGCTGTAAAATAAAACAGAAATGTTATGACGTGGTGAAAGTCTTCTATTGTGCAAACAATAAAATAGCAGCATGTTTGGTAATATGCAATCTCCTGAAGTCTGTGGAAGGCTTCAGAATTCGGTATTCATAGAGAGGAAGTCTTGTCAGTAGCACCTGTGACAGGCAATTGCCAGGAGAGCCCTCTTCTCTCACTGAAACTATGAAACTGTGAACAGATCACACTGCATTTTACAAGTGACATGACGAGCTGCTGAACTGAGCTTTCCAGCCACATTACTCCCTTCACCCAGTCTGCACCCGCTCTGTGCCTGACTTCTACAAATTCTACTTTTTATTTATTTCATGTGTACCTGTCACCCATACCACAGCCAGACTACTACTGGATTTAAAGGAAACTCCAGACAAAAAAAGCAAACACATAGAAATCATTTTACCTTTATAAATGGATTGTAATGGAACTAGAAGATTGTGTCTTTCATTAGAACATGCTTTGCAGTGCCAATGTCCTCTGTCTATGATTATATTGTAATGATAATCTGTGTGCATTGTATTGCATTGCAAGTACAGCACAGTAGGTCTGATTTATTAAAGGTTTCCAAGGCTGGTGAAGATGCAGTTTTATCAGTGAAGCTGGGTAATCCAGCAAACCTGGAATAGATTTCTTCAAAGTCATTTGCAATATGTTAGCAAATGTTTGCAATCCTGGACCAGACCCAACTCAGAATTGCCTGACCACCCAGCTTCACTGATAAAAGTGTATCGTCTCCAGCCTTGGAGAACTTTAATAAATCGGACCCAGTGTACAGAGTGGTATAGTGAGAATTAGTTAATGTACAGTTCAATGTACAGACAGGCAGAGTATAGCAAATAGTATACAGTATAATGCAAAAAGGAGAACATCATGGAGTATGTCGTAGTTCAATATACAGAGTGCTGCTGCTTATAGTGTAAAATGTAAAGGATAGTGTACAGAGTGGGGGCATTTGGAGTATATAATGTTCAGCACAATGTATAGACTCGGGCAGTGCTATGCAAAAAGCATACGGTAAAATGTAAGGAGGGGGGGATTTTAAGGAATATCGTGCCTAGTAAAGTGACCCTAGCGCTGCTGTTTACAGTATGTAATGTACAGGATAGTGTACAGAGTAAGCACATTTGGAATATTTAATGAACAGCACAGCATAAAGTCTGGGGTAGTGCAAAACATACAAGTATAATATAGAATAGTGTAAAGAGGGGAACACTGCAGAGTATATCATGCATAGTAAAATGAACAGAGTGCTGCTTTTTACAGTATATAATGTAAAGCACAGTCTACAGAGTGGGGAATTCGGGCATATATAATGTACAGCACAATGAGACTGGGATAATGCAAAGCAGTTAACATTGCTACAGTACATATTGTATTGCATGGTGTACAATTTGGGGAAGTATGGTATAAATATTCCAATGTACATCTTATATAAAAAACATAATAACCTTATCTTAAACCCCTCCAACGCAGCATTCTAAAATTATTTCTTTCTTACAGGTCCATGAAATTTTTTATTTTCCAATTACCAAAAAATACCTCCGCTTAATAACCAGGCCCCCAGCCGCTAGCACACTGCCTCGGGGACAATCAGCGGATGACCACCTCTGACACCTAGCACCCACGACAACCGAGTCTAGTGCAAGGCCACCCTCAACAAAGAGATCCATATACTGCCGAGTTTCGGCACCTTATTTTATTCCTTCCCCAAAAAACTTTAACCCTTTCATGGACCTTATGAAAGAACGCCAACATGCTGCCATGACAAATAAAAACTATGTAAATATCCAGGGAGGTTTTTTTTTCATTTTCCCCGCCCTTTTTTATATTTCCCGCACTCTATACTTTCCTGCATTTTTTTTTAACCCTTTGCTTTCCTGTCTTTCCTCCTCACCCTGTCATGCGTCCCTGCACCATATGTTAGCTACAGGCCTACTTAATGTCTAGCACAGTGTAAAAATTCTGTACACTCTGCTACTAGACAATATATAGGTATATATATATATGTTTATTGTTTCATAGAAACATAATGTACTGATCTGGTTAAAGTAGAGTATATAGCACATTTAGGTATATATATATATATATATATATATATATATATATATATACGTATTGGGATAATGTAGAGTATATACAATTTAGTACAGTGCCTAGAGTAGTAAAGTGCACCTAACGAGGTTATCAATATCTGACGTAATCTTCTTCCTCATACTCCGAATTCCGATAAAACTGGTGACATCATCATGGCATCAGACCCTTTCATAGGACACCATAGCCACAACAATGGTTCAGCAAACAAGATGGCAGCCCATTTATAAGAAGCGCACCACAATAATTCTTTTTCCCTTCAGCCCTGTCGCCTCTATGTCTACGTAAACTAAATGGATTTGCCCGGTATCAGTACTCAGTATTGATTCCTTGGTAGGTTCTCTTCCAGAAAGGAATCATGACATGTATTTTGCAAATGTGGGAATGTGGGAGGTTATTAGGTATAATGATCTGTAATTGCTTGTGCAAATGGAGTGAAACAGCAGCTCGAGAGATTGTTTTGCTATAGATTGTCTCTTCTGCTCTACAGACAACAATCTGCAACAACAAGAATAGAGCATCCCAACACTCCTGGGTCCTCTAATCAGCGTCTCCTAATTAGAAAAGACAAAAGCACACACCGTTAAAAAGCAAAATTGTCCCTGGTGACGTACATTCAGTTGCTGGGAGAAGGCAGTGGATATATAAAGAAATGCAGCTTACAATGCACCCCTGCCTTATACTTAATACTCCATTGTTATCGTCAGGGTATCTCTGATACAATTTTCATTGACCGGCTGTCATCATGAAGGCTTCGTCAAACATTTTCTCTTTTTCTCTGTCTCTTATGTCATTGATTCCTTGGAATCTCAGATGTAAAATGATACTTGGCTCAGATCTGAAAAATAGCATTAGATAAAGGGGGCTGTTTGTGCTGATATCTGGGTTAGACACACTCACATGTACAAAAAAATCTGGGACTCATTTATCAAAGGTGGAATAGGTTGTGTGCCAGAAAATGGAAATTTATATACCATTAATACCATTCTTCTGTTTACCCTATTTATGAAAATGGTGACTGACGCTTTTGATCAGAATCAGTTTTTGCAGATAAGCAATAAATCATTGTTTTGATTGTGATTTTCTTTTGTGAATTACCAAAAAATATTTGGGAAAAAAGGACGACCTTTTATTTTATCACCACTTCCTTATGAATGACCCCCTCTTATTTAAAGTGACTCTATCATAATCAAGTATGGGGGGCTTCCGTTGCTGTCTTTCTTTTTAAAATGCCAATTGTCTGGCTGTGTCTGGTTTAAACAACAGATCTGGAAAAAGCATGCTGTGGATGAATTATAGTGCAATACAGGCAGTCCCTGAGTTTATTTTTGGGATTGAAGTTCTGTAGGTTTGTTTTCTAGTTGAATTTGTATGCAAAATGGCACAGGTACATTATGTTTTTTCAAATGCAACATGGACAGATGTTTGTTCTAACATATTATTTTTATTTACCTTTCTGTACACACTTACTTTCTGTAAATAGCAGTACAACCTTAATCAATCTTGGTAGAAGGTGATAGACTTGTTGGAGAGGATTGGATTGGTATGAGAAAGTCAGGGTTTGATTCTGCTGTGATCCCCCAAAGTGATCCCCTACTGTACACCTTCTGTTTGTAAGTATGCATTTTATGTAGGTCGGATGTTTGTAACACGAGGACATACAGGTGTAAAGGACCATTATTCTAAATGCTCCCATGCCATGCTGTTGTCTCCTTTTCCAAAGAGGACTCCACCAATGCATCACCAATAGGAAGTGTCTACATCACCCAAACTTTTCTTTTACTGCCAGAGATCAGCAACAGGGGTTGGGAAGGAGGCTACTTTAATTTTGACTGGAACATTCCAATAATAGGCTCCGGTATAAAATTGACAATGCCCAAATCAGCACATAAAAGTAAATGTAAATTTTTGTGCCATATTTTTATTCATCACCACTTGTAACCACTGGTTGCAGCATCGTGGTAATGGAATAATATAAAACCTCCTCTCATGATAAATCCATACTCCAGGCCTCTATCTTTTGTTCAATACAGCGGAATGCATTTTTCATGAAGTTTTCTCCTGCACGCATAATGTTCGGCATCCCAGCTACAGAGAGCTTAAAAAGATAAAGGAAGGCATAATCGCACAGGACTGAACAAAAGCAAATTCATGTAACTGTAGGTACTGGTTACTTCCCGCCATGATTGTGCCTGGCTGTCCTAAGGCCATTGTAAAAAGACACCAATTATGCCAGGCTCTCCGCTCCCTGATGCTTAAAGGTTTAGGATAAAGCTGCAAAGTACTTATAATATGCAGTACCTCCTAGAAATTTCAAAAACACAATAAGGCCCCTTGCAAGTTAATTAGAAATCATTTGCAAGACTCAGAGGAGTCAGTGTTGAAAATATAATAATGGTCCTGATTACTTATTGAAAGAAGCTGAAAAGCTAAGTGCATTAACCACAGATAACTGTCCATTCTTCTGATTGGTTACTAGAGGTTCCTGCCTTTGCTGCATTTAGCGTTATGACTTATTTCCATAATTTTCTGAAGAAATTAGGCACCGTCACAAAAAGTAATTGTTGGATGAAAGTTTAGATGTGGTTATATTATATAGAGGTTCACAGCATGTTATAAAATAGGCATACACTAAAAAATGTAGAACAGCAAGTAAAACCAAAATCTTATTATGGTAATATATATGGGATATATTTTTAGGTTTTGGATAGAATATGGTAGAGTCAGAAACCTTTTTAGGATTTATTGTCTGTGTTAGCGCTCGAAAGCTTCAGGGTATCATTTGGTCTTGGTGACCATTGTGTCTGATACAGAAAGGGATCCAATATATTATTATTAATATAATAATAATAATATAATATATAATAATAATATTATTATTATTATATTAACAAACATTCAATCTTTCCAGGGTGAAATCTTCTAGAGGTGAGATTAGAGAGAGTAAATCTTCTTTCTTTTAAAAGATCTTTCCTGACTTTTTGTTGGATATCAGGGGTGGTAATAAAAATGAAATTAAAATAAAAGGGGTTTAAATATGTATTACCCTATCCAAAAAAAGTTTTGACTTTGCATATATTTAAATGTTTATCCAACAACATAGCTTCTCTTTTTTTCTTTATAGAGAATATCATTCTTTTTGATCCACTACCATTTGAAAATTATTAACAAAGGTAATATCCGGGGCTTTAAGGAACATCTAGCTGGACAGTAAGTTTTTTTTTCCTCTCTGCATATATTCATGTTTGCCATTAAGTTTTCATTTTCAAACTCCCACTCTGGCTGATGTTTTTGGTAAACAGTCTCAATAGGCGATTGGGTAATGTCCATAGGCTCGGAGCTTTTTGGGGATGAGTAGTTTGGGTTGGGTAAACTTTTAGGTTTGGGTTAACTTAGAACAGAACAAAATTTTCTATGCCTTAATATTTTTTGGTTATGGTGCACACTTACTTAATTAAATTGTCCCCTGCATCAGGGTCTGTTCACAGTGGTGCCTCCCAGAGCCA
Source organism: Pyxicephalus adspersus (assembly GCF_032062135.1). NCBI lineage: Eukaryota > Metazoa > Chordata > Amphibia > Anura > Pyxicephalidae > Pyxicephalus > Pyxicephalus adspersus. The sequence continues at coordinate 14,339,077 of NC_092865.1, read as the reverse complement.
GGGAAAAGTTTTTTTTGCATGTATCTTACACCAAAAACCTCTGTCTCCTGGTGACATTTTGCAGTTTTGGCTTTAGTTGCGCTTTAAGGCTTGCTCCTCGATCTCTATATGTCTTTAGACAAAGTTGTTTTCTGTTAAACACGGATGCTTTGGTTACACAATGGGCCTGCTTATTTCAAGCTCTCCAAGACTGGAGAAGATAGATTATCATGGGTGAACCTAGGTGTTGCAGCAAACCGAATGAATTATCAAAACCATTTGTTCTTAGTTGGCAAATGTTTTCAATCTTGTACCAAATCCATTTCAGGTTTACTTGATTCTTCTGCATTTATGCAGAGCTTTAATAAATCAGGTCCAATGTTCCTATTACGTAGTAGAGCAAGAAGGGACTGTGAATTTGAAATGACAAGACTGTGCTTGAATTGTTCAATCTTAAATGCAATCATAAAATAAGGTTTTCCTAATAACAGACACACCTTGGTGCCCTAAAGGATTCAGACTGCCTGTTAACTAATGTGAAGCTTCTCTCTTCTTATGTATGCATTTATAATATATATATATATATATATATATATATATATATATATATATGGTCCTGAGATATATCTATATATATATGCCACTTACAGGACTTTAGCACAAAAGAAGAAAGCCATATCGATTTAAATGTATCATTTTCAATGTTTAGGTAAGTTGCAGCTCACTTTGATAACATTGTCTGGCATGTCACCAACTCATTCTAAGCGATTTACAAAAGCTTTGGAATCTGATAAGTTTGGAACTTTTTTTTTTTCCTTTTTTCACCTAGGTCCTGCAAATACCACATTGTTTAGGTCCTGCAAATACCACATTGCTATATTGAAGTTCTCCGTCTCCTATGATTTGTCCTTGAGCACCCAGGCCATATTCAAGATAATTGCACTTGTATATATACACATGTGCAGTGACAACCATCTCTCTTTTTTGAACTCACAGCTCGCAGCACAGCAATAATCTCCTTCTCACCTGGCTATCAAAAAATGACCTGGGCTGCTGTGCCCTTTGCAAAAAAGTTGCAGATGTGGATCTGCTTGATGCTGCACAGACCACAGGACTATTTTATAGATAAGGCTTAGAGAATGCACTTTTTTTATTATAAACACTGATCCTAGGGGTAAGCATGGATGTAGAGTGCTACATGCAGATCTTGCTTCCAAATTCCCAGTTTACAAACTCCCTGCTCTTTTATTTCACCTCCTTTGGGCTCCTTCCAGTGAGTGTATGCTGTGAAATTAGGTTCACTCTTGTTATTAACTACTGTCTGGTCTTGCAGTCTCTTGGACTCCTGCTGCTGTTTGTTCTGGCTTGCCAGAGTCCTCGTTAATTTGTAGCTGATACCTCATGAAAGCTTCCTGATGAGATTCTTACTGTCACTTGCCACTTTATCACCGCTTCCAAGAATCCTTTATTGAAAAAGAAATGCTCGGCTCTTGTGCTATGATCCAGCCCTCAGCAAAGGCTTATTTCGAAGAAAATACTTCATTTGCTAGGAGAAAGGCACGGTTAAGCTCGGCATTGAGCGGGGTAGACAGGGTCTCAGTGATCAGCTGTTCTGTGATTCACTGGCGGTATGATTTGCAGAATATATTTATCTTTTACAAGTGAACATCCTTACTTTCCAGCTTGTAAAGAGGGACACTTAGTAGCATTAACATGTTAGGGGAAATTTATGCATTGCTACAACCCCAATTTTATTCTTATCATCTAAAAAAAAATAAATCTCCATGCACAGAGAACACATTTTCATTCTTTGCAGATTTTCAGTTTATTGCAAAAGACATGGTTGCTTTGCCTGTTCATGGCCAAGTTTCAGGACCTTCCTAAAGCCCTCCTTGGGAGGGTACAGGTACTCATTACCGCTCCTTCTTCACCTCTTTACTCAATAGAAGCCCTCTCTCAATTAGGGTAACTGAGCAGATCTAAAAGAGAAGGGGGATCTTCTTGCCCCTTCCGGGACTTACTTGGCCTCCTAACTAAGTTGATATGGGAAGCTGGAGGTAAAGCCAGGCGGGGTCATCTAATTTTAGGTGTCACCAAAAGGTCTGGATGGGCCATCACCCCCACCCATCTGCCCAGCTATTCATCTAACTCCTGCTGACCCAGGCTTCATTATTATGGGAACTGAATCTGTTTGTCTAATGTCCCTAGTGTCATTGGAACTCCTTGGAAACCCTAGGTGGTCTGACAAAGAGAAACAGATCACCAACATCCCCACACATATAATGTCATGATTACCAGGGAGGGGAGGGTAACAGAAAGGTTTATTAACTACTAGGCCTCAAATGACTAGGGAAAAGGGAATGGTCACCCCTTGCAGACACCCTAATCTAGCCCTAACTCCTAACCGTATGAGCATCCCCTGATGGTGGGAATGCTCATACACCGGAACCTAGGCCCTACTAGCCCTGCACAGCCCTAGCAGTAGTGTCTGGCTTGAGACTGCTGGTTCCTTCCCCTATGAAGGACCCAGTGTCTCCCTGAGGCCTAGTAAACAACTAAATCACACCAAAACACCAAGAGTAAAGCAACTTATCTTATAGCAGATATCAACAGGAACACAGGATGGCTCAACAATCCAGCTATTCACAATCCAGCAGTGAATATCAACCGCACAGCATGAAGTGTGAGGCTAGACTAAATGGAGGAGCAGTAATGACCAGCACCTGCACCTGATGCAAGGGGAGTGGTCATTACAAACAACAACACAGAAACAAGTAAAAACAAAGAGGCTGTCAGATAATCACACATGCAGCTAGTCTACAGATCCTCAAACTTCCGTCACGGAAGGGACCGTGACATATACATTATATATACATATATATCTATAAATATCTATAAACAATCTTGAGGTGCAACACCTTCCATGTCAGAAGACTATTAATTTTTGGATCCAGATAAGCCTTGACACCACCTTGCGCCAGAGCTTACCAAGTGTAGAAACACTCAGTAGGATGCACCATTCTTGAGGATACCACCATTGTTTACGGGTTAGGCTGGCATTCTAGTAAAATGATGGCATTATTTCTTTGAAAGGTTGTTTCTCTGAAAAAGGATATTACCCTTTTGCTTAAAACTACTGGAATGTGTTATTCCCTGGTTCTCTTTAGTGGTCTCCAATAATGAGAGGGTCAGATCCCTGGCAACAGTGGTGAGATGGTCAGACCCCTTGCTCTGGTCTCACACACCTTATTTTGACAGCTATTCTGTAAGGCCCTGATCAGCACCAGTCCTCACCAGGCACCAGTCCCTCAATCTAACACCGCAGTCTTCACCTATAGCAAGCCCCAGCTCAGCTTCGGCATGCTGGTTGCGTATCGCAGAACTCGGTTGCCCCCAGGACTTAATGCGCAAGGGATGGTGTCTGAAAATGGGCTATCAGCAAGCCCGGAGCCCACAGATAAAGCAGTACCAAGATTTCAACAGAGCCAAGTCCAGAATACAGAGCAGAGGCCATACACTAAATATCCGTCCACCAAACAAGGTACCCAAGGGCAAAACACAACAGAGTCCGGGTCACAGGCAAAGGTCAGTCCAGACAGCATAAACTCACAATATCAGAAACAGGCAAGGTCAGCAACAGTAAATCAGACAAAAACACACTCGAGCACAGATTAGCCCGGCTATACGCTACAACAGGCACTGGTGACGGGGAGCAGAGAGGCTATAAGGTCCCAGCAGCCAATGGCAGTGCAGGACTGAGTCAGGAGCTGATCAGCCTTTAGAATAGAAACAATGGATGCTGGGGATGCCAAAAATACATCAGGTGGCACAACTAAGGGGAAGCAAGGGCTGCTGGTAACTTAGTTTTCCTGGCTGCTGCAAATGACATTGCTGGACAGAACAAACAGTGTTTTATACTAGGATGGTGCACAGCACAAAGTCGCCAGACAGATGAGCTTTTCCTAACATATTCCTCTCAAGCTTTGGGTGCTTCAAACTCTTGATTTTCTGTTCTCCAAAAAAAATGAATATAATAGGATGGGAGGGACCTCCTGGTAATGGTTGCAGCAGATGTTAGTCCTACAATGAGAGGCCACGGGTAAGTTGTAAGAAATGGTGATTTACCTAATGTCTCCTGAAGCTCAATTGAACTTTTAGTTTAATTAGCTAAATACACTCCAGGTGATCGATCTTTAGAAACCATTACCAGCCTGAGGAGAAAAGCCTAACCCTTGTTAGCATGTTGTAGATAAGGACCTATGAAAGAATTAATCTCTATGTAGGGACCCGACACACCTCTGGCTGAGTCTATACTTCTAAGCCAGCATGAGCTGTGCTGATTATACCACTATTGGATAAATTGACCTTCTGCAGCATGCTGGCAATGGATAAGCTTTTCCTTTCTTTTTAATTAACTACCTTCCACTTTTAACTGCTATAATATTTTTACAGAAGACCTGATTTATCAAAGCTCTCAAAAATCGGAGAAGACAGATTGGCATAGAAAAACCTGGGTGATCCAACAAAATTGAAATACATTTGCTATCATTTGGTAAATGTTTTCAATCCTGGACCAAATCCATTCCAGGTTTACTGAATTACCCAGGATCTCCTATTATAGTCTATCTTCTTCAGTATTGGAGAACTTTATTAAAACAGCCCCTATATGATCAATTGTCTGTGGGCATGTGTCCATCACATCAATATAAGCTTGTTGGATATCCCATTCTCAAACCATTTCCAATAATATACTGTTGGTTCCCAACTTTATAATAAATAAGGTTTCCATTCTTACCTGCCTGATAACTTTGTGAACTGTCAAAAAAGCTAAGTTGCATCTAACCAAAATGTAAGTCTTATAGCTGTTTTATCTTTTAGAAAGCAACCCAAAGCACAGAGTAGAAAACCCTACCCAATATCAGCATGATGTAGGGAAGAAGTCTTGCTTATTGCATGAAAACAGAGATCTCCATGCTGAGGTCCAACATGCTCCCTGCTAAGTCAAAACAATATTCCATAATTTTTGCAAACCTAGTGTGTAAAAGGCAAGAATGCTAGCCTCTGAGGCAATAATGCATAACAATTTTTATGCAAAAATACACCTGTTCTACAAAGCTCTGCTTTTGTGCATCCTTACTAATACAAGACATTGCATACAATACAATCTAATGAATTCAAGGAGCAATCTATCAAGGAGCAATAGATCAATCTATCTATCTATCTATCTATCTATCTATCTATCTATCTATCTATCTATCTATCTATATTGGATTCGGAAAGTATTCAGACCCCTTCACTTTTTCAATTTTGCAGGCTGGTGCTGCAATCGTTTTAATTGTGTTTTCCCATTATTTTTCACTCAGAACCCCATAATGATAAAGTGAAAACAGAATTTTAGAAAATTTAGTATATTTTTAAAAAAGAAAAACCTGACATATCACCTATACGAAAACATTCAGACCGTTCACATAAAACTTGAAGCACTTTTGGCAGCATTTACAGCCTTGAGTCTTTTTGGGTGATGATACAAGAAGCTTTGCACACCAGGAATGGGGGATCTTCTGCCATTCTTCTTCGCAAATCCTCCAAGTTCAGTCAACTTGATTAGGAACCATCGGCAGTCATTTCCAGGTCTCTTCAGAGATGGTTCAAATCATATATAGGGTTTAGTATTATATATATAAGATATTTAAATATTTATACATATTCAAATTTCATGATCTATAAAACATTTTTGCATCCATATATAAAATACAATAACCCAATCATAGAACAGCATACAAGTAAAAAATGAATTCATGTCAAAAATGAATTTCAGGTAAAGGGTATGGTAATAACTAGAAGTATCTATTTAGAGAAAATTCACTATATTTCCCTTTAAATGCAGCTATACTTAACATAGCACAAATCCATACAACTCAATCTTTGATGACATATGCTAATTAAGTATTTGGATCCCACCAGTGTTTAAACTACATGGAAATATGTTGTATAGTGCAAGCAGCAAGGATGGCAATTTGACTGATTTCCAGGAAAACTACACAGATAAATTCATCACACATTACATATTTTTTATTTATTTGTAAAGGAATATTGTAACGACATGAGGCACTACTGAGAGAATCTTTCAGCCCACTTGTAGGAGAGAGGCTCTTCATAATGCTAATTGCAGCAAAGTAATTGTGTCTCAATCTTATTGCTCTTAAATGGAATAGCAGCCTGGCACTTCAGCTCCTTAGTACATATTTCCTTCACTATGACTTATTCAAACCTTTTCAGCCCATAATGTTTTTAAGTATGGAAGAATGATACTTGCAATAACTATACATATATTGTCTCCTGGCCTTTAAGTCTGCTAATCCTTTAATTGAGCTGAAGAAATAAGTAGGGTGGCTTGATTTGTATTGGCTAAGACAATCAGTTGAATAAATAATGGATTTGCTCAAAGGAGCTCATGAAGAATTAGTACAAAGGAAAGAAGAGGAGTTGTCTGTGGCATTAAGAATAATGGAAGTGTGCCTAAAGAGGAAACTTTACTTTTTTGGTGACACCATATCAAACATGTAAGAAAACTTACAGCACTCATGGTTTCAAGTGTCTGAAGTTCCAAGCAGACTGACCAACACAGTGGTTCGGGAGTACCATAGTTTCCTGAAGTTCTGTGCTCTGTGACCATGGTGCTTCCAAAACACTGTATTGGTTGGTCCGTTTGGAACCTCAGTAAAAGGATCCACTTTGGAACTGTTATTGCTGATGATTTTCCAACAGGTTTTTATGGATGTATTTATTAAAGCTGGGAAGGCATAGGTCAGGGGTTGGCAAAATTTGTGGACTATTAGGCCACTTCAGGAGGTCAAGAAGGCACACTAGGCCAGAAGAAACAAGGTGTCCAAGGAACATTTTTTTCAAACAAGTGAGCAGCCTCATCCGCAGTGTAGTCTCTGTACGTGTGCTTGTGCTTGGCATCAAAATGCCCCTTGAGATTCGACCGCTTGAAAGTGCTGTTGGTAGCATTGCACACTAAACACAGGTCTTTGGGCCGCATTGGACGAAGAATAGTTCGTCAGTCCATTCAGAGATGAAGACACGACGTTTGAGGTGAACCTTCTGTAAACTGGTAGCTGTGCGTTGCTTCTGTTCTGTAGGCATAGTAATTGGGAATACTGTGCGGGAACTCGATGATATCGATGATATCGCGGGAACTCCTGATAACGGGACAATTCAAATAGGACAGATCCAACAATAAATAACTAGGAGGTCATTAGGCTGGACTGGAATACTGGGTAGGCTAGAGGTTTAGGTCATCATCATCATCAGTGAAAGTTAATATAAATGTAACATTTTGAGTTGAGGAGGTAAAGTATTGTAAGGGGCAACCTTGTGTGACAATTGCCCAAGAGGTGTATTTATAATGTAGGTATTCTGACATTTAGCAACATTCCCTGGCATAGAATCCTTCATGTCCATATGTTTTCAATGGCAGGGATTAATTCTCCTTCAGAAAATGTTTGGTGGGTACCAGATTCACTGCTTCATAACGAAACCCCTTACAGAATTTATTTTTCCTTTCTGTTGTATCTTGAAGACAAGTAGTATATTCTTCCCAATGGATAGTGATGTGTACTTTATGATTTATATAAGAAGGAATCATAAAATACACTACACACAAGGCTTTTTCCTCATACCAACAAAAGACTTTTTCATCTACACCTTTTGTTTTTCACATTGCCCCGGGGGATCACTGGGTTCAGGCTTGTGACCAACTGACCATAGTTCTACCTGATGTTCAAATGTAGTTCGACACTTGAAAAGGAAAATTACGTTGTCACCATCTCCATCTTGTTTGTGGCCTCCATTTTGTATCAGAATCATCAATAAGAAATATCAGGAAAGCTGCCTGCATTGGGAAGGGTGGTTGTCCTGTAAATCCTATTACGTTATTTTGTGTGTCTACTAACCAAAGTATGAATAGGAAACAATGACAATAACCAAAATATAAAAAAGAAACAATGACTAATAAACTGAATTGTGAGTGGAGATAGCCTGGATATCAGGGCCATGCATTGTTTAGGGCCATCAAAGACTCTGGATTCATGAAGGATGACTGTTTACTTTTAATTTCTTTTTTGTACCACCTACTTTACTTTGTATAAATACCACCATATTTTACAAATAAAGCAGAAAAATAGTCACATTTCATATTCTCACACATGTGTCATTGAAAAGCCACATCTATACCAAGAAGTCCTTCAAGAGCGAAAATTTTAACAACAGATGGTAAATCAATTTAAGGTATAAAAAGAAAATAGGGGTTATAGGGTATATGGGTGTTATGACCCTAAGTTATCCATAACCACCCAGACATCGACATTGCAATTACCCTGTTCCTGTTCTGGTGACCCCACTCAGATATTTGCATTGGAGAGAATATGTTTCTGTCTTGGTGACCTCGTCAGGATATTTTAAATGAAGAGCCCCTGTTCCTGTTCTGGTGACCTCACTTAGATATTCCTATTGAAGATACTCTGTTCCTGTCTTGGTGGCCTCACCCAAACATTCCCTTTGGAGAAACTATGTTCCTGTCTTGTTGACGTCACCCAGATATTCCCATTAGAAAGAATATGTTTCTGTCTTGGTGACCTCACCCAGATATTCCCATTGGAGAGACCTTGTTCCTGTTCTGGTGACCTCACTCAGATATTTGCATTAGAAAGAATATGTTTCTGTCTTGGTGACCTCACCCAGATATTCCCATTGGAGAGACCTTGTTCCTGTTCTGGTGACCTCACTCAGATATTCCCATTGAAGATACTCTGTTCCTGTCTTGGTGGCCTCACCCAAACATTCCCTTTGGAAAGAATATGTTTCTGTCTTGGTGACCTCACCCAGATTTTCCCATTGAAGATACCCTGTTTCCATTCTGGTGACCTCACTCAGACATCCCCATTGGAGAGTCTCTTTTCCTGTCTTGGTGGCCTAACTGAAACATTCCCTTTGGAGAAATTATGTTCCTGTCTTGTGGACCCCACCCAGATATTCCCATTAGAGAGAATATGTTCCTATCTTGCTGACCTCACTGAGTTATTCCCATTGAAGATACCCTGTTTCTATTCTGGTGACCTCACTCAGACATCCCCATTGGAGAGTCTCTTTTCCTGTCTTGGTGGCCACAAAGAAAGTCAGGAAAATGTCCCCTCTGGACTGAAATAAAAGCCTGATGGAGGTTCTAACTTTTACTTTTTACCCACTCTGTCCCAAAAGATAGTTTATATTTCACTATATTATAGTAACTTGATCCCAGTAGATTCCAAATCCCTATTTGATGCATCTATGGGAAACAATATATTCTTGTTATGAATTCTTGAAATGAAAAACCAGCCTGCAATTTTACCAAATCCTGAGCTATTTAAAAGGCAACTATAGGCTGGACAGGTAAAAATGAATGCCTAAATAAAAAAATTAGAGACACTTAGCAATAGTTTCTTGAGTGAATAAAATAGAAAGTGTTTATGTATGACTGTAGTGTAACCTTCCACATATCCACATCTGAGACTGGCTTCCCACTTCCGCCACTAGTGCAGTGCTCTTGGGAGCCGATATTCAGTTCAGCTTTCATCTACTCACACCCTGGAATGTCAGCACATAAGAACAAATCAAGAAAACTTCACAAAGCTCAGCTGCAATGTTCATGCCAAGCAGACATAATAAATACCAGTTCCATCTGTCATGTGTCGTGCAGAGGTACAGTGCCTTGCACAGCACTGGGAACCCTGAGAGTATTCTGGCTTCGACCTCACGATAATTACATTTACCAGGCAACGTTTTTCTTTTTTTTTGGAATGAAATTGGAAATTCTTGCCTGGTGTGCAAGCAACAATTCCATTCCTTTTTTTTTTTTTTTTTTTTTTAAAAAAAGGGATTTCATGTGTTTTGGTACATTTAATGATACATTGCGATCTGATATTTCACTGATTGCTTCTGATTCAATTTGCCTTTGCTTTAACCTTTTCGGTGTTGGAGTGACTTGGGAACTGGGCTCTGGTCTGGAAATCATTTCAGGAAACGACCGTTGACATCATTGCCAGCTCCAGTAATATTGCTTTCATTTTTTCCCCTCTTGTTTCCACAAGGGGCTATGAACTGTGTTATCTTTCCCAGTTGCACATACATTAAAGTATCACGGTTCCCTGTGGCGGTAGTTGAAAACCTCATTGCTGCTTTAAAGGAAGGGGAGACCTGTTACGAACAAATCAGCCTAGTAAACCAAAGTGCCAACACGTTATACATTGATACATGACCTGTAAGGCTAGTTGTATGGAAAGCAGGTTGTAGCATTTTATAGCCTTTAAAGCTGAACTCCGGAATAAGAAAATGTTCTGTAAATGCAAGAAGGCGACATATTCTTTCTCAATATTAGAGCTTTGTGTATGTCTTCTGGATCTGTGCATAAAAACAGAAAATTATGCCTTAGCTTTGGAGTTTATTGTAATAAAGACCAATCATTGCTGTTCCATCTCCTCTTGCAAAATGACTGCCCCCTTCCCACATCTTTGTTCTCCGCATGCATTATGTCACCACTTATTTTACAAGATAATACCAGGATTCGTAAAGGCAGAATGTGCAAAAAATAAATGTATATGCTTGGTAAAAAATAATAATTATTGTGGTCAAAGTTCAGCTTCAATTTTTAGCAGATATATTTTTTGCTGCATGCCAAGATTTGGATAATTATATCAATTTCTTCAACTTGTTTTTAGATACAGGGATAAATAAGGACTTTTTCTAATGTGCTTTTATTGTTTCTTTAGAATATGTAAACACTTTGGAGTGAATGATCTGGGAAGGTTAACTATAAGTGGAGTAAAAGTGATTGCAAATATATTCTAATGGGTAATGGGTAATTTACCAATCTCAGAATTTATACGAAAAAACAAGTTAAAGCGCTCACAACAAAAATGAATGTGACCACTGCAATGATAAATAAATGTATGTTATCACTGAGAATACAACGTACATTTCCTAACAAGCCACAAATCAAACATTCTCTCCAGACCACACTATTCAGGTTTTGATGTAAGAAGACAGTTGACTGAAAGCAATCACAAAAATCTTACCTAACAACTGTTGTGTATTGGAAACAGTTGAACGATGAATTTATTAAATGATCAGGTTAAATCAATTATGGACATTTTTATGCCTATGTAATAGATCAGTTCTTTGGGTAAGAAAGTAAATACACTGTATCAATGATTTTATGCCCTGAAGGTATCACATATGCATTCTGGCTTTAGGGCATGTACATGGGAACCCAAAGGCCTGAAGCCAAGTAGATGTCCCTGTGTTTAATCTACTTTGTTTCTCATATGCAAAAATGTATTGACTCAAATAGATCAATGAACAGCATTGCTCAAAGAAACATCAGCATTCCTCTTAGTTGCACTGAGCTAAAATTATTAATGACTTCTGAGAAATTTGTTCAGGCATTTCTATCACTGCTAAGGCAAAAGTCTCTGGAACAAAAAAAAAGAGCTGCAGTCTAAAGCTACCAGAATCATTGTTTTTGTCTTCTTTGAGAGTCATAGATAAATTATTGAATGAGTAACCCAACCAGAGTCATATTTTCCACCTTCACCAAGAATAGGAGTTTGATCTTGACCAAGCTATAAAATCCAGAATCATAGTCGTCTTCTTTCTAGACATTGAGAAAGGGAACCCGATTAGTTCATAGTTATAAGAATAACCTTTTACTGTACTTCTTTATAGAGGTTCAAAATGGAACCTGATTAGTCCATCCAAACCAAAATAATTGTTTACATCTTCTGGAGAATAATCTTCTGGAGTTGACACCGGATTAGTCCATGGCTAATAGCATGATTGTCTTTTTCTTCCCATTGACTGAGAGATGGAAACTGATTAGTCAACAGTAATTAGGATAATAATTTCCTTTGTTAAAAAGAGACGGTGCTTAATTAGCCCATAGCAGACTGAGTAAGCTTTTTCCCAGAGAATGAGAAATGGAATCTGTTTGGTTCATAACCATTATATTCACTGTTTCTTTATAGAGGTTGAGACATGGAACCCAGCGCAACCACACCATACGTTTTTTCTTCCTTGAAAATGATTGATAGCTAGTTAGCCTGGAACAGCCAGAATTGTTTTTTCCCTGGGAATCAAAGATGAAATCTGATTAGCTTATAGCAACCAGAACCATCCCTTAAGGCTTCCTAACAAAAGAGAGATGGAATCAAATTGCATACCATTGTTTTAACTTCAGAGAATGATGGATGTTACCAAATTAGCCCATAACAACCTGAATTAGTGTTTTCTTCTATTTCTGATGGCACTTATCTAGCTCATAACACCTTGAATATTTTTTGCTTCCTTCCAATTAATTAAGAAAAAGAACTTCGTTAACTAATGGCAAACAGCAACCCAAGTCATTGGGTGGAATTACATTAGCCCATAGTTGGGGGTCTTCTGAGAGATAAAGGGATGAAACCTGATTGCCCAATAGCCATCAGAGTCATTGTTTCCTTCATCCTAGAAGTTGAGAGACTAAACTAGATTGGATAATAGCAGCCATAATAAATCTTTACTTCTTCTTAGCAAATAGGAGATAGAAAACGGATTCTGCCAGTGTAACCAGAGTCTTGATTTCCATCTTCCCAGAGAAAAATGGATGAACCCCAAGTAGCTTTTAGCAACCAGAAGTATTGCTCTCCTTTACTTAATGAATGAGAGCCAAGACACAATTAGTTGCTGTGGGCAGTAGCTCTAGTTTCCACATGCTGACCATAAAAAATAATAAAACAAAGACTACCAGACTTCCTTTTTTTTTGGCCGTGTTCCCCTGTTGAGTTCTTTATGAACTGGCTAGTGTTGGGCAATCATAGTCTTCATCGGAATATCATGAGTTTATACATTGGGCTACTGGATATGGCTCTACAAAGGGGTGTTGTAACTCTTAAAAATGCCATAATGCAAGCCAGATATTAAAATTACACCTTTGGCGCCACCATTGAGGATCTTCATCTGTCAGAATGTCAGGCTTCAATATTTCACCTACTCAAACAAGCAAGAATAAAAGTTTGAGAAAAGCAAAATTTGTTATATTTGTTCTGGATCTGTGTCTCAAATATTGAAGCCAAAGTATCTGTATGACAGCCAGATAATTGAAAAAAGAGGTTAGCAGTGGCAGCCAACATTATTATCTAATGTCTGTTACTTTTAAAGTGACTATTTCACAAATTAAAAAATGCTAAAAGATACAATGAGTTATAACAGGAACATAACAAAAAATTAGATTCACCTAGACATACTTACAACAGTTTTCAGTAGAACACTTCTGCCAAAATGTCTAAATGTTCTGATATTGCCTAGTTTATGCACTTTAGTTAGTCCTTAAGTAGCTTCCACCCACCATTGGGACATCACTATGATAGATTTCCTTAATGGCCAATAGGAATGTTCAGTAGGCAGGAGGGGGTGGGCAAATTTTGACACTACCAGGGAATGTCATAAATTTGCCTAATCAGAATGGTCCCAATAAATATGCTAAAGATGCCCAACTGAGATGCGATCTTACTGATCATGTTTGCATTTTTGATTTGATACCCTGTAAACCTGCCAGTGTGCCCATGATGGGACACAAAGACAGCAATATAAATCAAAGGTTCATAAAACAAAGGTTCTAACCCTAAAATTCAATTCAAGTTAAAAACAAACTTTACAAAAAATCCTTATGGCTGATATGTTTTGTATCTTCTTTAATTATGTATAATTGGTAATCACGAATTTCAAAAATCATTTTCTTGCATGTTGCAGAACATAAAATTTAGCAAAACATGGTATGCCTTTTTTTCTTGCTGACTCTTTTCTTTCTCTAAGTCTCCTCCAGCATTTTTGTAACTTCTAAGGGATTCAATCTGATGCGGACACAATTGCGTTGGCAGTTGGTGGGCAAACATACAACAGATGCCCTGCTGTGGTTCCTGGCTTTCAACTTCATCAGTACAAGCACAGAAATCTCTGGCCACTTGGTAGGCGCATATCATGGGCTGTAACTACACCCAGAACAGCGGGAGTAATCTAGTTCAGTTTCTGAATAGGATTCCGAGGAGGGAATTGCTCAGATACCATGTTCTCAGTATTGCACAGTTGGGAATTGGCGACAAGGAATTATTTCGTGTGATTACTGAGAATCCCCGGGGAAACAGACAAGAGAGGAAAAGTGCAAGATTACAGATGAAAGGTTGAGCTTACAAAATAAAGTTCAGAGTTTTATCAAAAAGAATTTCTAACACATCCTTTCGAGGAACCAGCTCATTTTCTGAGTGTGGGTTTTAGAAACGTATGTGTTGTCGAAAGATGATAAAAGACCAAAAGGTCATTATGTCTGTTCATTTAGCTTGTTTCATGTTTAAAAGAGAACACCATTCGCTGACAATAATCAACGATAAACATGAAAAAGAACAGGTCACGTCTGTCAGCTCTCTCTTTGTTTGTTTTAAAGAAAACTGGTTATACAAAAAAGTGAAAAACAACATGGACATACAAAGGAAGCTTTTTTGCTTTCTGATCCTACAAACTTCATAAACAAATACACCATTCTTCTATTGTGTTATGCTAATCATTTCTCTACCACACCAGTCTAGCTTTTTATATATGTTTTATGTATAAATGGTATATAATATGTTCAGTACTAGTCCTGAAGCAGGAGATAAAGGCTCTTGAAACGTGTCGGTTGAATTATTTCCCCCCCCAAATTTATATATATATTTAGATATACAGGTGGTCCTCCAGTTAAAGACATCTGACATACGGATGACTCTTAGATACGAACGGGTCTTCCTTGCTTGCTCGTGTGCAGAACAGTAGCTTGATGGGGGGAGGGGGCAGTTTGCATGACTTCCAGAAGAAGTCCTTTGCTGTTTTGCTACATCTTGCAACTCTTTAATGATCAAGACAAACTCTGCAGTTGTTTCTTTTTGCATCTTTTGCATCAAAGCACAGCTTGTTCCAGAAGTTAATGAACGTCTATGCTCCATAAAGTTTTTTTTTTTTTGCTTTGTTTGTGATTAACTCACAGTGAGGATTTTATACTTTATTTATACTATATTTTATAGTAAATGACACCATGCTGCCTAATAATATGTTGAGACAAACATCTGTCCTAATTGCATTTATTACAATAATGTACCTGATCTGACTTACATACAAATGCAACTTAAGAACCAATCCACAGTCCTTATTTTGTATGTAACCTGGGGTCCACCTGTGTATATACATATATATATATATATATATATATACATATATATATATATACACTGTTTTCAAAGATCTAAAATTGTGATCAATGGCTTTGTTGATTAAGAAAACCAACCTTAGCACTAAACCTGACATTACCCAATTCATATCCCTAACCCTGACACCAACCCTAACCCATCAAAGATCCATGATCATCAAATTAGTCTTGATATGTTCAATGGCTTTGTTCATTGCCAAACCATGGCAGTGACAGCTACAATGGTTTGGTATTTCTTAAAGAGGAACTAAACTCGTCTTTCAAATAGTAATCTATTCTTACTTGCACTAAAATGTCAGACTGGTGGCACTGTCTGGGTCAGCTTGTATCCATGAAAAGTATAATGATTTATGAAGTGTTTAGAAGTGGCCAGCTTGTGACTGGCAAGTTAACATTTTCTTTCTCTCCTGACCTTCTCCTCCACCCACTCCCCTTCCCTTCCCTTCCCTTCCCTCACTAGCTGGAGCCCTCTGCATGGAGAGCTTTAGAGCTGAAAAGAAGCAGGAAGCAGCTGCAGACGGAGCAGTCACACTTGAGTGACTTAAGAGGCCCAGGCTAGGAAAGCAAAAAAAATCTGCATAATTAGGGCAGTGGGAGTGGATTAGAAATACTCCCACCAAGGATGACATTTCTCAGATTGCAGTTCACCGCCTAGGCGAAGGAGAGACCTGGTGGTGTGACTAGAACTCATTTTTAATGTTTAAAGGTCAAAGCAAGCTGAAAAAAAATATTCAGATGATTATAACTTGGGTTTATGTTATCCATAAGCCAAAATTGATTTTGTGAGTAATAGGCACACTTGATGTACGCTTAAAATTTGGTGCTAAATTGTAAATTTTGAATATATACACATTTTAAATAATACAAAAATAAATAATATAAATGATAATAATACAAAAAATAAAAACCAGCTGCCTTTGTTAGGTAAATTCCCAAACTGTGTTGTTAGCCAGCTAAATATTTTTTGCTTGACTACAGAGCACCCTCTAATATGGAGATAAGCAGAAAAGAGATGTTCTGCAGTTCAGCAGGGGAGAACTGACAACAGTGCTTGACATTGCATTGTAGCAGAGGCAGCATTGTCAGCCTACTATGGAAATGATAGAGCTCATTGTATATCTGGTAGACCCACAGGCACTGTTCTGTACTAAAGTTAAATGTGCTTGTATTGCAAAGGTGGACTGAATAGGTCTGATTTATTAAAGCTCTCCAAGACTAGAGAACATAGACTGTCTGGGAAAGCCTGGGTGATCCAGCAAACCTAAGAAGGCTTTTTTAAAGCTCTCCAAGAATAGAGAACATAGTATGTCTGGGTAAACCTGGGTTATCCAGCAAACCTAAGAAGACTTTCTTAAAAATCATGTGCTGTTAGTTGGCAAACCAATGGCAAACTAAATCCTGAACCAGATCCCTGGCAGGCCTAATGTATTAAACTCTTTAAGGCAGGTAATGCTTTCATCAGAGAAGCTGGGTAATCCGGCAAACCTGGAATGGATTTCTTCAAAGGTATTTGCTACTAGCTAGTAAATGCTTTGAATCCTGGAACAGATTCATTCCAGGTTTGCTGGATCACCCAGCTTCACTGATGAAAGCATATCCTCTCCAGCCTTGGAGAGCTTTAATAAATCAGGCCCAATATGATTTTTTTCTGCATTTGCCCAGACCTATATACACACCTTGTGATGTCTGCACTTCAGCGGGACTTTTAAAAAGTTTAAAATGGTTGAATAGGTTGGAGAATCACAAACTGTATACCAAAGAAAAAAGAAGGGTTGATTTGGTTCTTATATTTGAATTGTAAACATAAAATCACATTTTTTCTTTTGCTGCTCCCCTAACGCAAGAAAACTTCTACAGCAGCTTTTTTTTTGTTTTTTGTTAAATTCGGGCAAAAAGAAAAAAAAAACTTTTCTCCTTTAAGCGATGAATGAGCAAGGGGGCACTTTGCATGCAATAGCTCTAAACACTTGCTGTATATTTCCCTACAGATTGCTTGTACAAGGAACTGAGAACTTCGAGCAGGATTTATCACGCTGCTGATGGGAGGCGAAGGATTCTTCTTACTGAACTATCTGTGGATATTAAAAATTGCCGACTTCCAGAGAGCAAAGAAGTTTAAATGCTAAAGTGCCGTATCCGCTGGGGTTAATAAAAAGCTGAGAGGAAGATGGATGCGAAGCCTGCACAGGCATGAATAGCGTGCTGCAAATGTGATCGAAAAAACGATTTCTCACTGTCCACTCTGTGCGGGAAAACTTGCCACTGCTGGATCTGTGGATTAAAGCAGAACTCCTGTTTTCTAGTATATGATGAGTTGAAGAATTACATTTCTGTAATTAAAAATGAGTATATAGCCAAAATCTTTTAAGGTTTTACAATATAGTAGTCTGTGTCTGTAATAGGAAAATACCTTCATGCAATGGGGCGGGGTAATTAAAGAAGTTAGGCCGTTCGCTTGCAATATGAATTTTCACCTTGCAAGAGATCAATCACTTAGCTTAGTGATTTTGGTGACTATTGTTCTGAAGTTAATATCCAATCATGTGCAAGGAAATCTAAAAGCAGGATTTTTTCCCTACTTATGATTGGATAGTTGAAGTCATCTCATTTACTAAGCTATGTGAAAAATTCCCTGCAAAGAGAGAATTCACTTTGTTAAGTGAACAACCTACATTGCTTTATTAAATCAACCACAATGTGCTATATATATATATATATATATATATATACATACATATATAAATCCAGCTATGAATAGAGAATTAAATTTAAGAGAGAATGTGAATCTTATTGTCACCAGGACAAGGGTAGAGGGGGAATCCTATGGTCACCAGGAGAAATAGAAAGAGTTAATTTTATCATCATAGGACAAATAAGGAGGGTGAATCTTGGTGTCACCAGGGCAAAAAGAAATGGTGAACCTAATTGTCACCTGGGTGAATGTAGAGGGTGAATCTACTTGTTACCTAGACAAATGTAGACAGTAACTCTTATTGTCACCAAGAAAAAATATAAGTAGAGTGAATCTTATTGTCACCTGGATAAACTGAAAGGGTTGGTTTTATTTACATAAGGGCAGGTAAATGGGGGAACCTGATTGTTACCAAGACCAAAAAATAGAAAATACTAATTTGATTGTCATCAGAACAGAGACAGTTTTGGACAAAAATGATTCTATGTGTGAGTATTCCACTCCCTGCACCCCCTACTATTCTGCCAAATGGGACCTTGGAGAAGGTGGGGGCCCTGGGCAATTGCCCAGTTTGCCCTACATTACAAATGGCCCTGCTTGGGTAAATAGAGGGTAAATCTTACAGTTAAAGGAACAAATAGAGGTCGAACCTTCCTTTTAATTATAACCCCATACCACTTTCTCCAATACAGAAAAAACAGACAAAATTGGCTTCAGATACCCTTTATTACAGGTAAAGCTATGAAGGGGCCATGTTTGCAGTCTTTCATTTTGCTAGGCATCTTTATTAGTATCTGTGTATTTGTGATTCTCCTCTGCCATGCAAAGTCATTGTTATCCCTGCAGAAAAGTCTCACTTTGTGGATCCCATGTCTTCCAGAAAAGTGGCCTCGGATTATAGTCCTCCAGGTCAGCAGCGGGTGTGTGCCTCTCTTCTGCTGGGTACCTACTCATTACATATACACAGCTGTATCTTTTTTTCTCACAAACATGACATCTGCCGGCACTCTGAAAATGAAGGGTAATAGAGTTATGCTCTTTCGCTGACATTTAAATGTATGTTACATCTGGCTCTCATACAGGTCTGAGAATCCAATTTTGTTAATCATTTGTGTGTTGTTTTTTTTCTTTTTATGCGTACTTTAGACACACTCAATACAGATGATTTTAATTCATGCAAATGGCTCTTTGTGAGGCAAAATAAAAAAAACGTGTTCAATATCCAGAATGGGACAATTGCTGGTGATTTGTGAAACGCTTTCTGGGAAAATGCTAATTTCTGCCTGCTGACTGATTCTGCTTGAATGACAATGATCTCTTACGCTATATTGACTCAAGAAATACCTAATTATCAAATCAATCCCACAGGAAGCTCTTCGGATTTAGTGATCAACTTTATCACTTCCTCATTATATCATCGAGAGGGGCAAATCGGGATTGGGGTTTAAATTTAGTTGAGTAAGACAAATATGAATCAATGTTTTATATATTTTGTTACTTTCTAGAACAACTGCTCTGTTTTTATTGTTTTTTGATAAACACAAAGAATATTTACCTTTTTAACATGGTGGCACCCTTGAAATAACTTTGAGGTCTCAGGGAACCCCTTCTATAATTACTCTATCCACACCTTACGGTATATTAGCCTGGTGGTCGGTAGAAAGAATTCCTCTTACAATGCTGGCCAGGAGGAAGAATTTCACCCTTTCAGATAGACAAAAAGATCATTGGGGTTAGTTAAACTGTCTGGAGAGTCAAAAATTGCTCATTGCTCAAGGAACCCTCTAGAGCAGGGGTGTCAAACTCAAATACACGGAGGGCCAAAATAAAAACTTAGACAAAGTCGCGAGCCAACCTTGAAATTTATTGAAAAAATTGTGGAAATTTTTCCTTCTCACTAGATATAAACCCTTTTCATATAGAAGCAAAGTGGTTTTGCTTCACATTCAATCTGGAACAAGCTTATAATAGATAAAGAGGCATACATTTTTTTAAAATTTTATTTAAGAAAAAATCTTATGCCTTTTTCTCTATTTGTTGCCAGGCTAACAATAATAATAAGAATATTCTTCTATGAAAAGCCAACCATTCAAGTCCATGCCTTGGAGTAGCAAGAAAAAGTACAGCTGAGGGGGAGCGCTGGAAATGCCAGACGCGGCCAATGAGGAGTTAAATCTTATGAGTGGCCCGCCTCTGAAACTCCCTCTTTATTGAAATAGCGCCGCTAGTAAAATTCTCGGCATTATTTGCGTCTATTATATGGTCCAATGAGGGGCCACGCATAGGCAGAGAGCCCACTGGTCTATAGATGCGAGTAATGCCGGGCATTGTACTGGCGGCACTATTTCAATGCAGCGGTGGGCCAGCTGCAGTTCATTTTTAGGATTCCTTTGGGGGCCAAAAAAAAGGACATTGGGGGCCAGATTTGGCCCCCGGGCCAGAGTTTGACACCCCTGCTCTAGAGGAACCCTGGGGTCCCACAGAACCCTGGTTAGGAAACCCTGACAGCATGACTTTTTCTTTGGTAAAGCTATGAATAATGAACAAATATTGACAATAATGAGAGTTGCCACTTTTTCCACAAAGTGAGGGATGATAGGAAGACAGAGAGTCAGCGTCATCCTATTACCCTAAGCATTTTAAATCTGCCTCCAGCTTTCCCCATTCATTTTGCACAGTTGTACCAGAGTAAGCTGAAATTGCTTACTCTGATTTCACTGAACACTCTGAGCCTCTCATAATGTGTGTTAGAAGCTGGAGCAAGTTAGATAGAGCCTCCATATTTTCCTGGCTGGAGGTTAATTAGCATCATATGGCCCTTTTCCTTCCAACCTGACTGTCTCTGGACAGTCTCTGGGATTTCAGTTCTGTCAATACAAGTAGTCTCCAGGTTAAGGACACCTACCATACGAACGGGGCTTTCCTGCTGGCTGTGTGCAGGACGGAGGCTGGAGGAGGGAGGGGGTGGTTTGCATGACTTGCAGAAGAAATATTTTGCTAAATATTTTGTGGGTGATCTTAGGGGGCTCTTTCTGCAGCCTCTCGTAACTCTTTAATCACCAAGACAAACTCTGCAGTTGTTTCTTTTTGCATATCAAAGCACAGCTTGTTTTAGAAGTTAATTAACGTCTAGGCTCAATAAGGATTTTTTTTTTTTGCTTTGCTTGTGATTAACTCACAGTGAGGATTTTATACAGTAACTGACACCACACAGCCTAATAATATGTTAAGACAAACATCTGTCCTAATAGTATTTATTAAAATAATGTACCTTTTCCAGCTTACATACAAATTCAACCTAAGGACAAACCTACAGTCCCTTTCTCATATGTAACCCCGGGGACTACCTGTAATGGCATCACATGTGCAAAAAGAGAAAAATTGGCACAGCATGTGACCACAAACTTAGGCAACTAATGAAGCATTCAATTTAGAATAATTTTAAAATAACATGGTGATTAGTTAGGGAAGATGCTATAGGGTGTGGGGGAGGACTTGATGGCCTGAGATCAGTTTTAATCAAGTCTTTGCTGGTCCCACCCTCTTTTAACTGGATATGGATTCCAAAAAAAATCATGATTTTTATTTATTCTATAAATTAGGCTTCCCAGGAGCAACTTGTTCATCATCTACCATGCAGCTGTGAACTAGAAGCAAGTTACTGTGCATGCTAGTCCTACTCCTATTACTGTCTTATAATTGTCAGCCTAATTTTTTAAACTACCAACTGAGAACAAACAGTAAGAAGAACAAACAAGGATTTTTCTAATATGCAATTATTACTTTGTGTTCTGTTTTTGATTCTCCTGTGACTTGATAATCAAATAAAGTATTACAAAGTTTCTGCACAATATCAAGAAACAGCCCTTCCCTCCAGGATCTGTGATTGACACTGTGTTGATGCAGACTTCAATTTTAAATTAATCAGCCAGTCTTTAAGAAGAGGAACTTTTCAAACATCTGATCAGAACCAGAATCTCAATATTGTCCTGCTTTTTTGATCCGAAGACGATGGTGATGGTGATTGCCCTTCATAAGTAGCTGCATATCCAGGGAGAGATTACCTTTTATAGATGGCATGGAAATGGTTTAAAGCCTGAAATATATATCAAAAAAAGAATAAAAAGAGATTAACCTGACTGCAGATCCAGAGAAATAGGCAACAGAAGTGACAACTGTTACAGCTCCAGAGCGCAGAGTGGTGGACCCTCTGTGTCACCAGCCCAGTGGGTAGAGATGTGCATGGGCCGCACAGTCTAAGCAACAGCTCGGTCTTCTCCAGAGCCTCTAGAGGTGAGAATGTTGTGCGGCTAGCTGCTGCCAGGTTGCGGCACCCGTTCCCGCCAAGGCAGGTGACTGCTAACTTGCGGGAACAAAGCTTGGTGCCAGGGCAAGAGACAGAGAATGGTCAGGCAAGCCAAGGGTCAGGGCAGGCAGCAATCAGGAATACTCAGGAGTCACAAGCCAGGGATCTGTGACAACAACAGGTCCCACCTTTTCCATTTTGTTGTCCCTTTCATAGCTTTCTATTGGCCAATATGGCCATTCATGCATGAATTTATTTTAGGATTTTAGGGTGGCAAGACACAGAGCCAATTTTAAAGATGTTCTTTAACCATTTTCAGACTTGGGACACCCAAGGTATCTTGTGTGTAACCTGTATGCTTCCCCAATAAAGAAGACAGTCGCTGGACCAGAACTCACGATACTGCAGCTGGAGATAAGATAATTGTTCACATTTGATTGGCCACTTTTTCTTTCAATACATTTTTATTACATTTTTAGTAAAGAAGAACAATAAACATGACACATACAAATAACATTACCAGTACACATACATACCAAAACATCTTCCAATACAATGGAGCCAAAAGGTCCCCAACATCAGGGGGTTGTACCAATCACATATTATCTGTAGGATCAGCATGATAGATGTATGGCATATTTGAACAAAAGAACAAACCAGCCCCCACATGGAACCCAGTTATAGGCAATCCTGCTAACAATGGAAAGGCACTTAGCAATCAACCTTAACAACCTGACGAGACATACATATAAGGGAAAGAAAAGGAATGAAGGGGAAGGGAAGGACCGAGTTTTGTACATCCGGACTTTAATTCTCCCATGTGTGCACTGGCAAAGAGGAAATGCATCCAACACCCTGCTCATATAGTAAGGAGAGAGCCATCAAAATTCTCAATCCATGGATCCCAAATGTTTCCCAAATATTTTCATTGACCAGATACAACATTATATCGCAGCTGTGAATAAAAATGACATGAGACATAACTGGCTCTTAGCAATTCCCGGGGGCGCAGCATCAAAAGAGCCTCAAATGAATCTTTACGGATACCTCTGCCCAAGAGTGTATAAATAATTTGGTAAATACCCGTTCAAAATCTATTAATTTTAGGGCATTGTCACCATATGTGGTATAAGGTGCCTGGCGACCCACAGCCACGAAAACAGCTTCCAGTGCAGTCGGGGCGGTATGCCGCCAACCTGGTGGGGACCATGTACCATCAGAGTAGAAGCTTATAATTCGCTTCGTGAAACGGTACATAAGGGGTGCCACGGGCGCGGCATACCACATTTGTTGCCACTGTTCCTCATCTAACCGTCGACGAAATATCCGTCTCCCATTGGTAGTTATTTGGCCACTTTTTTGACTTGTAAACCCATCTTTATTGACCCTTAGTTAACCCAAATCAATCATATTTTATCGTTCCCTTTTTCTAGCCTTTTTTGGCTGATTTTCTTTAAAACCTGTTAATTTTACCATAACTAATAAGGGGTCTTTTTTTATGTTTGTTCCCTGAAGATTCACCCAACTTTTTCACAAGTACAAATGACATCAGAGACTACTGTACATGCCAGACCTTTTGTCCTGAGTAAGAATTGTCTGATTTTTGCATGTAGCTTTAGGCTTAGGCAGAAAACATGCATTTATGGTTTGCTCCCAGAATCTGGAACCTTCCAACCTCTGCCCTGGTTCCTAATAAACCACTGGTTAAACATTTTATATTGGACAGTACTGAGCTACCATTTATTTTCTAAAGATGTCCATGGGATGCTTCATGTATTGTCTCAACCGCAGATGTGCATCACAGGCAGGAGGAAGTGGTAACAGCACCACAACCTCACCGTCTGTCTATATTAAGCCTACCAATTGGACCTTGGCAAAAGATTGGAGAAAGGAAATCAAATCATCCAATTAAAAAGAGAAAAGGAAATAATTATCCCCCTTCTTATCTAAATATGAAAAGCTATTTTTTTTCTTCTAATTTGCCACGACCCCTTTAAGGTTTTTTTCTGCAAAGATCTGAGGCTATACCTTGCATCTATTAATGTTACAAGATGTTTTATTATATTAGGTTAATGCCCAGTTTAGATTTACTAGTACATTAATGAACTGCAATTCACAGCGTGAAAGTGAGCCTTAATCATTTATTTAACAGCAAAACTCTAAACATTATGAAAAGACTTTTCCCTGGGTGATAGTAATTTATTTCAGCAGAAAATGACACTCTCCCCATAGATTTCCCTTCAGTTTACACACTGTCCAGATACGCTTCTTATTGTAAGAATTTTCCATAAACCCCAAATGAAAACCATGTCACCAAAATTCTACTCCTGGCAGCTCCTCAGACAAATAGATTTTTTTAATTAAAGTAATTCTTTGTAATTTTGACATGCTGGGTCATGCGTGTAAACGAGTCTGAGATAGGATCGGGTTTTGTTGCTCAAAGAAACCAATCAGAATCAGCATTCTGTGCCTCCATGATTGCAAGAGAATAAAAAAGAGAATCTATGGGCTCCTCCATGGAAGGTTTCAATAGGCAACAAAGACAGGTCCATCTGATTAGAGAATAGCAAATCTAGGAGTTTTCTTTTCTCTGAAATTTTGGTAATTTTTTTTCCCTTGCATTGGTGACAAAAAGTTTATAAGTTCTTAGATTTGGTATCTTCGTTGGTTTTCTTTTTTTTTTGCTTGTTCCCCTTTATCTCCACCGGTTGATCCAATGAATACCACAGGTTCTGTCTTCTGACTTCTTCACTGTATCACTAGTTGTCACACAGGTTGGACTTCACAAATATCTATCACTGCCCATTTTCATTACATAATGGATTGATGGGATAAATGGTCTCATGGTGAATTTTCATGGTAATATTGTTTTCTAAATACTTTTGTATACTTGCTGAAAATGTTCTTAGCCTGGAAAGAGAGAACTAATGCAGTCATCACAACTGAAAGACTGGTTATCTGTAGTATTTAGTAACATCTTTGGTGTTCGGGTTTAGATATGCATACGGCATTAAAACAGAACAAAATTCCACTTAAGATTACATGGTCAGGTAGGTCATTATTGCAGTAAGAGACAGGCAATATCCCTTCTGCAATAATCTTTTCTGCTGGCCTGATCACTCCGGGTTTCTTGCAAAAAGCTGAGCTGTGCATGCAGAGATACCTGGCATTCCTGTGCGAATTGTTACATCATCCTGGCACGTCCAATGAAGATGGTCAAAGAACACAAGGGGGAAGCACAAAACAAAGAAGATAGCAGTGCCCTGCAATTAAATGGGGAAAGGTGAGTAATGCAAGGTTTAGTTTAGTTTAAATATCCCCTAAGGGTTACAGAATATCTTTAATTAAAAGCATGATACAAATAAAAACCACACCATTTAAATAAAGGATACTTAATAGTAGAACTATTAACTTAAGGATACATAATAGTAGATCTTCTTTCCATAATATTTCACTAAAGCAGCTTAAAAAACAAACTAGAATTGAAATCACTTAAAATATTCCCATTTCAGTTTCAATGTATCATGGTGAACATGGTGAACATTTAATGTTGCGTGAATTTCTTGGGTCCACTACCAACTGTGTACACCAATCATTGCTGATTGAATCTATTGGAAATGTTGTTTGTAAGCCCACTATCCAGGTAAATAGTGGTCACTGATCCAATGGTTGGTCATTTTTAGTGGGTTCAACCTGTGTGCTGTGACAATGACAAATATTGTGGTGGAATTTGTAACTTCTGCTTCTGGTTGTCTTTGGCTGGAATACTGACCAACTCTTTTCAAAACTTTTCTAGTCACTGACCAGGACCCAGTATTCAGATCAGGAAAATCACTGGAACATCAAAGATCCTTATCTGTATGCTTGTCCTGGGTTAGCAGCCTTTCTTGACTTTTTACATGGGGAAACACTTGAATCAATTTTCAGGATCTTGAGGAACCCCTTCTACGAATACCATATCCAGAGCTCATAGTACATTAGCTTAGCAGTCATTGGAAAGAATTGCTCTTACATTGCTGGCTACTGGGAAGAATGACACCCTTACAGATAGCCAAGAAGATCATTGGTGTCATTGGTAATTGACCTGAGTGGTCCAATTTACTTATGGCTCAAGGAACCCTTAGCAATCCCTGAAGGGACCCCAGGGCTCCACAGAACCCTGCTTAAGAAACTCTACATTAGAGATTTCAACTTTAAAGATGAAAGCCAGCATGGCTGCCAGTACTTTTAAAAGGAGGTACTAATGGCAGCCCTTATATTTCTCTTATGCCAACACTTTTTTCATTTGGATTGATTGGTATTAGGTATTATGAACTGTTCTATTTCGGATACTTTGATATCTGCAGTTCTATATATTTAATCTCTACAAAAAAAATCACAGAGAAAATTCCCGGAATATCGTTTTACTTTTAGTAATGGCTGTGCAGGATATTACAGGAGTGCAGAATGTCCCATGTGCTTTTGGCGGCAAGATGCAGGAAATGAGGTGGGATGAAATTACCAGAAGAGGCTTTGATGGTTCAGCACATAGTATTGTGAGCACCATACACAAAGATATTCATAAACTGCATGAGGGGAGAGCACTCTAATATAGCAAGCAGAAAACCAATACACGTGTACGTATTACTTAAACATATGTAATAGAGGAGCCTCACCCTTATGTGACTTTCTTTTAATAAAGATATATATCTGCAAATAAAATCTGTGTGTTAAAGATTCAGTCCAACCAAAGTGATGTGTTCCAGGTTCGACTTCTTGTATGTCTTGGAACAGTGAGACCTCCCTGGTTTACATTTCTGACAACTTAGTTTTGGTTGTTACCAATCACCCTTTTCCAACTCCTCAAACATTTTTCATGTAAACATTAGTAATATAAATTAGATTGTAAAAAGTCAGAAGCAAGAGTGGGAACCCTTCATAATGTTCATAAATTGTTAATTCTTATACCAAAAATGTCCACTCCCTTGTAGATATCCAAATGGAATATAGAAAATTTGGGACATTGCAACTATCAACACATTTATTTTTATTTATTTATTTATCTGACATTGTCTGAAACATTCCTTGGTGGGGAATCTATTATTGCCATTGAAACTCATTACTGCCATTGAAACTTATGGATCTGGAAGATTCTCCACCATGGAATGTTTCAGAGAATGTCAGATTCACTTATAAAAATAATCCAACAGCCTTTCCCAACCCTTTTTTTAACTTGGGAACTCCTTTCAGGTCTTCAGGGAACTAATTCCATAATTACATTATCCCAGCTCACAATACATTGGTGTGGCGGTAAGTGGGATGAATGCCTCTTACATTACATTGCTGGTGAGTACAAAGAATGTCATCCTTACTGATAGTCCAAACAATCATTGGTGTCAGTGAAAATGACAATAAAGGCATAAATTGTTCATTGCTATAGGAACCCCTAGTAACCTCTGGAGGAACCCTAGGGTTGAAAAACACTGGTGTAAAACTAGTAAAACAGTTTAATTCTTAATATCATTAAAAAATCACTTTGTTCAATGGCAATTTTATATGAAAAATACAACAAATGAAATAAAATAAATCAAATACACAGTGTGCCTGTGGGTTCATTGTATTTGGAGTTTTTCCTGTGTCTCCAGTGACCCCCATGTCACCTGTGACTCATGTCCCCAGTGTTCCCCTATGTCTTCTGTGACCCCCATGTTACCAGTGTCTATTTTCCGCATTTCAAGCTCTTGACCCCTGGCTTTGTTCCTGACCTCTCTTGTTTGCTGCCTGCTTCAACTACGGCCTTCATTGACCGTTCCCCTGCTTTCTGATTCGATATACCAAAGGATTGATTTGGAGGGTGGGATCTTCAATAATGGTGAAAAAAATGTTACTAATGCCTAAATTAGTATAAAATAAAATTAAATTATATGAATAATGCAAAGCTACTGTAATATTGTGTTTACATTCTCACATCAATATTAATCTTAAGGATATATCAATTTCCCGACACATTTCACCCTGAGGCTTCTTCAGGGGATTTTTGGATCAAAGTGCTGTTAATAATAAACATGATAGAAACAGAAAGAAGAAAGGATCAAAAAATGATATATAAATGTATTTTCAGATTTTCACTTACATAGAGCAATCATGATGACTGGTATACGGAAAAGACATATGGAGATATTTATATCAGGGCATACTGATGATGCTGATAGCAAATCTCTAAAACTAATAATATATATCATAATTGAGTAAATTTAATCCAAGAAAGTTTTTTAGTATTGTTATAATTGTATTACATTTGGGTGATATAAGAAGTATATTACTTACAGAAAGAGGTAAAAAATCCTCCTTACTTAATTAAAACTTTATAGGTTTTTATTCACATCTGGAGAAAGGGGAATAGTGTTTCCTAAAGGATAAGGAAAATGAGAGAAAGTTAGTAAGAATGATTTGTGAATTTGGACATATTAATGTATGATTAATTAGACACATACTCTGAGAAAAGTGAGTGAGAGAGCAGCAGGTTTAAGAGTCCATAAGCGGGTGGTATTGGAGCTATTAAAATAAATAGAAATGAATATTATGGATATTGTATCAAACATTCTAATAATTTATATACTCGTTTATCCACAAGGGGTTGAATAACTTCTCGATTTAGATAAATGAATTATTACATTTACCTTTTAATTTGGTTTAAATGGTGTTAGGTAGGAAAAAGTGGATTATTAATTAGATGACAATTGAAGGTGTCAAAGACTTCCAAGTAGGCTGTGAAAAAGTTATTACCATTAGTATAGATCTAATATAAATGTATATAAGGTAAAATATAATATATGTAAAGACTTACATCTCTTGGTGGTATATGGTGCCTATTTCCGAAGGGTATTTATCCTGTTGGCACTCAAGCAACAAAGTATGTATCTATTTGTGTACAGCTGGTAAAAATTGAGAATAATATAAGTAAGCCTAACTGCTTAATAAATATTGGGTTATTTTGATAATTTCAAATAATTGGTATATACTGGGTAAAGATATAGGTACGGTTGAACTTACTTATAATAGGGGTTAAACTTCATAAATTTCATAAAATCGTAGTGTATAGTTTCATAAATCGTTGGTGTATAGTGGATGATTGTATTTAACACTGAGTTGCAAAGAAATAGAAGGGAGAGTACAATTAGCTACTAGATCCTTTTGTGGATTCTTAACATTATGGCAGAATAGATGTAATAAAATAAAACTGGATATTTACTTTATTGTTGGTGAGTATAGTGTAGGGGTGAGCGCAGCCGGTCTCAAAGAAATTGCTGATTTGATACTGCTATTTGTCCAGGGTTGTTGGGCACCCTGGTGTACCCAACAACCTGGCAGCAGCCTGCAGTGCAGTATATTTACCACTAGAGGCTCTGGAGAAGACCAGGCTGCTGCTTAGATTCTGCACCTTGGCCTTTCTCAGGGCTCACAACATATAGCGCCCCCTAGAGGTTCCACCTAGCTAAGTGTGACACCAAGTTCTAAAGAGATTAAAATAAGTTAAAGAAGAGTATACTGCTGTGAAGGAAGGACCATGCAAATTAGATTTACTTGGTCTTAGGTCAGCCTTTCTCAACTTTTTTTGGCATGGAGGAACCCATCAAAATGGGTCACAATTAACCAGTTTAAATAATGAAAAATCCACCCCTTATCTAGACATTAGCATAGACAGTAAATTGAAGATATATTTTTGACATCCAGGAATGCTCTATATGTTATTTCCAATAGTAATAAAATAAAATTAAAGAAAATGTTTGGCTAGAAAAAAAGGCAGACAGTGAAAATGATAGTACTCCATGGTGGGCATGGGAAAAAAATATTACATTGACGGTCAGTGGAAAAATCATTAGTGTTAGGGTTAACGTATCTGAGAGATAAATTGCTGATTGCTCATGAATCCATAACAATCTCTGGAGGAACCCAAGTTGAGAAAGTCTGCCTTAGGCAGTCGATTATTTCATTTTATTTTATTTTTACTGTGGCCTAGTTGCTTTTGGTAATCTGTTCACAAGCTGGAGAAATGACTTTTTGCCTTTCTACACTAGCTCTTTTACACTGACACGCTGATTGTTGTATATTGGATGTAACACAAAGAAAACAGAAAAGGTTTGTTCGTTGTATGAGAAACTCTTGTTATTACACCGTGCATGTGTTTGTGTATTGATCTGTTTATCCCTGCATTACCCTGATGGATTTCAGCATTAACCATTTAAGAACATTTTAGGGTTTAATGATTTCCTTATGGAAATGTTAGTGGCTTGCAGAGGAATGAATTATGCCATCAGCTCAAAAGCTAAATTTAGATAAGTTCTTTTAATGAGAAGTATTAGGATGGCTCAGTGCTCAACCTTTGAACGGAGTGAAGCCGTGGAGAGACCAGGTTGCATTTATTTCAGTTTTGCTAGATTCACTCTTTGGATTTATATAAACCTTTCACACAATCAGAACTTTTTTTCCCGAAATGATAAATGGAGTAAGTGAACCAATTGGATTGCTCTGAAACTGGTAGGTGCCATGTTGCAATGGTGTTCAATTAAAATTGCCTACCCATTGAACTGTTCTACCTGGTTGGTTAGGCAGATATCTGAAGGGATGGTATTAAGGGTAAGTTTTGGGTATGTTAGCTTCTGCTTAAGATTAGGTACTAGGTGGGGAGAATAACATTAGGCATTAGTGGGAGGGAGTTATTATTAGACACTGGGAAGTAAAGGGTTTAGGTAAGGGAGCAGCCAGGGGGAATATGTTTTAGCCAACAAGAAGGAAGGCATTAAGGTTTGGCACTAAAATGAGGGGTTAGGTCTAGTTACTAAGCAGAACACGGTTTTGGTTAGCCAGCACTATGGGATTTTGCACTAGAGGGTTGGGTATCTTGACACATTTGTTGCTTCACTAAATGAGACCCTACACCACATTGGCACTGCTACTCCTAATGATTACATCCCCGGGAACTTTTCAGTTGAAGTTGTCCGCTGTCTGAATGCAAGACAATGCCCTGGCCTAGAGGGAGTCCGCAGAATGGAGAAGTGGTGGAGAGTAGAGTATGGTCACTACTGTAGACTTGACCCACTATGGACAGATAGTGCAATGATGAGTGAGATAAGAAAGCCAAAACATGTGACTAATGTAATCAAAGCTGGCCTCTGTGGATGTACAATGGGGAGAAGGGAATTGTTCTAAGTCTCATTGGGTTAGTATAAAGAAGCAATGGGAAAGGTCTTTCCTGAATAGGGTGCCAGCATGCAAATTATGTTGGTGAGATCTCTGTTCTTGATGCAAATTTCAAAATCCCTAGCATCCAAACTACCTATCAGAAAAGAAGACCTGTCTAATCTGTTTCTACTTTTCAGAGACTTAATTTGGATACGTGTGAAGATATGTGTGGAAATGGCACAGTCATGTCAAGGTACCATATTTTTCAGTCGTACTTTAATGCAGGGCTGTTTAAATCCAGTTATTAAGGGTGACATACTATTTTCATAAACATAATGTACGGCGCTGCATAATATGTTGGTGCTATATAAATACCGTTTAATAACAATAATTATAATATTAATATATATGGCCATTTTTATACACACCTTTCTAAAATGCTGTCTGGTAAAATGTTCCTGGATTATGGCCATTAACAACTGGAGTAGGACAACCCTGCTGTAATCAATGATAGAACCATAGATATATACAAACACCCTAAATCAGGTGTGCCCAACACGTGGATCATGATCTACTGGTAGTGTGCAAAGGCAACCTGAGTAGATCGCGGAGCCCTGCCTTTCAAAATAAACTCTACCGTGCACAGGAGTTATTAAGTCCAAATACTGTTGTTGGTAGACCATTTTGACTTGGTCATTTTAAAAGTAGCTTTCAAGTCAAAAAAGTGTGTGCACCCCTGCCCTAAATAATTGTACTTTGCCATGCTCCTGCGTTGCTCCCTAGCATATAACCCCCCCATCGGTATACATTCCGTGATGGGTGGCTTATGGCGAGAGCCTGTACTTCCAGGTATGGAGGTGGGAGTGACTAACTGAGCTGAGTCAAGGATTTCATACTTTACATAGGACTTCCCTTCAATGCTCAGAGATTTAACAGAAAGCTAGGGAAAAAAAGTTACTGTTAGTCCCCTGGTTACATAGGAGATATATACTGTAGGTTTGTACTTAAACTTATATTGTATGTAAGTTGGAACAGGTACATTATTTTAAAAAATCCAATTAGGACAGATGTTTGTTTCAACATATTATTAGGCAGCATGGTGTCAGTTACTGTATAAAATCCTCACTGTTAACTAATCACAAACATAGCAAAAGAAAAAGAAAACTTTATGGAGCCTAGACATTCATTACCTTCTGAAGCAAGCTGTGCTTTCATATGCCAAAGAGACAACTGCAGAGTTTGTCTTGGTCATTAAAAAGTTACAAGAGCTTGCAGAACAGCAAAAGATTTCTTCTGCAAGTCATGCAAACCACCCCTCCCCTGCCTCAAGCTTCTGTCATGCACACAAGGGAGAAGGGAACCCCCCTTAGTATAAAGGAGTCGTCCATATGTCGGGTGTCCTTAACCTGGGGACTATCTGTATTCTGCAGTGGAAGGCTAAATCAGGAAGAACCTGTTGCTTTTCCATGAATAGGGAAAGCACAGGTTTACTTTAAAGATAATTCATTGTGCTTTTGTGTATAATTACCTTTTTGTTCTAGTATGGGTAGAACAAATAAACATGTTATTCAGGTAAATATCAAACATTGCATATTAATATTTTATTAATATTTTGCTTTCTTCTTTCTAGCCAGCAGATTGAGCATTAGGCTCCTTTCCAGTCTGTGTTTCTTTGATGGAAAAGCTGTTTGTTTATAGAATTCAATAACTTAAAGCTGAATTGTAGTCTTGCAAAATTATAGGGACTCTTCTCCTATAATTTAATTGCTTTCTCTGATTTCACTGAACACTGTGAGCTAAAGAGCCTGTTTCATTATTTGACTGGAAGACAACCAGTATTTCCTTTCCAGAGTTACTGTTCTGACCCATCTATTCATTTATTAGATTTTGTTTTTTTGGAAGCTTTCATGGAAGCTCAGAATTAAATGTGGGTGTTACCAGGGCTTCCTGTTTTCAGATAGCTATGTATAGCACCCTGCCAACCGCTCTCTTTAGCCATTGCAGACCAAGCAACCAGATATACAGCCACGTCCTTCTCTGTACATCACAGTCATAAAATAGGAAAAGGTTTTCAATGAACCCGTACAATAACTAATATATCCACAGCTCACAGTATAATAAAATGGTCATCATTTGGGAAGGATTCCTATTTTATTGCTGGGCAGCGAGAAGACTCTAACCCATAAAGTTAACCAAAAAGATCATTGGTACTAGTTATACTAACCTTAAAGGCACACAGTACTCATTGCTCATGGAACCCCAAGCTACCTCTGGAGGTACCCTAGAGTTTAATGGAACCCTGGTTAGGAAACAATGGCTTAATTTCTGTGTAGGTCCAGCTTTCTCCCCCGCACCTTCATGTCTCTGTATGACATTTTATATATCAGTCAGGAAAGGAACCTTGGGGAATAAAATAGAATGTAAAGGACATGTAAAGAACAGCTCTGCTGACATCAAATTCAACATGGCAGCATGGAGCAAATGTCTAAAGAAGGGAGTACAAGTAAAACACATAAATATGAATACATTACAGGTAGTCTCCGGGTTACATACAGGATAGGGACTGTAGGTTGGTTCTTAAGTTGCATTTGTATCTAAGTCAGAACAGGTACATTATTTTAATAAATGCAATTAGGACAGATGTTTGTCTCAACATAATATTAGGCAGCGTGGTGTCAGTTACTGTGTAAAATCCTCACTGTGAGCTATTCACAAACAAAGCAAAAAAAAACCTTTATAGAGCCTAGACATTCATTAACTTCTGGAGCAAGCTGTACTCATTGCTCATGGAACCCCAAGCTACCTCTGGAGGTTTAATGGAACCCGGGTTAAGAAACACTGGCTTAATTTCTGTGTAGGTCCAGCTTTCTCCCCCGCACCTTCATGTCTCTGTATGACATTTTATATATCAGTCAGGAAAGGAAACTTGGGGAATAATATAGAATGTAAAGGAAATGTAAAGAACAGCTCTGCTGACATCAAATTCAACATGGCAGCATGGAGCAAATGTCTAAAGAAGGGAGTACAAGTAAAACCCATAAATATGAATACATTACAGGTAGTCCTCGGGTTATGTACGAGATAGGGACTGTTGGTTTGTAAATAAGTTGAATTTGTATGTAAGTCGGAACAGGTACATTATTTTAATAAATGCAAAATATTTTTAGGCAGCATGGTGTAAGTTACTTTTAGAGCCTAGACATTTATTGATTTCTGGAGCAAGCTGTGCTTTTATATGCAAAGAGAAACAACTGCAGAGTTTGTCTTGGCCATTAAAGAGTTACAAGATGTTGCAGAAGAGCTCAGTCCTTAGGATCACCCACAACCTCAGCTGTGTTTAGCAAAAGAATTCTTCTGCAAGTCATGCAAACCGCCCCTCTCTCCATCAAACCTTCATCCTGCACAGGAGCGAGTAGGGAAACCCCTTTCATAATTAGGAGTCGTCCATATGTTGGATGTCCTTAACTCGGGGACTACCTGTAAATGCACATATAACCCCATAGAAAATTGAAAGAAATGGTTTGGTGGTCCAACCCTAAATCAAATCCTAACCTTTAGGAAACACACAAGTGATGGTGTACTGTTTCATCTCCCTTTGGTATATTCTTCTCACTTGTTGTAAACCTAATTTTTTATTGCTATCTGTGCCTTTCTGTCCTCTATTCTCCTATTTTTTTTATCTAGTGTCACAAAAATAAAAAGGAAAAGTGAGATGTTTTCCCACACACAGCAATACAAGTAGGCTCTTACTTTTCTTCAATCTTTTCCCTTTCAAGCTTTGGCACCAACTTTAAGTTTCATATATCAATCACAAAATATGTATAGCATTGTCTTTGTGATGAAGTTAAGAACTAGTGTTAAAATAAGTGGCTGAAGATGCCAAGCAGGAGGCGCCTGTTAATTTCCTGAGCGATAAGGGCCACATTGGTTGTTTGTTGTCATGTTTATTGTATAACTCGGTTCCTGTATATAACTCAAACGGCGGTGGAGATTTCTACCTCCTCAGTAGCAACCGGACAGATGTGTCATCACATCTAATCCTCTTAATCCCTAAAGCTCTTCTATAATGGATATTTTAAAAGACCAGATTGGAAAACATGCTGTCTTTTTATTGAGCCTTTTCCGAATGCTCCAGCTTCCTTTGCTATTATTTCCCCGTGCCAAGCTCACCCTTCTGGACACGGAATGGTTTTGTTCCTTGCAAACCAGATGAAAACGCCTAATGAGTTAAACTGTTTATGGCTCTTTTAACTACATAATTCTGGCAGACATAGCAGACTTTCAACACTTTTCATCTGTCTAGGAACAATTTTATGGAGGGAATGACGGGGAAATCTTTCACAGTGCGCAGGTGGTTCCTCTCCTATATGTAGATTGCCTCTCCTCATTGACTAAGCATTTGGGTTTTAGACTTATTTCCACTTTAAGGGCCATCAGAAACAAGCTGCCTCTCTCAAAGCAAGCCCATTTCATAGAAGTAGTCATCAGGATTAGGCCTAGGGAAGTAAAGGCCCAGGGGGCGGCAGTATGCTTCCATCTCATTATCTCACTACGCATTTTAGGGCAAGTTTACAAATATGAAAGTGGGATAAAAAAACTCCATACAAGGTGTATTCTTCCTCTGTAGCAAGCTATATTGGTGGAACAGCTCTGTGAGGCAGCAGAACCTTTCACATAAAGGAACCTATAGAAATACATCGGTGGTGGGTAGGGCTTATCAGGCAAATTTCACAAAATTGTTTTCACCTCAGAAATTGTAGATAGATTTCATACAACGTAGGCTAGTTATTGCCATGTGGCAAAATTACAGTGCTGACTTCTCCTGCCTTTTAATCAATTGAAAAAACACATTTTTTTAAATTGTATGTTCATACAGGTCCCTTCTGACCCTTTTTTTTAATCAATTTTGGTGATGAAACTATGTTTGGTGGCTTGGAATTTAAATTAACAAGTGGCAGCTTCAAAAACATGTTTTCACATGTATAGTTTAACTTTTTTTTAAGGCAATGGGCCTGATTCATTAAAGCTCTCCAAGGCTGGAAAGAATACACTTTCATCAGTGAGGCTGGGTTATCCAGCAAACCTGGAATGGATTTCTTCAATGTAATTTGCTATTTGCTAGCAAATGCTTTGAATCCTGGACAAGATCCATCCCAGGTTTGTTGGATCACCCAGCTTTACTGGTGAAAGTGTATTTCCTCCAGCCTTGGGGAGCTTTAATAAAAAAGGGCCAAAGACTACATGGACTACAAAAAAAAAAAAAAAAAAATCTATACTGCACATCTGGCCTCTTTTTGGTCCCGCGCTATCCTAGAGTCTTTTGTCCTGATGGAGGAAACTCCGGGCGCCATCAAAAAAAGCACTTTTACTTTAAAAATAGAAATATCTACACTTTTTTGGTAGATAGGTCTGCTTTAACTTGAGATATGTTACCCCATGTTCCTGGAAACCCACCTCCTAGCAGTTTTTGTTGACAGTATAATGCTCAGGAGTTTTACAGTTATCTTGTATTTTAGCCTTCTCTGGCTTCTTTCTATATTCCAACAAGATTGTTAACATATGCTCATCCAATTACTAAAATCGCAAATACCTTGTTCCAGCACTTCTTTATACTGGGATCTTGACAATGGGTTGTGGATCTGTGTTGTCAACTGTCTCTGAAAACTTTTTCAATGCACATTTCTTAGACATGGTCAACCAGCAGGAGACTTACTTTGAGATGTGCCATTTAGCCACTGCTGTAGTACATGTATATGGGCCGCAGGAGATCAGAAGTGCGGAGATATTTTAAGGAGTAAAAAAGTGTACACAAATAAGTTGGCAATTGGTTTTGATATGTGGTCCTTTTTATAAACTGTAATTTAATAAGGGTTTACATAAAGTATAAGTTGTCTTCTCTTGGGGCAATATCAAATTCATTAGATGGGCCTGCAGTTCCTGCACACAAGATGGTTGCTGTGGTCATGACAGGTTCACTTTCATCCTGGCAGCTCCATTGAGAAGGGGACAAAGGCCATATCGGATACAAGACATTTTTCTTTCTTACAGAGAAACAATAAAGAAACAATAACAGCGTCTATGTGAGACTGACATTTCTGATGGCCTCTGAGCCCTCGTACAGGCACAGCGCACATTGCCAGCGATAACCTCTACTCATGACTGGATAGCTGTAATATAGCCACTATAAGCTCCCGTCCCTGGTGTAATTAAACAGTAAGCTTGGTTAAATCTGAGTAAATATGTTAAATGAATGAGTTACAGAGACATGAAACTGGGGCACTGTGGAGCTTGTCTGACATAGGAAAATTAATGC
Source organism: Pyxicephalus adspersus (assembly GCF_032062135.1). Taxonomy (NCBI): domain Eukaryota; kingdom Metazoa; phylum Chordata; class Amphibia; order Anura; family Pyxicephalidae; genus Pyxicephalus; species Pyxicephalus adspersus. The sequence continues at coordinate 14,301,318 of NC_092865.1, read as the reverse complement.
TGACAGGAATTTAAAGAAGACCCGATAGAAGAGGAGCTGAAAGTGCACCATTATAATACTCATATAATTCTCTATGTAGGAGAATAACACATGGTAAACTCTATACTGGGTTCTATTATTCATGAATATTGATGAGTAAACCAGACTAGCGTTAAATAGGGCCAATTTTTGGTTATTGATGATGTATGTAAGGGCAACCTTTTATTATTTTTTTCCAACCAGTTCTTGCAGAGGTTTTGATCCAGTCCTAGAGATAGACATTATCCGACCCCAGGAAGCTGAGCTATCTGGAAGGCCAATTGGTTTATGAAGCTGCACAAAAACTTCTTCAAACTTATATCTGAACCTTAAAGTGAACAACCTAGGACTCCAGGGGAAGACTTTTACTTCCTGCCACTCTAGGACAATTGCGTTGTACTGCCCCCATCTTACTATTGTAGCATTATACTAATTCAGTATTTCTCAACATGGGGTTCCTCCAGAGACTGCTAGGGGTTCCCTTAGCAATGACCAGTTTGTGACTCTTAAGTAATTTTTGTCACGGCTTCATAGGACAGGGTGGTGGATCCTCTGTGTCACCAGCCCAGTGAGTAGAGATGCGTACAGGAGTCTAAGCAACAGCTTGGTCTTCTCCTGAGCCTCTAGAGGTGAGGATGTTGTGCGGCGAACAGCTGCCAGGTTGTGGCCCCCGTGTCCGCCAAGGCAGGTGACTGATAACCAGCAGGAACAAAGCGTGATTCCGGAGCAATAGCCAGAGAAAGGTCAGGGCAGGCAGCGATCAGGAATAGTCAGGAAACAAGCCGGGGTCGGTACACAAATAAGTCAGAAACAGAAGGCACAAACTGGAACAGTGGAAACCTGGGGGCAGAACCAAAATGAGCTCATTGTCCAAACAACTTCCTGTTGCCAGTCACTTCCTTAAAAAGGGGATGTCATGTGATGAATATGAGTCAAGTGAGCCGCAGACTCCTGGAGTGCATCTGGGGAACGCTCTAGTCCCCTGCGGCAAAGGTGCAGCTGATCGAGAGTCACATGACCTGGACCAGGAAGTGAGCAAGACTTGGATCCTAAAACAGAATTGCTAACAGCAGAGTGCAAGGTAGAAGAGCATTAAGGAGTCCCAGATCTCCTGCACTTGTCGGGATCTGTAACAATTTTGATAGATACCAATGATCTTTTTGGCCTTCTGTAAGGGTGACATTCTTTCCTATGGCCAGCATCTTAAGAGGCTGTTTTCCCACTCACCCCCATGCCCATGTATTATGAGCTGTGAAACGTAATTATAGCGGTGGTTCCCCGAAGACCTGAAAGTTATTTCAAGGGGTTTCCCCTTGTTAAAAATATTAAGAAACAGTGTACTAATTAGATGAAATGTCATATCCACACAAGGCACACTGAGGCTGGGGGCAGATTAGATAATATGAGCATTCTGCATCAGTAATAACTTGTAGGGGCTGTTGCAGGTGAATAAATACAAAGTTTGTGAAAACAAGCAAACAAAGAAAATAAGCAGTTTCAACAACTATTAGGCCAGAAAGTATGCAAAGACAATAACAACGAGGATTGATCCAGATATAATGGTCTGGCAGAGTTGGTATTATATGTTCCTCTTTGGTCAACCTTACTCATGGCCTATGCTGGTTGTGTGATCAACATTACAGATCTCTGGGAGCTGTGCTATCTGTAAAACAGTTACTTTATGGTCTGAAAAGTTGCATCCTCCCAAAACAAGTTTCTGTCCTGGAAGCTGAACAACAGCTACTCCATTAGGTTTATTTTGTTGTACTACCCCCCTCCAACCTGAAAGCATGCCTGTTCCTCATATTATGTCAGACATTATGCAGATACAGTAAAAATAAGGACTAAACCTGATGTAACTCATGACCTATGGTGGCTCTGCAAAAATCAAGCCCGACCTGAACATGGACCACATTTGCCAACAGATATGAAAATGATCAGACAGGTCCCCATTAAATATAGACAGTATTCATGCAACCAATATAATACATAGTTTTATATGTAAATATTTTGTTTATTGGAGAAAAGTAAACAAGAGGTGGGTGCTAAATAGAACGTAAAATTAGGATTTATAGAAGGGGTAAAGCATGTGAGAAGCCTTGAGCAAGAATGGACAGGGGATTGTGTATGGAGGTTTAGTCATAAAAAAAGAAAAGGGGGCACAATACCTGCCTCACTACACCCCTGCCTATGTGTCACTCAAACAGGGGTGTAGTGGGGCGGGCACCGGTGGGAATGCTGTGCCCTCACTTTTTTCGCAGTGCTTTCACGGTTTTTTGCCCTCACTCACTTTTTTTTACAAAGTCTTTGATGGTCCGTTGCTCAGACCTGTCCGCCCTTTTGCGGGGACAGGAGAAGGACCCCACTTGGGGGGGGGGGGCACACTGGTCAGAGCTGCAGACCATCTGGCCCGTACGGATCGCAGCTCTGGGTGGTGGGTGTCTCTGGAGACAACCCGCCCACTCTCCCATCGTAGGGTGAGGCTTGTATGATGACGTCATTCTGGGGGAAGTGACACAGGCAGGGGTGTAGTGAGGAGGTCACGTACCGTGCCCCCTCTTCTTTTTTTGTGACTGCACCCCTGCAATCAATGGGGAAGAAACTTCCTCCAGAGTGACTTCATGATACCAGAATGCACCCACTCTTCCATGGCAGGTTAGAGAGACAACCCACCCACCGCCCTGAGCCTACAATTCCATACAGAAAACATGTTCCGCAGCTCTGGCAGGTGCCCCTCCCCCAGCGGGGTCCTTCTTTTGACCCCACGGGAAGGGCAGATGGCTGATCAGCCAGAGCCGCGGACCACCAAAGAGATCTTTGCAAAATAAGAGTGGGCACATGTGCCCATTCCCAAAAAGGAGTGAAGGCACAGGGCCCTCCCCCCTCCGTGCCTGCCCCCCTACACCCCTGGTATGGAGGTGGGAGGGCCTTCTATGAATGTCTAGAAATTTGCAAGGATGTAATATCTGTGAAGAAACAAGTAAGGGAACAAATTTGCAAATTTAATATCTAATTGTTAAATCTTAGTAAATGGCAATCAGTGGATTAATTGCCAAATAGGAATTATCATTTGAAGAATGTGAAGAGAAGTGAATAAGCTGAAAGCAAAATTTAGGATTGACAGGAGTTTGTTTATTAGAGCTAATTAGGACAATCAGGATTATGCTAGTCAAATGGTATTATAGTATAAAATCGGGTCCCCTGCCTCGCTAGACAAGGCTTTGTTGTCTGGCATAGTCCTGTAAATATCATATTGGATAGATAGAAACATAAATTCTTTAGCTGGTAAAACATTTTCCTAATATACATTTGTATCTACAGTATGTATTCAGCTGTTTGCCAACAAAGAAAAAGTAATTATGTGTCTGCTATTTAGAAGCCACATACCTCTAACAGAAGCCCCTGCCAACAAATTATACCTTTACACAATGCATGTTGGCACATATGGAGCAATCACATTTTTTTTCTTCACTAGGTGAATCGTACTTTACTTGTTACATAAGATAAAAGTGTTCACAAACTGAGAAAGGCTGAGGACCTCTGACCTGATTTCATAAACCTGCAATTTCTCCCAAGATATACAGCTTTATTCAACTGTCTGCATTGCGTTTCAAATCTCTCTTGTTGAGCTCCTGTAAGTCATCTGTAACAAATTCTCATCCTGACCTAGAAACAGTTTCTTTGCGTGGCCCAGACTGACTTTTTAGCTCAGTACCCCATTGTAAACTTGACTGAGAGCTTGACAAGTTCCAGTTATAGAAAGTAGAATTGTACTGAATCCTTGTGTACTGCCTGTGCTGATAAAAATTCTTACCATACTGCAAACAGAGATGAACTGCAGCCGTTTAGGTGGCCCTTTAAGAAACTTTACAGGTCTGCATGAATATATTCCTGAAGATGTCACAATAAGCAGCAATATTTTTGTTTCTTGAGCTAGCGAGTCATCAGAAATCCTGGTCAGACCGTTCCAAATAGGAAGGATCCAAGATCAGAACTCTGATCAAAATCTGATCAATCCAATCCAATCAATCATCCCTGAATTTGGATATCCTGTACATTAAAATGTCTTCCAATGACTGACAGCTGCATTGACAAGCCTATCTGTCTTCTGCAGAGGGCTGATGTTGGTGCAACCCTGCATAAAAGACAGAGTGCAGCTGGACAAGTTGCAACAACTAATAGGAATAGGTAGGTGTTTTAGGGAAAAAAAAAGGCAGACAATACTTGCTAAGGCAGTGGTTACCAACCTTTTCAAACGTGCGGATCACTAAATTTATCCTCTTCGGATCATGCATGCGCGGGGACCCGGGTGTCACTCAAAGGGCAAGGAGCTTCTCCTTTAGTGACATTATGATGCCGGAACCCTCCCACTCTCCCATCGCATGTCTGAGTCCAGAGACACAACCCACCCACCGGCCTGAGCCAGGGATCCAAAGGTTGGACATGGTACGCGGATTACCAAAATTTTCTCGCGGACCACCAGTTGGAGACTGCTGTGATAAGGCATTTTCTTTTACTACCAGTCATTAACAAAGCTCAGAGCTAATAGGGAGAAATGATTAAAAAAACAACTAAACACAGCATTTATTTCTAGTTTACACAGGAAAATGGGAATTTTCCTATAGGAAAATGGCTTTCAACTACCCCCATGCTGTCCAAGGTTCCAAAAATTGAATAAAGAAACTATTCCTAGTGATTTTTCACCAAAAAAAAACAGCTGCAATAAAGGAAAACAGGTAACTGTTTACACCACAATAGGAAAAGCAATGTATGATGGTTAACCAGGTGAAATCACATCAATTACTTTCAGTTATACATAGACATTTGTTGCCATTGTTTTAAAATTAGATGTTAAAAAACAGAAAAATTGATTATTCCTGACTATTCAAGGTTCCTAAAATAGATTAACATACTATTCCTGGTGATGTTTTCACAAAAAAATAAAATTAATCCTATTTTAAAAAAATCTGAATTTGAGCTTGTAATTCATACTCTTTTTTCTGAAACAAGAATTGCCAACTTTTTCAACAATTTTTACTTCTTCAGTGATTAAACCTCAACATTTTAACTCTCAAAGTAGACAAATGTGACAATTGAACAGTCACCTATGTTTGCTTGACATCTGTAAGCCACCAACTCAGATGTTGACCCTGGATGCAGAGGGGTTTCTTCCTTACGGAAAGAAAAGAAGATGAAGGCAACGCCAGAGAACCTATGTTTCCTTGTGCTCCATCACGTCAATGTCTGGATATTTGGAGTTGGAAACTGAAGTGTAGAAGTTGTAATATCTAATTCCTGACTTGCCAGCCTTTTACCTATTAGTGAAATAGGAACTGTAGAAATTATATAAATAAGTGTCTGTAGTAACAGAATAAAACATCTTCTAGTTATTAATGTTCATTTTTGCTGCAGGTTGGAAAGGGCACATTTGTGACGTGCCCCATTGGCAGCAAGTTTATATACATGGGGAACAGTCATTCTGTTCTCTAAAACAACAACATGACTTAGAACAAAAGCAAATTAATGAATCCGCAAAGTTAATTACAGGTTTGGTTACAATTTTCCATGTAGTCTTCAAGAAAACCGTGCCAGCTGTTTACAATGTTTTGAAATGGCGGCGTGAACAATTTCTGCTTTTGTTATGTTGTTGCATAAAAATAAAATAAAATGCTGATTTCCTTTTGTCAGCCGTCTGAAAGTTAGATAACTGTCCTTGGAGAAAATAGAATATCAACATGATTGAAAACAAAGACTCTGACATAGGTTTGTTTTTTATGATACAAATGTAATATCTGATTTTTATAAAAGGTTACACAGTGCGGAATTAGGTTCTGTTCACACTGGCGGTGAGGTTGTGGTGTGTTTACCACATCCCTATGCCGGGGAACCGCTGCTTCTTGGGAGACGCTACATGTATATTCATCTGGCAGCTCTATAAAGAATAAATAGGCAATCCCTATTTTTTTTATCTGGAACTGTCACAAGGAACCAGCTTTCAAATCTGCAGATACTGGTTCTTTAAGAACAGGCAGCTAAGAGGGGGGTTGCTTGTTGCCTAGGCAGGTCTAAACCAATGATCTTTAGGGTTAGGGTTAAGTTTTGATTGGCATTTGTCAACCTGGGGGTTATCATTTGCTAGGAGTCCAGGCATGTTTACTAGTGCTTTTGAAAGTGTTTTTGTAAATGGTTGACATTGATTGCATTTTTTTTCTTCCATGGAAGTTCTCCAAGGCTGGAAAAGATAGATAGATCATGGGTGAATGTGGGTGATTCAGCAAACCTGGAATGGATATGGTCAAGTATTGAAAACATTTGCTAAATAACCGTTTGCAGGATCACTCCGGTCTTGGAGAGCTGTAATAAAACAGATCCAAAGTATCATGGGATATCTCCTGCTGTCCAAACCTCTGGAAAACACTTTTCAGCCACTAAAAGCATTAAAAAGTGGTCACTATGTTCTATAGAAGTGGTTTAGTAGAAGACTGCCTGAAGTGCCAAACTTTAAACTGCACCACAACCATACCACAGATAAACACCTATCCAGTGAACTGGAGTGGTTCTGCATTAAAAATGTCCATCAGAACTTAGCCTAATACTTGCTGCCTATGCCTTCAAACGTATTTAAGAGTGAAAAAGCCGCAGAATATTCAGCATCTGACATACTTCTTGAAGTATTGAATGTTTAGACCTCCAGTGGGCATTACAATTCTTGCAGCTCTCTTGATATAAATTTTAGGTCTTCAGGGAACCCCTTCTATAACTGGTCTATCCACAACAACAGTATATTAAGCTTGGTGCTCAGTAGGAAGAAGGCCTCTTACATTTCTGGCCAGTGAGAAGAATGTCATTCTTACAAACATCTTTGGTGTCACTTAACGTGATCTGAATTCACAAATTGATTATTGCTAAAGGAACTTGCAATCTTAGGAGGAACCCTGGCCGCGAAACACTCATCTAGGGGATGATAGATGTCCTCCAGCCAGGAAATAAGCTGAGCTCTGTTTGACTTGCTGAAATGTCTACTGTGAGAAGTTTATTGTGTGTAGTGAAATAATTAGAGTATGCATTTACGATAATAGAGAAAAGTCTGTATAATTGTGCAAACCTATAAGGCTGAAGTTCAGTTTTATATCTGCTTTTTTATTTGATCTATCCACAATTTATATTCTCTGCTTCATAAAGACACTTTTTATAAAGAGTGAAACCATATACCAAAAAACAGGGATAAAAAGGTGGCATAGAAGGAGCTGTTAATTTTCATAGTCTTCCAACTGAAGCATTATACAGTGTTGTCCAAACATAGAGGGGAAAGGGGTCATAGCTCTGATTCATTAGGCCTGATTTATTAAAGTTTTGCAAGACTTGGGAGAATACACTTTTATCAGTGAAGCTGGGTGACCCAGCAAACCTGGAATGGATTTCCAAAAAGTCATTTGCTATTTGTTAATAAATGTTTTCAATTCTGGACCAGATCCATTTCAGGTTGGCTGGTATTCTCTGAAACTTTTGCGCACTTCAATAAATGATGGCCATTGACTACTATATATATATATATATATATATATATACATATATAAATATTCTGGTGAGGCTATTGAGATCTGTGAACATGTGTGTTTTAATAGAAGAAATACATGAAACGGTATAAATATAATTTAAAGAATATATCCGCTAGAGATTAGGGGTGTCCACAGCATAAAATTTATGTTAGCCAGCAAACATTCATTTCTGATCAGTTAGTGGAAGAAACTTAAATCAATCAAAGAATATCTTTTCTATTTCCTTGTCAGTCAATATTAGATATATATTTATATTTAAAAATGTTAAACATACCTTAAAAAGGTTAAATGGGTGATTTATGTTACTGATGTACAGGGAACGCAGCAAAGGAACATTTAAATGATCGCCATAAGGTGGACAATCTTCAAAATTACATTACTAAAGAATAAAAAAAATTCTTTCTTTTAAAATATAGTTTTCCCTAAAACCACAGGTGCCCTTTAAATGGATCCAGCAGGGAGCCCAGTTCACTAGTCTCATATTACATGAAGATTTCTGCATTTAAACCCGAAAGAATGACGAATTCTCTTGTTGAAAACACTTCCTTTGGCCAGGCTCGCCTTAAACTACGAGTTCACAGATTCAATTAACTTCTAAGAAAGACCTATTCACCTAAGTTAATGTTTAATTTCACTGTCAGTGCTAAGCCTGATTTAAATGTTCCTAGCATCATTGAATTTGTGATATTAATGACTTATTGAATAATGTTACCAGCTATCTTACCTTTTTATTTTTTATTCCTGAGAAAAAAAACTTAGCAAGTATTATTAATTGTAAAATATGTTTAAAAATGAACTGTTATACCTAGTGCTAATGGTGCAACCCATTTATTTAAAGAGGTATACTAGAAAAAATATGGCGGTCATGATGGCCATCCAGTGTCTTTTCACTTCCTTCATGTGAGCCTGGGGGTGTCAAGGCTGTACCTCCTGGTGCTGGATTCAGGATACTGAAACAAATTATGTGATGTCTTCGGACAAAATTGAAGTACATAGATTTTTTTCAAGGCTTTCAAGAAGGATTCAGGATAGAGGGAATGGGAATTTAAAGTGAACCTGATGGGTTGGATAGGCAAAGATCAAATTAGGAAAAAAAGTAGATCTAAACCAAATCATCTACATGTTTCTTGTCCAGATGTCATGAGAATATGAGAACAATGAACATTGACATTGATTTTTTGACTTCCTAGTCATTCTGTTGATTAATAAACACCAAAGCTTGGGCTGGTGAGCAAATCCTGATCCCGGTCTTCCTGGGATAGTCCCTTATTTTCCCTTGAAAGCCATTCCTTTGTTGGTGATGCCATCACTGTAGACTTTTCTGCACCATGAAATTTCCCCACCATTGGGCTGCCAATAGGAAGTATTCAGATCACACAGAAAACGACCAGGACACCTGGAGACAGACCCAGATTCTTGTACATATTCAGCACCAGAACCTTGTGTGACCACAGATTTGAGTGAATAAAAGGGGAAACAAGAGGTTGTTTTTTCTAGTCTGATGAGGCAGTCAGCGAAGAGATTTGGTACTTTGGCTAATGGGTGGAGAGGTGCTTTAAATCAGGCTTTGCGTCCAAATAGCAGGGGTCCACTTGTATAGTATGGGTCCCTATTGTGCAGAAATGTGAAAAAAAGAGGTGGGGGTGTTATTATTATTATTAAACAGGGTGTATATAGCGCCAACATATTACGCAGTGCTGCACATTAATAAAGTTAATATGCTTATGTTTCTCATGGCTTCCTCCCCTGACACTTGGGCAAGGGTAACACCCCCATTCAAATGAGGGGAGGAATGGATAAATCTTGCAGGAGAAAGATAATGTATTCTACTGTAGCCTAATCTCAGCCCGCATTACTCAGAAATCTTCTGAATGATGGTGATGTGACCCCATGTAGTATGAAATTCGAAAAAATGTTTTTTTTTTTTTTTTTTTTTTTTTTAAGCTTGCTATTAGTGTGTGATTATTTAAGGTTATGTGGCACAATATTAGACACAAGCATCACTTAGTGGAGTTCACATGTAACTCTATAAAATCCCTTCTAACAATAACGCTTGATCCCTTGAACTTTTGCACCGTGTCGGCTTGAACTGTATTTGGTATTTGAAGTACATGACCCAGAAACAATAGCGCTGATTCTCCTGACTTGTACCGGCATTTTAAAATGAGACTGTTTTATAGAATCCATGGGCGGTTAAATCCTGCAATAACATCTATTTTAAAGATACAAACAAACAAGAAACAGATGTAGATTACAGATGAACTTTCCGCTCCTCTTTTCGCTTTATTAAAATTTATGTTACACGCACTCTGGACTCTGGATGAAGAGGAAGTTTATTAAAGATGTGATAGATGCCGCGCTGTTGATCTGAACTCTCGACGTGCGTCAGGTTAAAGGACGAATGGCGAGCACCAGAAAGCAGTGTTATTGATTCCGTCTGTTTCTAGTGCAGCTCTTTATGGAGGACCTTGGGAAATTTCACTGCTGATTTAACATAAAGCTATCATGAGAAACCTAAAGTAGAGATAGCATCAGATATATTTTTAGGTGACGTGTTGCATGCTATATTTTCTATACAGGTAACACATCCAGGTAATAATTACAGAGATCACAGTATTAACCCCAACAATGCATTGATCTGTTTTCTCTCCATAGGGAGCGAGCTATCTTTGTTCAGCCATTGTCTAGGGCAGTGTTTCTCAACCTTTTTAGTATGGGAAAACCTCTAAAAGAACTTTCAGGTCTTCAGGGAAACCCTTCTATAAATATTATATCCACAACTTAGAGTACATGAGTACGGTGGTCAGTGGGAAGAATGTCTCTTACATAGCTGGTCATTGGAAAGAATGTCATTCTTACAGATTACTAAAAAAGATCATTGGTGTTAGTTAAACTGAGGTCCAAATTGCTCATGGCTCAAGGAACCCCCCTTGGCGACTTCTGGGGTTTCACGGAGCTTTGGTCAAACACTGGTGTAGGTTCACCATTGACTTTTTAGAGTGATTTTTAGAGTTTGTGGACTTGCCAAGAGCAAGTAATCCTGATGCCTATACAGTTCCCAATTGTTCTCACACATATATGATATGCTGGAGGCCTCTCACATTATGGCTTTGGTAGAGTATGAATGCTGATCTTAGACTGAGGAAGTAACCTTTCTAGATCCTAAAGTCTACTTTTTAGAGCCCTTTCAGCCCCAAAGTGTAAATCATAATGTGGGCAAATTGCAAACCAGGCAACCATAATTGCATATGGCTGCAGCTATGGAGCAAATCTGCAATTAGCAATGGTGCAGTCAAAAGCAGTATGTTGCTTCTGTAAGCCATGCCCTGATCTGCAAAAAATGGTTCCCAAACCTTCTCCACAACGAGAGAAGTTGGGGCCACAATCAAACCTGCGACAGCTCACTGCAGGTCTGTCCTGAAATAATCTGCAGAGCTGTATGAAACAAAGTGGTTAAGCAACATGTGGATCAATCATACCAATTACACTTCAGCCTTTCTCCAATGTTTTTTTTTTTTTTTATTTCCAATAGTACCAATGTTTGATCAATGCTTCTAGCCTAGAAAATGAAAACAAATACAACTAAAGAATGTATGATAATTTTTTAGATGCATATATTTAATATTTAACAGTCATTGATAAAATGACTCATATCAAGTGCTGAGATCTCTGCAAATTGTATAACTAAGAACAAATAAAAAAGAAATCTAAAGTTGCCTTTAAACAGCAATCCAAACCTTGCCATATTGTCCAAAATATTAAAAACTGTCTAAAGTTCGATTTTTAATATTTAAAATTTATTGATTGACTTAAATGAGCACCACAATGGCTTACAGCTGAACTATAGCTAAACATTTTAAAATTTGTGACCGGGCAGGTTCTTTATTACAGAAGGAACAGCGAATGCCCCTTCTGCAATATAATAAAGATACTGCCTGATCTCAATTTCTTTTTAAATATTCATCTATCCCTATTCGCCTATCTTCTTCTCTTCTGGATTTCCTGATCTCTGACCATCCTGATTGGCCAAGACAAGATGAAGTATTGTACAGTTCATTCAGTCCTTTGAATTTGGGGTATACCTGGATACCCAGCATCATATATTGCACATGCAAAGCTCAGCAATTTTATAAAAAAATATAGCGAATAGACAGGTAAGTAGGATTTTGTGCAGAGGGGACATCACCTCTCGGTATTATCTTTTTGTGGCTCTCCCGCCACCCTTCATCAGAACTCATGGAGTTCATTAATATAGGCCGGGCCAAAAAAATTCCGGGTACGTTTAGATGTACAGTCCTACTCCAAGACATGAACGTGAATGGTATAAACAAGAACTACAGCGATGCAGACAACAAGCTTTTAATAACTTGTTCTGGGTTGAAGCTGTTCCGCCATGTTCCTAATAGAATTCCCAAGGACAAAAAGAGCTGGAAGAAAACATAGAGGACACAAAAGGTCTGCTGGCCAAGTGGTGTTCATCAGCTTCCATTATCGGCACAACAGGTAAAGGGCTCATTGTCCTCAGCTAGTGTTGAAAAGTTAACCAAAAGTTTTCTCAAGGCTGTGAAAGTTTCCCAAGTGGGCACTTTCTATTCAGGACAACTGTGTCCCCAGTGGATAATGCTTAGCCTTCGTTAGTATATTTCTCTTTACATGTGAAAGTACAAAAAGTATTCTAATGCCCTTAGCTGGAGAGAACAACGAAATGACAACAAAACATTTGCTTTGGCTCTGAAAAGGCAAAATTCATTCCGATATTCCGTTAGTGTGATAGCTGACCCTGACTTAGTCATTGTCAGACACGGCCGTTATAGCATCTGTGAGATCCAGCAATTTCTCTTGTCTATTCCTGTAACAATGCCGCCTGCCCTCACTACAATGTACTGAACAGTAGCTATTCATTGTTTTTTTTCTTTGTACCCTAAATCATCAACTTTCATGCACTCCCTGTACACATCCAGAGGCATAGAAAGAAAAATACGGTGAAAAAGGCGATGGGGACGGCAGCTTGGAGTGGCAGTTCACAATGATTAGAAGATAATTTTAGAACACAATAAACTTTCCTTGGTGAACTATTAGTGACACTTCAATAGAAGAAAAAAGAATTCTTCTCCTACTTGTGGGTTTCTCTGTCTTTACTTAAAACGAAGACAAGTTGTCTTTTTACAGTGTGACATGTTGGAAATTGTCTCATACAGTTGACATTCAAAAATCCGGCAAACTCTGGACCTCAGAAGTGCCAGAGTTTCAAAATTCTGGATTTTTGAAAGTTATACTTACCTCAACACACGGGCCAGCCTTCCTCTCGCAGCACCCACGGACATCTGGCACAGTTCCAGAGAGCAGACAACAGGGACGTCTCAACGTGTAGGTAGTGTTGCAAGCAAGACCTAACGGCTGTTTTTTGAGAACAGCGCCATCAAAACATAAGTGGCCAAACATTGTACTACAGTCCCTGTATTGAAAATGTGATCCCGAATTCATGCCGGAAAACTAAAGGAATCGTATTATCTATAGCCGGTTTTCGATTGTCAACTGTAGTTTTGTACTTTAACAAAGTGAGTTATCTTCTTGTAAGGGTTACTTCCCTGAGCTTAGTTTATGATAAGTATGGATATTCACCTCATACACTAAGCTAAGTGACTTGCAAGAGGATAATTCACTTTGATAGTAAAAAGCCCAAATTGCTTTAGTGAATTAACCCTGTCCAACCACGTACAAGGAACAATCAGTTTTTTAGATTTATTTGCATGTGATGGATGTTCTTTGTAATGGTAATTTTTGCCACAATCACTAAACAAAGAGTTATATCCATTGCAAAGTGATAATTTACTTTCCATAGGGAACTACATAATTTTCTTCAGCTTATCACCCCTATTGTCAGTACTCTGCATTTAAAGGCAATCTAAACTGAAAAAATTGGGATGGTTTACAGAAGGAAAACTTGCAAAGTACACAGTGTCAGGATTCCCTTGGAGGAAAAGTCTTCCCAGTGGAGCTGGTGATATTCTGCACACAGTGGGGAAAATTCAGGGCACCTGGATGAGGGTGTGGAGGGACTTTAGCTGCCCCACTGTTGAACTGACCCTCTCTAGGTTAGGGGCTTTTCTTTTCCAATTCTTGATAATTCCAATAGATTTTTATGGCATGTTAAAAAGGGTGCAAGTATATTGTGATGGGAACGCTTCTTGGCTTTCGGGAACAATATAGGTGAGGGGAGTTTGTGATGCTATTCAGCTTAAGTTTGGTTATTGAAGAGCCTGATGTATCATGTATATGAATCTCTGTTATATATACACACATAGGGTAATAAATATATATATATAGTGTTCTTTGCAAAGTGTATTATCACCACATCTACGAATACTGAAATATCTTTTATCAATGGATAATTCCCATTGCTAAGCAAAGAGTTTAAATGTCTTTTGTACAGCCTTTCTCTTCCTTTTATAATCTTGGGGGACCAGATAACTTTTAGGTGTCCGGGGAACCATTGTATAATTACTTTATCGTAATTAAAGTACATTAGCGTAATGGTCATTGGGAATAATGTCTCTTACATTGCTGGCCAGTGGGAAGGCTCCAATCCTTACAGATTGCCAAAAAGATCATTGGTATCACTTAAACTGACCTGAGAGGTCCAAATTGCTCATTGTTCAAGGAACCCCTGGAGGAAGAGGAGGACCCCTATGATTCCATGGAACCCTGGTTAGGAAACACTGCTTTAGTAAATTAACACAAATTTGTAGTTTGCCTGACAGTCAAGATGATCCAATGGCTTTAAGAGATTTTGAGGCAATGACATGGAACAAGGCATTCTGAGTTCATTGGGGATTTTTTGATTAACATGCTTATATAATGTCACTAATTCAGAAATTCAACTAATCTTCTAGATTGTAAGCTCTTCGGGGCAGGGCCCTCTACTACAGTGTCACTGTCTGTATTCGTTTGTCATTTGCAACCCTATTTAATGTACAGCTCTGCATAATATGTTGGCGCTATATAAATCCTGTTTAATTATAATAATAATAATAATAACAATAATAATACAAGCCTATTCTTGTTTTTTGCTGCCAGCTTCTTTTCCCAGCACATCTTGCAAACATCAATTTTACATGAAAACACACTTAATTCCGCCAAAAATGATTTATTTTCTGAAAGCAGTGCAATCATACAATTATTGCAAGTGTTTGTAAAATCTATACATTCCGTAAAAATATGTTTAAATTATTTTAATGCACACAAACACATTACCATCTCCAAAATGTCGGCAAATGTAAATGAAGACTGATCTGAACAAATAAATACAAAATTGGTCAGGAAAAAAAACAAAAAGTTAGAAGATGAAGCTGTCACAAAGCTAAAGCAAAGGCTTTCTGTTTTTGATTTAAACTGCTCAGCTCATGCCCTTTGTAGTGTACAGCTTGGCTCTTTGTGCATTTGTGCCACATACAGAGCCAGTCACTTGGTACAATGTATCAGTTAGTGTCCGTCCATTGGCCAAAGAAGATATCTATGGAACTGAAGGCGACACAAGGAAGATGGCAACTTCCTAGGATGCAGTAATGACAGCTTCCCGCACACAGGTAAGTATGCAACTATGCTCAGCAAATATGCATTGCAAGCTAATTGGGCTGCAGGTATAATCAAAATATTATTATTAGATTGGCCACAGAGTGAATGCTTTGAATATTTTCAGTCATTGTCCAACTGCTGGATTGGCTAAGACATACTATATCTGTCAATGACAGATCAGAACTTGGATTGCTTGCTCAGATTCTGAGTTCTTATCTGAGGTTGCAATAACTCTGAAGTCAGGAAAAAAATCTAATTGGAACTATCCAACCACCATTACTAGTATGTAATTGGCTATCCACCGAAGCAGCGGTCCCCAACATTTTTGGCATCATGAACTGGTTTCATGAAAGAAGTTTTATGTTGGGATGTTGGGGAGAACAAGAGTCCATGGAAAAAAGTTCTTACATGAAACCAGTCTAGGGAGGTGGGGGGAACATCTGATAGGAAGCCCATTTAGGTGATTGGCTGAATGACAGGAGACAGCACATAGTCCTTGCAAACAGTAAGGACGGCTGTGGCTCAGTTTGGCACAGTCCATGGCCTGGTACCTGTCCGCAGCCTGATAGTTGGGGACCCCTGCCCTCAAGTTAACCTTGAACTATGGTAGGGACTTTAGCTTGTAAATTCATTGGTAAGAATCCCTAATGACCTGACTATGAAATCTGTAAAGCACAACTTAATATGTTGCTTCTATATAAATACATTTTCTGGCTCTTACTGTGTGAAATAAAGCAAGGTGCCAGCATTGGAAGTGTTTGAGAATGGTCCCCTTGAACCACAATATGGGGTTCTTCGATCACGAAATCCAATGAATAGAAATGAGGTGTACTTATGCACTACTGCAATTCCTGGGAAAAAAATAATGTCAAATCACTTTGAAAATGACAGATACACTTGAAATAAACTATAATATTTTCTCTCCCTGATTATAAATCTAGAACTATATTACAGAGGCATTAAGGATTAATGGGATGTATATCATAAATTATTCTTGTGTTTTCAACACTTGTCCGGTAACAAAGAGATAATATTGCATGTTGCTTTAACTGTGTGATTAAAACATGCCTAAACGTCCTGTCTGCATATAATATACGGATGCCCCAGGACCAGCCTTTAATATTCAAGATGACAAGAAGAATTATGTACAGCATCATAAATTATCATTAAAAGCTTGATGGGATAGACTCAAATATAGGAAAAAAGTCACAGTGAGTAAATTGTGTCTCCGGGGGGAAAAAAACAACATCATCATCAGTTTACTAATATTATTTCCTAGATATTTCTGAAACTAGTTTTTATTGAAATGACTAATGTGTCATCTAGTTATTATCTGACCTTGTGCCACAGTAGCCTGGCTTCCCACAGTGACCCCAAGGAGTTAATACAGAGATACTGATGAGCAAAGATACATTTATTTAGGTTAAGACAATTTGAGCTGATAAAATCAACAGTAAACTCACACGTTTATATATATATGTATATATATATTTTTTTTTATATATATTATATTTTATATTTATATAATATATATTATATTTTATATATATTATATTTTATATATTTTATAAATATGTATATATATATATATATATATATATATATATATATATATATATATGCAGCACTCCATAAAAGGAATTAAATGTATTTTCACAATATATATAGTAGTATATAAATGCCAAACTCAACATTTATTATCCTGAATAAACTTATAAGGGCTGTTCGCAATTCCATGTTTTACAAAACAAATACACTTTGCCATACAATGCATTCCCTACCCTATTCATTTAAATAGGTAGCACAATGTATCACATTGCACAGATATTTTTCAAGATTTACTTGTTTTTATAACTTAAAGTACAATTAAAATTCCACCTTAAAAATGTTCAATCAAGGACAGACAATGTCCATTCTGCACTAATACTTCTTATCTGCCTGATCGCTCTGTGAATGGGTAAATCTGACAATTCCAGCTTCCCCTGCACTCGCCAGGACTAAAAGAAAGCCTGTGTTGCTCTCATGGAGGAAGTGATAAAGGAAAAAGAAGGGAATTGGGACAGGTGAGTATAGTGGGGTTTAGCTTTGCTTTATTTTCGGTAAAAAGAGTTTAAATCTTGGGTGATAAAAAGACCCCTAGGTGTATATATTTAGGGAAATAAAAAGAAATTATGCAACCCCTCCAAATATATATATATTGGAAGTTAAGGGGTAGCAAATACATAAAGCATGTACTAATTTAGGAAAAAGTTAATATGCTCAAAAATGTTTGTTTAATTTTTAGCACAGATCAATTATCAAATAAGTGTATGGTACATGAAATACCTGTAGCGAGTTCTTCCCTCGATTTTACTCTTTGGGGTTTCTTGTTTATTTGTATCACTACCCCAGTCGGCTGGTATAAATGATCCCTTTAGCCATTTCTCCCTAATGCTTCCCATGTTACCTAAAGTCTCCCATAACACCCCTTCAGTATTGTTGGTTAAGATAATAGATCACCTCTGTGTTTTTGAAGAAATCTCACATGGGCTTTGAGACACACAGCCTTAATTCTGTGAAATATGGGCCTGTTGGCTGGTATTTAGAAGTAAAATGTGATATCTGGAGAATATGACAGGTAAGTACCAAAAAGATTAGTGATACATGTCATTTGTCTGATATTATCAACCCTTTCAATTCAATGAATTATTATATCCCTGTGTTCCCTCTTGCTTCCCTTTTTGAGTTTTTGTATTTGTATTCTATTTGTTGTAATACTTTTCTGTATTGGCTGAACTATGTGACCATGTAACTCGATTGAATAGAACACTGTAAAGATAGAGGTAAAACGTTAGGATATTTTTTGTGAGCTTATTTGGTTTCAATATTTTATATATATTCTTCTCTTTTACTAAAATACTCTTTGTTATTGTTCAGCAAATTTCTATCGAATTCAATGCCTACCTTTGAGGAAGCAGATAATTCTGCGAAACGCGTCAGAAAATCTAGCTTCAGAACTCATACAAGAGTTTGTGCCCCAGGTTTAAGCCAATAAACATGCTGCAAATGGTTAATCCTGATGTGTAATATGCATTCTACTATAAAGGTGCTTTTATTATATCACACATTAATATTTTTAAGGTCTTCTACGTAGATTATAATATATGAATAAAGGTAACATTATTTTATTATTTGCCTTTAAAGTCCTTCTCTTACATTTGGCACTCCTAATTTTGTCATAATTTGGCATAATTTTGTGATACTATTAGATGTGAGTATTGGTTAAGGGTCATATTACTGCTACTTTCATTGATTGAAAATACAGTTGAAAAAGAAATGGCATATTGTATACCTAACATTACGTCAACAAAAGTAAATTGTAGTATTATTTTTCCTTCTCTTGCTAAAAATCACTACATGATATACAGTACAAATTATTTGGATATACAGTACATGGCAGGAAATTCATGCAGATTTTTGAAAAATTGTTGTGCAGGGGATTATTTACATTATTATTATTTACAGCGTATTTAATGTTATAAAAATTCTCTTTGCAAAGAACACCTTACATTTAAGGAAATGTGCAAAAAAAAAAATGTTTGCTTGCACATGACTGGCTAACAGAACTCAGCTCATTCACTAAGCAAAGAACAATAATTAACTTAAAACCTAAACCTAAATAAATCAACTCCATTGCCTAGAGACCTTTTGCACCAGTTTGTCCTTGGTTGTTAAAATTCCTACCAATTTACGATATCACCACTAACATAAGCCATCTCCGCTATGTAGCCTGCAAGCTTTCCCGGAGCGCTTACGAGCAGAGAGCAATTCACTATGTCTTCAGAAAACCACAAACGATACATAAAAAAAGGTTATTTCCCATTGTTACTGAAAACGATGCTAATAATTTGTGTGACGACGGCAAATTTTAAAAGAAGTGGGGCGTAATAATTGCAGGGGCTCGATAAACATACATAAATGTATATCACACTCTCTTTTAATTCCCTTTTCCTGAGGAGCGCAATATAAAAATATCTAAATGAGATGTTAAAGTCAAAGATTTAATGATAATTTTACCCCTTTGGAAAATAAGACTTCTTTGGAAATACTCGGGGATAATGGTAGCTTAGTGCGAATGAACTTACAGACAAATAATGCCTCAGCAGGTGAGGGGTACAGAGAAAGTAATTAGTTCATTTGTAACATCTGTATGAGGTTAATGAGAACGCATATTCCTGCCTATTATGTGTGCAATCATTAAGATTAATTCTGAAGTTTGCAAAAGATTCATTTTCTTGCCTTCTCGCAGATTATCTCTCTTTTATTTTTTTTCTCACCGTGATTTTTCGAATGGAGTTGATCTGGCCGGGGGAGGATTGCATGCTCAGATCAGATGTTGTTTTTTTGCCAAAGTCAAGATATAATGGCTTGCATCGATTCTAGAACTTATCAGAGATTGTACGTCATGACTGATGGAGGTGACGCGTGGCGGAGGAGAGAATATTGTTGTACATTGCATGCTGGGAATGCAGATCTAATTAGAAAATCAATAGATGGACATCCCAGTTAGAAAGCAGACTGTTACATTAAAAGGAAACTATATATGTATAAAATATGTAAATATATATATATATATATATAAATTTTTATATATATATATATAAATTTATATAAATTTATATATATATATATATAT